>NC_092827.1:39926835-40246953 GCF_039878825.1 Excalfactoria chinensis
ACACAATGGCACTGTGCTCCTGTGGGGCAGGGAGACCACAGCCCTGTGAGACCTCTGAATTAAAGCAGCAGCCAAACAAAAACAGTTACCACCCAACTTTGGCCTTGGGGCTGGTGTCAGCTGGAAGAATATCACATGTGGGGACACATGAGGGGAAGCAGAAAATACTGTGGTGTTTGTTTTTTTTTTGCCAGGATGATTTATCACCAGCTGTTTGAATCTGACCAGATGCCTGCAGTGCTGAAAGTGTTGAAAGGATGAAGGATTTATTTATCTAGAGAGCTATGAAACTTTTCATGATGGGGCACATCGGGTAAAGGCAGGCCCAAGGCAGGAGCTAAAAGACACAACCTTAACCTACATGGTTGATCTGCCTGAACAGATCCCCTCCAGTCTCCTGTGTGGACTCCTCAGCTGGACCTAATGCCCCCCTGCTCACATCTCTCCAGTGTTTCCTTACATCACAGGAGACTGAGATCCCTAAATTCCTTAGGTCAGCATGTGGTGGAGGCTCAGCAGGAGACGCTGTGCCTTTCCAGCTACATAGAAAGGGCCAGGTCTCCCAACCAAAACCTGGCCTCCACTGCTGAAAGAGGCTGCCCTCTGGCTTGGCCTGCAGCAGCCCACTAACATGTTCGCATCCAGGCCTGCAGAGCGGGGTTAAATAGCTGAATAGTTAATCGATTCAGTCTATCACACCCCTTAAGTCCTTTATCCTCAGTTTCCAACTCCACAGTTCATTGACTGCAGCTAAGCACCAGCATGATGGTTGGCATGGAAGCCTGGGATGAGCTACAGGCAACACACCCCAAAGCCAGCCTCTGGCTGCTTGGAGAACAACTCTTCCTTCAGCTCTGCAAGTACAGGCTCCATAGGTCTGTGCCTCTGACAAGAAAGATAAGCAGTTCCTATCCTGCTATCCTCTGAGATGTGCCATGTCTAGACTTGGCTAGTGATTGCTCCCCATGTTTTGGAGAGATCCTGCTGCAATAATTATCTTGCACCTATATAAGGTGTACAGGTACAGCCTCTCTGAGGGGCTAGTCAGGCTATAACACCCCTCCACTGTTGATATGCTGATGGCTACTCCCTTGAAATAAGCCTAATTAGATAAGTACAGCAGAAATCAACACACGTTGGTGTTAAATCTATGCACAGAAAGCATCTGCTATAGCATAGCTTTCCAGGTGACATCATCCTTCCTCTGATCCAGCAGTACTGGCACCACTTGGCAAGACTGGCTGCCTCATTCTCACCAAAGGGAACCAGCATAAAGACCAGCAAGTGCTGCTCAAAACCTCTAATGAAATGGTCTTGACAGGATTTCTAATTGATTAGCTAGAAACAGTTTTATACTTCCGATACCCTTCCTCCTCCATCTACTTCCTCTGGCAAGTTGAAGGCTTTGGAAGGCTCCAACAAGCAGAAAGGATGGGCAACTGGCCCACAGCAGTAAAGTGTTTAATGGCTGGGTGGTTGTGAGTGTGACTGTCATCTGTGTGAGGAGGATGTTTTCCAGTTTGTGCTTGGCAGTCAATGCATGCTAGTGCTGGAGGATAACTGCATTGCAAATATGGGGAATTTCGAGAATGACTTCTTTTGTTTTCAGTCTTTGAGGGCTGGGTGCTATCACAGAGATAAAGACTGGGATCTGTACTTTCTCAAAGCTCAGGAGGTCTGAGCATCTCTAATCACAGAAAGTCATGCATTTAATTTCACAATATAGCTGGAAGTGTTTGCAATTTATGACAGAGGCTTCCCAAGCTTTGCAATTTGCAGGCAGTAATCATAAAGGTTTATTTCACTTTTCTGGCAGTAATGTGAAGTCTTCCTAATATCCATGCCTACCTTGTGAAATGTGAGATGAAAGGTAAACCATAGCTTGGGTCACTGTAAGCAGTCATAGGTTTACAGTTTTTTTGTCAGTTGTATATTCACGATGAACACACCTTTCATGCTGAGGAGCTTGAAATTAAAATCAGAAAACAACGTCGGTGCAAAACAGCACAACATTAACAATAAACATGAGTGCTTAACAGTTTTGCCACGTTACTGAAATAGATACCTGCACATATGTACAGCTCAAGGCATGTTTTACCACAGAACTTCCTCTGAAATACAATACTTTCAGAAAACATCATATTCTGTTGAGATATAACACTGTTTCATTTGCAATAATCATCTCACTTTGTATTTTCTACTCCTGTTACCACTCTAAAAGATCCTGAATAGTGAAATGCCCCAACTCTTTACTCAACTTCTTTCCCAAGTAGGAAACAACAGCCCACATCGCAGCAGTGCTTCATCATTTGCTGCTCCAATGACATGCTCGTGGTGCACACCAGGAGATAGCCTGAAAGCATTAAGCAGCACAGAAATAAGTGCTTTCACCAGCTAAGCAATCTCATCCAAACTCCTAAAGATCTGCATTAACTGGCATATAACTAATGAATAACTTCCTCTGTTATTTAGTATGCTCGGAGTTGCACAAAGTTACTGCTAATGTTTTAACTCTTGCTCCTATTTTGATTCTTTTGAAGTCCCGCAGGAGAAGAGAATATATGTGGTAGCATCACTAAAATGCAATGTAATTTAATATTTAATATACTGAGGAAATGTTAGAGGTGAAGTACAGCTTTTCACAGGGAAAGAAAAGTAACATGAAAATGATGGTGTTGAGAACTAAGCAGAATTCCCGCCCATGAGCTCATGTGCCTCTGCTGAATTAAGGTATTTTGTGTTGTTCAACCTATGGCTGGGTCTTCATGGCACGTGATCTTAACTCATTTCCTAAACGCAGGGAATTCCACCCCTCTCCATTTCTGGGGGGATGTTTATTTTGGAACTTGGAAAATAAACATCCATTTAATACAGTGAAAGGGTCAAGACAATATGGATACTACAAAATTAAGCTCTTTCGCTTTTCATCTGATTATTTCTGCTATATCTTTACAGTAACGTTAAGGTGAAAATTACAGACAGACAGTATTTTTGGCCTAACAGTGCACTGCTTATGTTACAGACAGATGTCTAGGTTAATGCTTTAGCTAGCACTATCAGATGTCTATCTAACATGCATGCTAGCTAAAACACACTTTAAGGAACATCCTCCTTTTTGCACGCAGAAGGCCAATACATGCTGAAAGTAGAACACACACACCAACATTTGTCTTCTGAGCTGCACACACCAGGCCAGAAATGTCACATTTGCAGACATTGATCCATTGACTCCAGCTCTCACATTGCATTTGTTGTGGAAGCTAGAAATCTTTACTGAAAACCACTATTAATTGATTAACCTTCACTATTCAGACCTCCAAAATTACATTGACCCCGCTATGGGTAAGGATGCAAGCAAGATTGTTCCTTGCCTCTGTTACTCCTGCTGTAAATGTAGAGGGGTATCTACAGAGCAGAGATGCTGACATGCTATTGCTCAGCTTTGGGTTTAAGAGTTGCATTTTCCATTAGATTTCTTATGAAAAATTGGGGGGAAACTGCCAAATCACAGTCCTCCCAGTTCAGAACTTCATATTTCTTCTGCATGATGCCAGCAGCTGGTCTAGCTTCCACTCAGGGATCTCTCTGCCATGAATACGTGGAAGGTGTGAGATTGTTTAGAAACAGTATAGGATTATTCAGGAGTAATGTCTGAGAACACACCTTGGTTATCTTCAGAGATGAGAGAACTGGAAGGCTACGTTGCCTCCCCTTTCTTCGATAGTAAGGGGGAAAAGAGGCTGCAGGAATGCTTTTTATTTTCCTGGCACACAATAATAGCAAGGCAGAAATAATTAAAAGAACATATGGAGAACTAAAAAAAGTTGCCAAACCTGGCTGTTCAGACAGCATGAACTATCCAAATCCTGAGAGGTCTGCACAAAGAGGCAACTGCACAAAAGCTGTCTGACTAAAGACTTTCAGAGTAGAAGAGCTTGGCAGAAAATTGGGTGCTTGTTTATTAGCTTGGCTTCCAAGCGCCTCCCTCAGCCCTCCCCCCCAGATCCTACTCAGCTTGGAAAACCCCTTTCACAGGAGAGGCTGACAGGAAGAGTCTATATGCAGATCTTCAGGCAGCCCTGAGGGGCTGCCTTTGGCTAAAATTAAACGACCTGACATCACCTTTCAAACATAGATGTCTGAAAGCTGTTGCTTGCTGTATCGAATCCAAAGAGCTGCTGCTCATGTTTCTGCCTTCCTACAGACAGATGGCCAAGAAAACTCACGTCAAGAAAATCCTGGTGAAACAGGAGAAGTTCTGGGTGTGGGAACAGGTGTTTCCAAATTCTGCCTTAACCATCCCTTACTCTTACATACCCACAGCCAACTGCCCTCCTTCTTCCCTTAGATGCGGGTGGTTATACTGGTGGGGAGGTTTCAGCATCCATCTATACTCGGGCTTTGTTGTTTTTTTCTCAGCTACCAAAAATTAAATCAACTCCAATATGAGGGAAATTAATTTGCTCTTTCTATGAAGGATATGAAGGCTCAAAACTTTTAAAATGCTTCCAACTCTTTTCACATGTATAAACTCTGATGCAAATGTATTCTCATGGAGGCAAAGACAACTAAGATACCTTTACATTAGCCGTGAAGAATATTGGAAGGGAATACTGTGTGAAAAGTTCATTTATTTCCACTTAAAAACAGATTTTAGCTTACACAACATAAGACTCTTATAGAAATTGAGTGAAATTTGCTTCATGCTCTGGAAATAAAAGGCACAGAACACAGGGCCTCTCCATGAAATAGCATTACCACTGTTATCCCTGAAAGCAGATTAACTGAAATTTATGGCTTTCTACACCAGGAATTGTTTGGTTCCAAGTCTACTTAATCAAAACCTTAAAGGTTTAGATTCCAGTGTATAACATGAGTATTACTCGCCTGGAATTAATATGGATTCCATTTGGGGCCATCATCCTTTCCATACTAGAAGGAACAGTGCAGTCAACAGGACAGCTCTGCATGATCATTTTTTTGAAACCCGAATCTTGTAGTTGGAATACCTACTTAAGATCAATTAAAATAACAGAATTAAGACCTTACTATTGAAACAAACTGGCTTTCTAATAGAGATAGCAGCTTTTTACAGTGGGAATCCTGAACATTTATTTTGTGACTGGTAGCTCCACCTTCAATACTCTCGATTGCTACTCAAAAAGAAATGCTTGTTTCCAAACTCCTCAACTTACCTACAGGTACAAACAGAAAAACAAACAAACAAACAAGCAACTGTGTTTGAGCAGCTACAGAACAATGTAAGACAAAGACCAAAAAGATGACTGAGGTGGCTGTGCTCAAGGATTTGAGATTCAAGGCACTGATATAATTCAGCTCAGTTTCAAAGTTATCCAAGGATTGTGCTTTCTACAAACCCTATCAAGCAAAGTTCTTGCTCAAAGAAAAACCTCTGCCCTGTTGATATCATAACATCCAAGAAGAGCCTAGCTGCTCTGGGGTGTTACTTTCAAAGATGGCATTGCACTTGTGCATCACAGGAGCACAGGGTTGTAGGGGCTGGAAGAGACCATTGCATATCATGTAGTTCAATGCCTGGATAAAGCAGGTTCTATACAGCAGGTTACAGAGGAAAGTATCGGGTCAGGTTTTGAATATCACCAGATCTGGGCAGCCTGCTCCAGTGCTCTGTCACCCTCACAATAAAGAAGTTTTTCCTTCCATGTTCAGATGGAACTTCCTATATTCCTGTTTGTGTTCATTCCCCGTTCTGTTGCTGGGCACCACCAAAAAGAGCCCAGCCCCATCCACTAGACACCCTTCCTTCAGATATTTGTAAGTATTGATAAGATCCCCGCTTAGTCTTCTCCAGGCTGAACAGCCCCATGTCTCTCAGCCTCTCTTCACATGCGAGATGCCCCAGGCCCCTCAACCTCTTTGTGGCCCTCAGCTGGACTTTCTCTAGAAGTTCTGTCTTTCTTGAACTGAGGAGCCCAGAACTGAACACAGTACTCCAGACAAGGCCTCACCAGGGCAGAGCAGGAGAGGATCACCTCCCTCGACCTGTTGGCCATGCTTTCTCTAATGCACCTCAGGATCCCATTGGCCTTCTTGGCTATAAGGGCACACTGCTGGCTCATGGCCAGCCTACTGTCCACTAGGACCTCCAGTTTCTTCTCTTCATAGCTCCTTTCCAGCAGGTCAGTCCCTAACCTGTTCTGATATGTGTGGTTATTCCTTCGCAGATGTAGGACTTTATACTTGCCCTTGTTGAACTGCATAGTGCTCCTCTCTGCCCAACTCTCCAGCCTTTTCAAGTCTTGCTGAATTGCAGCACAGCCTTCTGGTGTGTCAGGCACTCGTCCCAACTTTCTACCATCAGCTTAATTCCTGCCCCTACAGCACAGCTGTTAAAAATTCCAAAATGATCTTAGAAAATAGTTCACATGTCTATGGGAAAAGGCTGAACCTGAACTCCATTTTCACAGCCTGGAGGAATAATATTAATTAAAAAAAAAAATCCCTCAACTCTCTAGTCTGATTGTTCAGTTTGGTGCTGTGATCAGAATACAGCATAATGTCCATACGTTGTTTGGTAAAAATAATGGCCATGGTTCACAAATAAGCCCCAGATCACATACAGGTTTATGGGTATGGTACTTCTTATGAAAGCAGAAATCCTCCCTCTTCCCTCCCCTCCCAAATTAGATTATGCTTTATAAGGGCTTTGGAGGCATGATCCTTCCCAGGCTACAGAGTGAATCAGAAAAAGTCCCTGAGAGTGAGAGAAACAATATGAATTTGGTACAGATAATCAGCAGCCTACTCCCTTTCTAAATACCACTCCTTCTTCCCAAGGTGAGACATTACTTGCTTAGACAGGAAGCTCTTGAGCTCCGAGCTCAAATACAAGCCTTGGGATCCAAGTATGAACATGATGACAAACATGATACTGGGGGAGTTTATCAGTTTATCCAAAACTAAGAAGCAGCAGTATTTTCTTGATGGGCAGCAAGACTAATAGTGAGTGGTAGAAAACCATTCCGACCCCAAAATCAAAATCTACTTGCTGCAGCACATAACAGTTTAGAAAGCTACTAGACAACTTCTACTCATATCTACTTAATAGCTCATCAAATTAATGAATGAAATAGCTCTAATCAAATTAATGAAATGGCAATTCAAATATCGTGTGCATGTCAAATCATTAGGGAATCTGCTTATGTGCTTTTGTTGTTTTGCAGCCAGGACAAGATTATGCATCTATCTTCAAATTTTGGCACCTTAAAGAATACTCTGTCATATGCACTGGGAAAATGTGAATTTGAGAATCTAGACAAATCTGTCTACAGTTTAAAAACAGTTGAGAGTTAACAGCAGACAGGTAACACTATGAAGTGCGTATGCATACCTTGACTGATAACTGAGTGTCTGAAGAGTTCTTCAAGTATTCCTGCTTCCAATTCTCTCTTCTTTGTGAAAATAAACAGCAGAAGAGAAAACGGACAGTTTCAAGTCTTTGTGGTAAGAAAAGATCATTTAGGAACATTATTATAGACTGTAACACACTGTTACAAACAGTATGAAATAATATAATGTTTTTAATAATATCAGGGTAATTAATTACCTAGACTACTATCTCCTCAATATTTCATGATTATCAAAGAACATTTTACATTTCCATTCTTAAATAAGTTACTGTGTAAATAAAGTATGCTCAGAGTTCTTGTATGCGGACAGTACTTACATTTAATTACAGATGATCTGGATATGTTTGTAGGTGCAAAATACATTAAAATTGTTTACATGAAATCAGCTCAACTAACACTAAATCTGGAATCTAGATATTCACAACAGCACTGACAGTAGCTCAGCTATGTATTTGAACATGCTACTTAATATGTACTTTGAAACATAGTAGAAAAGAAATTCAAAGAAACTCTAAAAAAAGGGAAGAACAGATCAAAATTCCATAGCAGGTTGGATCAATAAAATATTGAACTGCAGTTCTTAAATGTAAGTACTACACCAAGTAGTAATCTGGTTGGTCTTAAATGGTGTTAAAGCCCTTTTTTTCCTAAAGGAGACAGTAATAAGCATTTCGCCTATTCAATCCAATCAAGATTTAGGCAACGTGCTATAAAAGCAAACATATCTGACACTTCTTCTATAACTTTAGCAGTTGGCTTTCCTGCTCCATGCCCAGCTTTGGTGTCAACATGGATGAGAAGTGGATTGGTTTGTTTACGGCTTCGGCCCACAACATATTGCAGAGTAGCAATAAACTTCAGTGAATGTAGAGGGACCACACGGTCATCATGGTCTGCTGTGAGCAGCAGTGTAGAGGGATACTGGATGCCATCTTCTTCTGGTAGTTTAACATTGTGAAGTGGAGAATACCTGCGAAGAATACACAAACATTTATATATATATATATCCTCAAGATCCAATAAGGTGGTCCTCTCCCACTGAAATTATCACAGTGACATTTGATAGCACTCAATACTACAATGCTGCCCATAGCAGGGCTGCACTGCTGGCAAATGATACATAACAAATCACTGGCTCTCAAATGTGAAGCAAATACATTAGTTTACAGAGGGGTGTAAGCATACATCTCACAGAAATAACAAAATAGCAGGAGTGGGCAACAGAGAAAGAACAGCAAAAGCTGTAAAGCTCATAGCAGGATCCATTCTGCTGTGAAGCAAGGAGATAACACTTTTCCAGCACACATATGTATTCCTGGTCTGCATGTGAATGAATGGTCCCTTTACATACAAGTTTGGAAACGGTTTCTGATGGTGAACAATATTTATATCACTTCTGAACATGCAGGTGCTCTGTAGGAATATCATGCAGGAAACTGAATAAAGAACTGTAAGTTTTCTGGGTTTTGATGGATGACTGATTCATACTTTTTGAGTAACAAATTATCTTACTTAAAACACTTGTTTTCTTTGCAGGAGAATTTATCTTTCTTTAAACAACTGCAGCATAACGTGAAAGATATATCTACATATCACAACAACAACAAAAACTGAATTTAACAGTCACAGAGAATTCCATCTAACCAAAGAATAATTTTACCTTTTTAAAATCTAGAGTAGGATACAATTTATTTTTCCTATTTCATTGCAGAAAATACAAATGGAATTCTGTTGTTTTTTAAATTAACCTCACATTTAGATGAGTAACCATTAAGTAATCCCAAACTGTTTTTAAGAACGCACAACACAACGATATTTGACTGCCTATCCTAACATATTCCTAGCTGCCTCATTTCCACTGAAAGAGCAATGGAGGTGAATTTCCAGATGATGATTTGTTTTAAAAATAGATGGCAGTCTAGCTAGCTAAGGTTTTTTTTGGGTATATCTGTAAGACAACATTTTTGAAACATTATTTATCTTTCTGTATTTGATGATTGGTGGTGGTACTCAGGTACTCAGGGATATGACTTAGAAGAGGTTTGTTGTTGTGGTATTGTTTTGTGGTTGTTTTTTAAGAGATAGGCTACTGGTTAGGCTGCGGTTGGACTTGATGATCTTCAAGGTCTTTTCCAACCTGAGTAATTCTATGATTCTATGATTCTATGATTTGATGTGCCATTGCCAGCTGAACGGGAAGCAGAGCTGCTTAAAGAAATGTTGCCAAGTAGAAATATGTCAGGTAATATTACATATGACGTAGAATGAATTTAAAACTCCGCTTTCGCTTTACAACTTCAGAATATCTGAACTTACAGATATTTGTGCAAATTTTACTGTTCAAAACACTCAAGATTACTTGATGCTTACATTGTAAAGCAATCTTTTTTGGAAACTAAAGAAAATTATGAAATTTGTTCATTGTTTTGTGCACTGTATGTACAAAATTTGTTTGCCACTGAAACCTTAAATTGAACAACTAGTAACAACATAATTACAATGAGCCCAACTGATTATTTAGTATTTGGAATTGATATTGCTTGTTTGTTTTTTTTTTAATAAATGTTGTAGATAAGTTAGATCTCAGTGTACTTTAGTATATACATTTTTTATGATCTAAACGCTATTGTATTTCAGACAAGCCAAATTGTTAGCATGTCTGAAGCACTGTCCTGTAATGCCAATCTTCATTATTGAAGGAATACAATTACAGTAACAGAAGATGAGATGCCAGAAAAATAATTTAAAATGATGGAACATATTTTAACACAGTCCTTAGTGACCATATCAAATGTGCAGACCATTGCTGTTCTCTCACAGTTACTGTTTTGTTTTTTCCCCTTCTAAATGATCTTTCCAGAACTCTTAGCAAGAGCCGAAGAACTGAATTAATATCCTGTTGTGGTCTACTGCCATTCAATTCCTACAAATAAATCCTATCCACATTGTATAATACAATTCATAATGGTCACTGTCTCTACCCCGCCATAAAAAATACAATTTGCGTAATGATTCACTTGAGAATACTCTGTTGTGACAGCCTAAAGCAAGCATTGTTTGGAAAGAGTACCTAACAAATGGTAAAGCTGCTAGTAGAATATGGTTTCAGAAACTATAATCAGTTAACTCAACAGGGCTTCGAGAAGAGTTGTTCTCGTGCAAAGCTGACTTGTAAAGAAGCTGTAAACTCCATGAATCCAATGTGAGAAAAGAATGTAATGGCTATTTATCACGACAACCTGAAACTGTTGATCAGAGTTTGCGTTTTAACAGTGACAGAAGTATTTAAAGACACTTACTTGAGCAGCCATTCAAACTGTTCTTTATGGTCAGAGCAACCATAGTCAGTAGTCCAAGCATGGCCAATGGTGTACTTGTGGAACTTTAGCATATCCATCACTCCCACTTGGGCAATAACACAGCCAAAGAGGTCAGGACGCTGATTAGCACAGGCAGCTTTGACAAGAAAACAACTTGATTAATATTAATATCTTAAAGAATTAAACACAGCAGTGAAAGGTCCAGTAACAGTAAGTTATTGTGAGAAAAAACTTCTACAAAGATATCCCTTCAAAGGAAACTCCCAAGTTTATAAAAGAAAAGAAAACAACAACAAAAACAGAAAAATGTTAAACAACAGAAAATTGTTAAGGTAAAACAAATATGGATTTCCCATGTAATATCTGAAGCCAAAGAACTTGAATACAAAATATTGAATATAAAACCAGTTGCAATGAGAGAAGCCTGCCAATGTATATGAAATGAAAGTCTTTTAAGAAAAAAATGAAAACAAATATGCAAATGGATAACAATTATAACTGTCAAAGCTGTTATTTTCTAAGGCGCTATTTCTTCTTAAAGAAGCACAGTTCTTAGAAAATATGTCTTCCAAACTAGCAAACTGAGTTTGCTAGGAGAAATGCACTTGTTAGATATGTGAACTTTCAGACTACTGCAATTGAAGTGTGCTGAACCATTCATTCACTTTCTAACATTATTGTCAACAAAGAGAAGGACATTAAGGAGTAAAATTCTCCATTTACTGATAAGTTTTCTTCCATAATTACTATGCCAATTCGTATGAAAAGAATTCTAATGAAAGCAAACTTCTAAAAAATCAGAGGAATAATGTCACTTTAATAATAATTAAAAAAAAGTTACGGTGGTATTTTTTTCGTGTTATTATTTTCATTTCCCCACTTCTGGAAGGGACAATTTCTTTAAGAATAATGCTTGTCTCGTATTACAAAATAAAAACCAGACTAGGCCCATCTAGCTCCATGTTCAATTTACATGAGTGGCAACTGGCGGATGCTCTGGAGAAGAGCTTTAACACAGAGAATACTGAGAGATTTCCTGTACAATGTCAGCTTTTGCAACTAGTCGGTTGGTTTCTCCTGAGCTGGAGTTTATCCTCAGACACCAAAACAAGTATCCTCCATAATACATCTATTTCCTTTCTTAATGTTCACTCATCTACTGTTACGATATCCTGCAGCAATGAGTTCTTCAATTCCAACTTCAGTTGCTTGATTTAAATATATTGCCAGATGATTTTACAAATTCCCCACACTTTTTTTGTAGCATAAGAACTAACAGTACCTAGATATTCATTCAACTACCACAATAGATCCCTCCCTTAATTCAGAGCTCATCACTGTGCATCCAAACCCAGATATAGTCTTTCTCAAATTCTTCAGCTTCTCATTTGTGTCCACTGTGAAAACAGATTATTTATTCTCATTCTTTGCTTTCTGCTGACCAGGATATTACAACAGCAACCTTCCATCCAACTCAACAAGAACTTTCTTTCAAAGTCTTGAAATCTTGTCAGAAGCTCATGAAAATCCAGGAATAACCAGATCACTGTTACATGCAACATGTGCTCCTTGACTCCTTCAAATAGCTCTAAGATTTCATGTTGCAACTTTAGCCTGCAAAATTCTTCCCCATGCATGTCAACTATTATTTATTGGTTTCAGTTGGCTGGCCTGTTACAGAAGTCAGATTTACTCATCTGCAGTTTGTGGTCAGCCATCAACCATTTTAAAAATTGGCACTAAACTTGTTCCCTTCTGTTCATCAGACATTCAGGCTTAGTAGTCTGCAGTTTCATATTGGAATTCACTTAGAATCTTGTGTGTGTACCATCTGGTCCTGGCAAGACACAATTTTTCATTTGATTTACTCTAAAACCTCTTCTGCTAATGCTTCAGCTTGAGGCAACTCCTCAGAGCATCACGCACAAGGAGAGACTGGTGCAGGGAAATCCCATCGCTCTGTAGTAAGGAACATCAATAGAAATGAACCATTTCCTTGTTCTGTTCTGCCCTTATTTTTATTTAGTGCTCCTGCACAGCCCCAAAGATGTTCTGGTCAGCTTCCTGCTTCTGATACACACACAGAAAGTTTTTATTAGCAACCTTTATGTTGTTAGCAATTTGCTCAATCTCCTGTGGTCCATCGGTCCCTGTCAAAGCTTATTTTTATCCTATTTTCTTCAGTTGAATCTTATTTTTGTTTTCTGGAGGATGTTACTTCTAGCCATCTCTGATATGTAACTACACTTCCTGGGTCTTTTTCTTATATAAGACTGCCATCTAAAAGCTCTTCATCCTTTTAACTGAACCTTTCAGATCTCTCCTTTTCAAATCCTTTCCTTTTTTGAAGAGAAATGCTATTCTGGTAGGAAAAAAAAAAAAAAGAGCCAAAACACCTATAGTAAGATTGAATTCATTCAATTCTTCATTGTAAAACATCTCTTGAAGGACTGTGCATTGCTCAGGATTATATCAGAAATGCTGCTCCTAGCTCTCATAATAGTTACTTCAGTAAGAAAACACTTTTGGAGTAACTTATCAGCTCCCATCGCACCCCTTTTGTTAGCTTTATTTATATGCATTATTGAGCTGTATCCTGGAACAACAATTTATTCATTAACTTTATTCCTCTACACATCGAGCTTTAAAATTTGGTTCCAAAGCCTCAGAACTGTTTGCCTAAGCAAACACAAGCGGACAAATGCTGCACTTGCATGAAAGAGGCTTTCAGGTCACAGCTGTGCTTCTGTGCTGAGATTTGGGATCCTATCCTACAAGACAAGGAAGTATTGTTTTTCAGTTCAATGAGGCAAGAGTTCAGAGCCCTGTGCTCCTCAGAGACACCTCCTGTTAGTTAAGATTAAAAAGAAACAGTATTTTGGAAGAATGACAATATTCTTCCTTATCATTTATTTTTTTCCCCTCAGAAAATAAAAAACTCAGAAAATTTGGCACTGGATCCTTGCACTTAACATAGCAGTTATACTTGTCAGTGTCCTGAACAGCTACTGCAAGATTTAAGTTGAAAAAGCACTTTTGTATTTCCTAAATTCACCTATTTTAATCTGTCTCATTAAAAACAAAGAAATCCAGATGGATTGTAATTAGTCAACAACTGAAATAGAAGGTTTCTAACACTAGACTTTCACAACAGGCATCTAGACTCACAGCATCTGTCTAATACAGGCATGACATGCCCTCTGCACTCACTTCCCCTAACCTAAAGAAGGTGCCAAGCTGACATGTTTATGAAGAAACAGATTTTTCTGGTGACTAAAGCGGGGTAGGATGAATCCTATCCTGAGTGGAACTGAAGTGCAAGTAAGGATAAAACAGTATTTGCAGAAGCTATGTAACACATTGGAAGTTTAACAGAATTTTCATATATATATACATATAACTGTGCTCACATAAAATGGACTTTTGTAGTGGTTGTACTCCCAATGATGTGTAAAACCTTTTTTCCTCTATTTTTTTTCAGCCATTTCTATTGGTGTTGTTTACAATACGCAAACACCTTCTGCCATGTGAGAAGCAAATATGCAAAAATATGACTTTAGATGTTTGTCTTTAAAATAATTGTAGTTGGCCAAGTGGCAAAGAGCTGTGTAACTCCAAATCTTGTTTCTTAAACAAGATATTAGTTCACTGAAAAACAACAACAAAAAAATAATCAACAGAGTGAGTATTCAGCAGCTGTTAAATAGAGGGTAGTATAAAAAGCGGAGCATGCAAAGGGTGGTCATAATAAATCTCATTTTCAATAAACTAGATGTTTTTCTCATGAGTAGATCATCTCTGTCATACTGTCTCATGTCTCTCATGTTGTTTTTAAAATAAGCTAAACTAACCACAATGTTATTCTTTTGTGTTTCCTTCTTCTGCCAAGACGAAACAAATAACTCTTTTTTTATTCTACTGCTTTTAGTCACTAGGATATAATCAGAAATAAATGTTGTAGCTTTTAAAAGGCTGCTTAGAATATGAGATTTTTTTTGTGCAACCTTTTCTAAGAAGGCTATTAATTTCCTTGAATTTAAGAACATAGACCCTCAAAAGTCCATGACTTTTTCAAGTACTTGAATTTAGTGTTTTGCACAAGAGACATTCCTGGATTTACTGGTGTTAGAACCGCTGCTTGCAACACCAGAGGGCCCGGGTTCGAATCCCCCTTGTGGCGCAAGGGGTAAAACTGCCACTCTGCTACACTAGAGGGCTCGAATCCCAGGAGTTGGACTCGATGATCTCTAAGGTCCCTTCCAACTCGCATGATACTGTGATGATGATGATACTTGTCACCATGTCTTAACTACACGATTAGAGTCAAACAGTCATGTGTCGTTGTACAAAGGCCTTAAATGCAGAAATATCACGTTATCATTTTTTCCTTCAGGAATGGGAGCACATGACTACAGAAGGACTGAATAAGAAGCTCTAATGAAGGACTGCAGAACTTGGGATTCTGGATTATGCCATGGGCACATAAAATTTCCTGAATGCCACATAACACACTTTCTGGTTATTCAGTTATTGTTTCATGCTAATTACCCTTAAGAGATAAGAAAGATCTTTTAAATTTCTTTATAAATGCATTCTTACTCTGTGATCCTACCAAGGGGTTAGCTGTAGCAAACAAGACAGTAATCGTAAGTACTGCTGTCAGTACTCGCTGCAGAACCCTAATGTCCATTGGAAATGGCAAATAGAGTAGAATGGTATATATTTAATGTTTGGTGCATATATTAATGCACAGACATTCTGGCAACTCTTGAGAAAAAGGTTCTGATATATTTCTGTCAGGCTACTTTGATAAACTCCAGTACCAAACCCAGGAAATATACAAGCAATTCTTACCAACTAAGAGGCCTCCATTTGAACCTCCATTAATAGTCAGCTTCTTTGGAGATGTGTAGCCCTCTTTGATGAGGTATTTGGCAGCATACTGAAAGTCATCAAAGCAGTTTTGTTTGTTGGCCAAGATACCACCTAGCACACAAACAAAACAAATCAGTTGATCCCATAAAACCCATGTGAATCCATCTCTTCAGAAAAACACGTGTGCAAAAATACCTGGGAACAATTCCAATTCTGTGAACATTTTAATAATTGATGCAGGTCAGAAAGACAGCAAAAACAAAAGATTCTTTCAACACAAAGAATATGAAATGGCTTTGTCAATAACTCTAATGCTTTCAGAAACTCTGAATAATACATACTTACACTGTGGAATTAGTGCCAGGTAACATTCCAAACCAGTAATATTAAAGCTAAAAGCTTTGCATTACAAAATATATACAAAATAACCACACAATCCACTTGAGGCTTGATCTAATGGGACATTAACAGCACTAAACTCAGTGACAGTTTCTTAAGGCGATAAAACTTCAAATTTGCACCTATAAAAAATAAGCACTTTAATTTCCTGGACAAAGAACATGTGGCTGATAATTTACCATTTTTTCCTATTATGTTTTCAAATCAGATGATATGCAGCTGTGGTCAAATAAGAAATTCAGAATCACGTCTTGGTTAGAAATGTTATTAGTGAGCTATCAGTGTGGAAAGAATATCAACCTGGAGGGCTCACAGATGACCCAATCTCAGTATCAGCATCTTCCTCCCTTCAGAGGCTTGTTTGGTAAAGGGCTAAAAAATGGTTCCTCCTCAGAGATTACCTAATACATTCCTTTTCAAACAATTAAATGTTTGTAAAAGTCTGGGGAGAATATCTTTACATTCCTGAAGGAAAGACTGTGGTCCAGTCAGGTAACAGGGGCTCATACGTGGCAGAAATGGAGCTCCATTTCCTTCCACTTAATTTAAAGCCAAGTGGTTTAGTCTAAACTAATTGCCCAGGCTCCCACTATGGTTCAGGATAATTAACTTCACCTTAAAATAAGCAGGATTAGATATAATATGAAGGTGCTTATTTCCATCATCCGTTGATGACTCTATGCACCCAACTTAAATTGCATACTTCATCCCTACACTGCAAAATTTGAGTAAGGTAACTCCAGACTTTACTCATATGGATTTCCTTGTGGAACTGCGAGCATTATTTTATAACAAACACTCTCATACTAACAAGACCATCAAAGAAAGATGTGTTGGGACAAGCAAAAAGTCTTCAAATGCATGGCAGCAAAGGAGAAATAAATAAATCTTACTCTTTCCTTCAAGTTCTGAACTAGTGTAAGGTGAAAATCCATACAGTAAACCTATAATTGCTTCTAGAGTTAACAAAGAACAGACGTATATCTATTTTTGCAACTGCAAGAAAGACTTGGGTCAAAATTAAGGAGGAAATAGGTGGAATAAAGAAGCATTATCATATTAAAATAAATTTTATTAAAACCTATTACAAACCAATCTGCAAATTAAAATTAATGAAGGATACTTCATCTTTAGCAATAATATCCTGCATCTGCAAGCACATATAGCTTCTATTTATGAAACCATTACTTCTTAACTCAATTGTAAGGAAATGACCCAGACAAAAAGTTACCACAGATGAAATGGTAATATCAAGATGTAATGATCTGGGAATACTGTTATGTTTGATACAAAGTTATTATGGATTACTCCCCATGCAAAATGTTGCATCATCACTGTTCTGGTGCATTTGCCTTACTGACAACATCTCCAGTAACTATGCTCCAGACTCTTGGGATACGAGTAAGGCATCATCACTAAATAATGGTGGTTATATTGCATATCAGAGAGGGACTTTCTTCAGCTTTTTCTTCTGGTGAAGGCCCACAGAAAACTGTCAACAACCAGAAAAGCTGACAAACAAAGGATTTAAGTGAGGACTGTACTGGAAAAATAGGGAGAGAAATACTTTAAAGGTGCTAAGAGGTGACCTGGAACACCGAAGTCACTTAAAAAATGTCTACCTACAAGCTGTGTCTCCTAAGTACAGAGTGCATGACATGCCACTCATGGAGCTGATTAAAGATCATATGAATACAATCTCACTCACTCACTAATAAAGGATCTATTCATAAATTTTGTAAAATCAAATCTGTTGATATTTGTTTTCTAACATACAAAGCGAGCATTTGTACATTCTGAACTCTAAAGTTCACACCTTCTATAAGGTTTTACAAATGGTTAATTTCTTTCTGTGATACCAGTAAAGACTAAATAGACTGTCGCACTGTCTAGATCTAGTCACTGTCACAGATCTAGAACTGTGTGGTCATGTGCATTACAAATAATGTAAGAGATACGTGAAAGTAAGGCAGATCTCCTGCAGTACAGACAGTCTTTGATTGGAAGATTGTTCACAATAAATATCTGAATTTCCAATGCTATTATCTAGGAAATCGATCTTGCTTTTAAAAACCTACTAGCTTTCACTTTCTTGGAAAATACTTTCTGCAAATCCATTCAAATTAGGATGCAAAAAATTCTCTGAAAATCCACTGAAAATTTCAGATAACACTGGGTAAGGTAGAGATCACACAAATAAGAAAAAAAACCATGACTTTTCTATGGAGGAAATATAAGGTGAAATGAGACTTGAGTATGGAAGAAGGACAAGAGAAAGAAAACATCAGCCTGTTAGACCTGCAGTTTTGTTCCTATGCTTGGACTGATTTACCTTTGTGCCAGGTCTCTCCATATTCACCACCACCCCTGATGTTCGCCACTGCTAGAACACCCCCCAGGTGTCGCACAAAAATAAGTCTTGATACACTGAAAAAGCAAGCAGAGGATTAATATTATTATGTATTCCTAACTACCTGTGTTCCTACCACTTTCACAAAAATACTTTGAAGGAAAGTCCTAAGATCAATGACAAAATAATAAAGTCTTGCTCTGATGGCAAACCTGAGTAGCCAGGTACTTTTCAGTGGTTATCAATGGAAATGAAACACTCTGCAGCCTCTTAGAGTGAACCAGAGCTGTTCTGCTCTTCTTTAGTTTCACACCCTTGAGGAGAACGACCACTGGTTCTGCCTCTCAAACACCAAGTAAGCTATGCTGTACCACTGGACCCCAAAGGCTTTTTAGCTGCTGCCCTTCAGTGAGTCCTTTGCTTTTCCAGGAGAGGAAAGTTTAGCCCAAATGAGGAAAGCAAAGAATTAAGAATAATGATCAGCACATGACATTTGTTTATGGGCTGGTATATGCAACTGCTGCTTAACACTTTTTCTTTGACCTTTATAAAACTGTATTTGCCCTTATTTTGTGCCAGGCTCTCAATCAAGTCTTAGTCTCCTTCCTCATTATTTTCCACTTGATTTGTTAAATATAAAAAGTAAAAGTTCTGCCTTCCCTAATAGCTCTCAAACCTGACTGAAAGCTGAAGTCAAATTGCAAAAAGTATGAAAGCTATTAGTATTATTTTAAAAAGGATTTAAGTAATTTAGGTTATATTTAAGAAGACATATTTATCTCTCATGTATTGAGACAGTAGCTTAACATAGCGGAAGCTCCAGATTTAAAACTATGTTATTGTTAAGGAGAAGAGTAAATATCCAAACTTAATACCAAGAAGTTTTTTTGTTGTTGTTGTTGTTGTTTCTCCTCCTCTCTTGTAGGTTTAAATTTCTTTTTTTAGTTGAATTTACTTAAATCTCCTTTCTTACTTGAAATTTTTGCTTATGCAAGAGACCACTGCCAGCAAAATTTAAACCTATTCAACCACAAGAGCAAAGGTTAGGTCTTTTTACCTTTAAGCCCCTCCCTGCTGCTCATCTGAAATGTCCTGAAAGACAGTTGTCTTACAGCATTTCTCATGTGGATGTAATACCAAGACAAGTAAACTTTACAATGGCAAATACTTCACAAAGCAATTACGTATGTATTGGCACTTGGTTTTGATCTATGTGCCAAAGATTAAGAAAATAAAGGAAAAAAAAAGCAGAAAGATAACAAATAAGAGACTTTAGCATTTTTATAACCTGCCAGAAAAAAATAATAATCTTCCTAGATCAGCTATCTGTGGCCATCAGATGGCATGAATGATTTCTGCTTCTGCAAAATCAATTCCTGAGTTCATCACTGTGAATAGTATTTTTCCTTTGATCACTGGGACATGCTGATCATTGATAAGATTGATATTCCATAGGCATACTGTGAAAAGGTCAGAGAGCATTATTCTGTCAAACTCAAGGATGTCCAATTTCTACAGGGCAACACATCGATGATGTACAGTAGTCTTGCAATAGCTTGTCCCATAAGATGGCGGCTTCTTAAATTCTGCTATGTTAAAGCTGCAAAATCTCACAGAAAACTGCACTACTTTTCCTTGCCTCTGTCCCAGACAAAATCAATAGAAAGTTTAAGTGCAACTTACTCGATCGAGTAACCAACCAAAGGTGCGAGGAAGAGGAATTGAAGATGAGGTATTAATTTGCTACCAAACACATTGTCTGAGATTATTTTAAAAACAAAACATGCCATCCCTTTCCATCTTCTGAAAAGGAAACAATGCCTATCTGAGAAGTCAACATATTTAATCCAACAGTCAGAGCCACATGGAACCAAATTCTTGAGTGCATCATGTGCATGGAGACTCCTCTAACAGGTGCTACATTGGTGATAGCTTTCAGAGGGCCTGAAAATGACTTATCATCACCTAAGATATTGAATTTCAGAAGAGTTCCTAACACAGTCACTAATTATACACAGCTACTCTCCATTTCCCTTAGCAAACTCTCTTTCAATTTCACAGACCCTCAATAGGATGAAGTCCAGAGATTGAAGTAATAATTATATTGCCAAAAATGTAAGTAAGGCTTAGTATATTTGTGTTCACTCTTATTGGTACAACTGGGATTTAGGCACTTCTGATAATGTTACAGACATACTCTCAACACAAACATCTAGTAATGTCACTGCAAATAACTATTAATTAATACCCACTTGGGTATGATCAGTAATAAAGAGAGACAAGACTCTAACTTGACTGATATTTTGAGGTGGATGTGCCTAGTGTTTATAACAAGTTTTCTCAAAGTCAATTTTAAATTCAAGGAATTAAGATAGACTAACTTTTAAGACAGTAAAAATCCAAAATTATCAGCACAAAATTCAACTTTCATCCAAACCCTGATATTTCCTCGTTTTTCCAGTAGATTCTTGTTTCCAGATTTGATTTCAAGTCAGCCTGCTGTTTAAGTCACAGTAAACTGTTCAGTAGCCTTAGATGTCTAGAAATTGTCTCCTTCTGTATGGAAAAGTCTGGCTCCCTTTTCTCTCTGACAGTCCTAATAGCCATTTCCTCATCATCTGATAGAAAAATGCAGGCTGGTGCATTGGTGGTAGGGAAAAAATCCCACAGTCCCCGAGTCACTGGACTTTGTTGCTTTCTTAGCTCTTATGGGGCAGGAGGAAATGGTAACAGAGAAACAGAAAATAGTAATCTCACATTCTGCATCACTGGCTGTGGCATTGCTTGACCTTTCTGTGGGCTAACAGACTTTCCCCATACCATCTCTGTGCTTAAAGGCTTGGTCGAATCGGGCCCTGTAGCAGTGAAATACAATTTCACAGTCTACTTCACAATCAATTGTATTTCTGGGTGCATGAGAAATTGCTTCTACTGCACCTGCAGAGGCACCCGCAGAACAGTACGGGGACACATGCTGTTTCCTGCAGTGTAATTAGCAGAATCTGAGGCATTATTGGTGGGTTTGCAATAGCATTACCACAGCAGTTCTGCCAAGCCACAGGTGCCAATTCCATCAATTTTAACTTGCACTCACTATGCAGTCTGTATATAATTAATGACAGTGCTCTAGTGTGCACATTTTAGAAATGCTACTGAATACAGCTCTTTGGTCAAGAGGAACACATAAAAGATGCATGCTTGCATTCAAAAATAAAACACTGCTGTAACTGACTTAATGACTTTGGCCTATCATTCTCATAGTTATTTTTGGATCCTCTTACTTGTTGATTTGTTTCTATTGCTTTCAGGGGAAAAGACTTTTTGTGCGTGTGTACGTATGAGAGAATAAGTGAAAAGCAATATCACTTTTGAAGAGCTGGCTAACATTGATGGATGCAAAATATCAGCAAGAAAATATTATACTGACTTGAAGCAGTATAGGACAGAAGATGGTCACTGGAAAAAATCAGCAGTCTAAAAACATACCAGGGAGGTTTAGGCTGGATATTTGAAAGACATTCTTCATGGAGATGGTGGTTAAGCATTGGAATGGGCAGCTCATGGCAGAGATGCAGTTCTCATCCCAGGAAGTATTTATGTGTTGCGTGGATGTGGCACTAAGGGATCTGGTTTGGTGATGGGATCTGGTAGGTCAGGCTGATGGTTGGACTTGGTGATCCTAAAGATCTTTGCTGACCAAGATGATTCTATGACATGAGAAGTAGGAACTGGGAACAACTCCTGAATACCGTAGTGTATAGTAACAGGGACATAGTTATGCATTGAATCTACTAGGTATGGAAGTCATGTCTTTCTGACATAACTTCTC
This sequence comes from Excalfactoria chinensis, assembly GCF_039878825.1. Taxonomy (NCBI): domain Eukaryota; kingdom Metazoa; phylum Chordata; class Aves; order Galliformes; family Phasianidae; genus Excalfactoria; species Excalfactoria chinensis. The sequence goes on from NC_092827.1 coordinate 39,949,000, forward strand.
TATTACAATTTCCTTTCCTGATCTTGCCTACTGTAGTGGAATTCCAAGGTCACAGCCTGAACCAACACATGAGCATGTGATGGCTTGTAGTGGGGCTTGTGGGGGGGGGGGGGGGGGGGGGCTAGAGCTACCTTTTCTGTCTCATCAGTGTTTCTGGGAGTGTGTGTGCAATCTGAGTCTGCATGGGTCCCCCTTCCTCCCACCCTTTTCTTCTACAATGCGAGAGTACAAACAGGAGAAAGCTCCATTCCTCAGCTCACCCCTTTCTCCAAACTACTACTGAGAGGGGTGAGGTATTTTCTCTGTGATAACTTTTCCTATAGCAGCTATTTCTCAAATAAAGGCTCTGTCATTGCCTTTGTTCGCTCTACACCTGCTTACTTCCAGAACATTCTTCCTCATCAAGTGTGCAACTCTGAGTTTATAAACAGTAAAGATGCATTCCAAGGCCTTGGTCTCTCTCTCTCTCTTTTTTGAAAGGCTAAGAAGAGATGTGTTGCTGTTACAAGGAAAGAATGAGGAGGGAGATAGAGATCACCTGTGTCTTCTTCACATTATTGGTGGAATAATGTATTTATTAAAAGAGACTGATAGTTCTCTGTGCTTCTTACTTTTAAGGTATTGTTTCAGATTCATACTCTTATTTAAGAGTACAGTTTCATGGGGCTCTGAAAGATACAGGCTACTGCTCCTTTCTCCCATCTTCCCTTCTTCTGTTAGCTGCACTTTCTTGCTGCTTGCTAATGCTGGGCTTCTACAAGTAAAATTTCAACTTGCCCAAGTGGCAGAAAAAGCCACCCATCCTTTTTGCTAGGAGTGTGAAGGTAATGAGCTTAGAAAAAATTCCAGCAAACATCAGGGCTAATGAAATTGAGGTGGAACAAGGGACCATGGGATACCTTCCACTCCTTTTGCCAGCAGCCAACTCACGTTGGCTCTGCAGCACATGAAATTTTATCCCAAATCAATAAATACATTATATTTACTTTGGAAAAGAAAACATGGTAATTTTTATCGCAGTTTTCAGCATCTACAATAGACCATAATAAATCAGTGCTTGAGTCTAATCTAAAAGGGAATTTAAAACCTATTCTGGTTATATAATTGTCTCACAAAAAACCACAGGAAATTAAAAAAGTAGCTTTACAAGGCATATAAAATACTTTCCAGTAATCACAAAGTGCAAGATGTGAGGTCCATTGTTAGGCAAGGTATTTGATATAAAGCACCAGAGACTGTAAATCCTACTTGGAAATACAATCACTGTGACCTGGAAGAGCAAGCACTACAAAGGATTTCTTGAAATACACTGACTCTAAAAGAAGACTGGTAGCACACAAACTTAACAGGATGATTTGATAATAGATTATTTTCGTATTAGTGAGCTGCCTTCTATCTGAAAAACAGTGTTCCATTCAGCCCTTTGCATTTCTGTTTACTTCTGCCTTGCTTAGAAACAGTTGTTATACATCAAAGCTCTAAGACAATCAGTGCCACTTTTGCTAAGTCTATTTGAATTCCCGTGCAGAGGAAATAAGCCTTTTCTTTAAACGAGGAGATGTATTCAATATAGGTTATGGCTTTGGAGAGCTACAAATCCTGTTTTGTAAGCAGCATTTTTGGTTTACAACACATTGCTTTGCATATGCAGAGCCTTTATCAAACCTACCTCCAGACAAAGTTGTCTTTTCTCAATTACATAGGAACACAGTATGATTTTGCTTCTGACAACCTCCACAGAAGTATATGAAAATACATGTGAATTTTTATAATTTAAAGTACACAAGAATTTTCTTTAATATTTAAGACATATTTGGTAAAAAGGAAACTTTCTATAGTATCGGTTCAGCACTTCAATGTATTATGTCTTTTCTGTTGAGCTCAATGACAAAGCAGGAAGTGGTTAAGCTATAATTCACAGAGTATTGTGCCTGCTGTAAACCTGAGAAGAGCACAGAACTTCTCTACTCTGACAGAAATGTATCCTGTGATTCTGGGCAAGTCCCTTGATTTCACAACTAAGAAAACAAACAAATGATGCCTGAACTCTGCTCTGCAGCCCTTGCAATTCCATCTTACTTCTCAAGGACCTGAAACCCTTAACTTTGCAGATCTGAGTCCAACCAGCTCTTAGTCCTTTCTGACAGTTGTTAACATCAGATTGCTTCAGAAGGTGTAAGATACCCCACTGCTTACCTATAGCTTGGTGTAATTGATATGTTGAAGCCTCCATATCCATACAAGAAGGCAGGATGAGAACCGTCCAATTTAATTCCTTTCTTGTGAATAATAAACATGGGGATCTTAGTACCATCTTTGCTAGGGTAGAAAACCTAAGACAAGACAAGAAGAAATGTGAAACGATCAAGCCATCACCTGCATGGTTGCTAGATAGCTCTGAAAAACATCAAAACGTGACAATACAAACGGTATGTCTATTAACCAGATTTCTAATCTAAGATATTCCCCAAAATCTCTCATTTTAAAAAACTCTACATTTCAAACACTAGAGAACAGTGTACAGAGAAGAAGCAACTCATTGTAGGGTAGCGGCTTAGTGAGACCCAAGCAAACGTACTGTTTTGGGTAAGAAATAGCTATGCGACTCCCAGACAAAATATGTAAAACTCCTTTAAGACTTTATGTTGTCTGCTGAAATGCAGCAGTATTTGCTTGTAAAAACGAATTTAACCATGAGAAAAAGGCTAAAGATATTTAAAAAAGCCATAGAATTAAGTTTTTGGTATCAATGTATTGGCATACATTTTGTTAACACTGTTAATACATTAATAACATTTCTCAACAGAGTCATTCCACACACCAGACTCAAATCAAAAGAATAAACCTTGAATAGCTGAAAAACCTGTTTCTTATTAAACCTTGTGAAAGCATCAAAAAGGTGACTATTCAACACTTGTGCACGCACCATAAACTCATAACAGCAGGACTGTATCCTGCAAACATGGATCGAGCACTGGCAAGTCTTTCCAGGTTGTCTCAAATTCCCCTAATCACGGTGGTAATGTAATCCACAACAGACACCTCTGTCATATTTGGCATATTTCCAGGCATTTCCCAGCAGCTAGGACCAGGAGTGCTGGCACTACAGAACCCCCAAACCCACCTGGCAGGACAACAGAGCTATCTGCTGGCTTTTAGGAAATCTGCTTGCAAAGAACCAAGCATCCACAGGCAGCATATGCTTTCCTACGTGCCTCTCTGCTATAATAAGTCACAGCACTGTAGTAACTTAAAAGCTAAATTTCACATATAGAAACATCCGCAGCAATTGCTTAGCAGAATTTCTTCATCTTGTTATTTAGATGCATGTATCTGCATGCATTTTCTAGTTTAGGATCTAGCATATTCTACTTTGACAGTCAAACAAAACATGGGCATGAATGCAGTTTACTGCTTATCCTAAAGCTCATTGTTTTGTGTTTGGTATCAACACTTGTGGCTTCCAGTCTAATCAGAACAAAGTAACAGAACTACAACCTTTCTTCATTGTATGTTTACAACCTCCTCAGCTTTAGAGGAAAGAAACCTATCATACAAAGTGTTATGTGATCAACAGGATCTGTTTTTATAACTAATGAACCCCACCAGTAATACGATCTCTCCCAACATATTTATTCTGAGTACTGCTTGTAACGTGAAACAGAAAGCCACATGGCATGTAAAAAAAAAAAAAAGGAAGAATCACATTTGATTTTAGTTTGGTCGTGGCTAAAGATGTGTGAGAAATTTCAAAAGACACTGTGTCAATATCTGAAGGCTTCACTGAGTCTTGTAGGCTTAAATCAGAACTAAAAGCTGAAGGCATTTTTGCATAAATGAAATAACCCTTCCCAGCTCCTGCCACAAACATCTCCTTACTGCTGAAGTACTCATCAGGGATCACTACAAGTGAACAATCAAAATATATATGAAGACATTGCAAACAAATTGAACACTATAAACAAATAAAATAGTTGATGGGCAAGAGACCATCTAAGGCATTCCAGAGAGACTCCTCTCTAAAATACTCTCCAACTACTCCAGTTGCTGGCAATTCACACAACGCACGCACCTGGCCCTCCTGTGTTTCCAGTAACAATGCTGTTGGACCTTCTCTTTTCCTTATAGAACTCTCTGGAAAATGACTTCAGCAAGGCTTTTGTCATCATCAGTTAGGATTAAATAACATGCCGGTAAATGCAAACTCATCCAAAAAAAAAAATAAACCAGACTGAAAAACTGCATGTCAAGGTGACATTTGCAATGTAAGGGTTTTCATTCCTATTTTTACTGAAATAATCATTACCTCCCTCTCTGAGAGGAACAAATGGGAGGCGGGAAAAAAAATCAATTCAGTGAGACACCAAGATATGTGAACCTATTTAAGCTTCTCCAAATAGACTATTTTCAACAACTGATTCAATCTCACCTTTAAATTGGGTGTTATCTCTGAAGCAAGTCCAATGGTTTATTTATGCAACCAATAAAGGGCTGTGCTTCTATCTCAAAGATTAAGGTAAACTGGAAAGGGCAAGCCCTGAAGAGAAAACCTTCCCGTGATGGCACTTCATGCCTAATTTTAGAAGCTGACGGTTTTTACAAGAGTAACTGCTCACAGAAGGGTCCTATGGTTTTCTGCTTTATCGCAGTGCAGAGTGATCCACTTGTGCCAGTCGCATTATGTTACTCATCGCTCACATATTTCCAAATGAAGACTCGCATCACTAGAGCCATTAGCACATATAAAAAGCAATATTTTTCCCTCCAAAACCACTTTGAGGACAATGCGTCAGACATACTGGGAAGAATGAAACTGTAGAAGTAGTACGGGAGGGAGGTGTGAAATGCTGAGAATAAATATTTTCAGTCTCCAGGAGTGTACCAGCAACAGTGTGTGGCTGGCAGGGTGCTTCTGCTGCGTGCAGCCTCTCAGGCTATTCTCAGAGCATGTGTGGGAGCAGCAGAGGAGCCCTGAAATAGTTGTAAGCATAACTTTGACTCACACTAAACTCCCTTTGTGTCACATGGCCTGGGCTCTCACTGCCAGAAAGAATCTCTCTTAATTCAGATGCTGGAACATGAGGCATGAATTTAGAAACCTTATTCTAATTAGCATGATCCAGAGAGAAAGCAACATTGCTTGCACATCTACTCATTACTACAAAGCACCTGAAAATTAAACTATAAAAACTACACACAACAATATTTGTTATTCCTCTTTAGTACATACGGTTTCTATTCTTTTTGCTTTAAATAAACAAGCCTTAGCACTTCAAAACAATTTACACTCAATTTTTGATCTAAAACAGACACTAGAAGCTTACTTCCAATCCTGTTCAGTAAGGTCTACATATAAATGATTTGCAAATTTACTTAGCAGCTAATGAGAATAAAAAGTGTGCTGTGCATTCAGTTCTGTGGCAGTCTTTGCCCTCTTAATTCCTGTTTGTTAAAAGCACACAGAATTTATGTTACATGATCTTTGCTTAAGGAATAGGACAACCAACACCCAGCACTACAGATACAGATACAAATTCAGAAAGATCCTTAGTTTATCCATTTTTGCCTCTGTAATGACAACAAGAGCATCCTCCCTTCTTCACAAAAGGCCAGGAAGCAGATGTTCATAATTCAGCTTCTGAAAAGTTAGCAGACTTTGGAAGAGAGCAGTTGAAAAGCCAGGTTTTCCATTTTATTTGTCTACAGAGATAATATGCTCAGACAGCGAGAACTCACGCATTGAATTAAAAATAATTTTGGCACCCATTCACCATGCACTTCTGTGAATAAATACCAAGTCGGTATCTTATAGCACTAAAGGAAGTGATATGATCATCACAACAAATAAATAAAATGAATCTGCCCGAGTACAACACTGCATCACTCAGCTAAAAATACTTAAAGCTATATAGCTATAAAATTGAAAATCCCCCTAGGCAAAAAAATCCACGCCAAACTTCTACCAATTTTAAGGTAAGATTCAACACAGGATTTGAAATACTGCTTTGAATCACAGAATATAAAAAAAAAAAGCCCAAAATAATCTAAGTAAGTCTAATGCAATTTTTTTAAGCCGTGAAACACATCTAAATGTCTAGAAATCTTTTATAATTTTTAACATGCTAGTTAATAGCAAGAATAATTAAATTCCAATTAAAAAGTGTTTTGTGCAACTTTTCAGACGTAATTATTCTTTGAAGACAATATGTTAATTTTACATATGAAAAGAAACTTCTGACTTGGGATTTGAAACACTCTCTAAGTCACAATAGGCTAATCATTCTTAGAAAGCTGCTTGTGATTCTAAAAATGTCTCTCAACCTCTCTTTCAAGATTAGTTACTACATACCAGAGATATCAATTCTTTCCATGTCTTTGTGTGCTTGATCCAAACCAGGTAAAAGTTGTATCTGTCAGTGCACTGACATTCATTGTGCCAAAACGCCGCAGAACGTTACGAAAAGTAACTAAGGCACATAAACCATAATAGAACAGGCCTTATTAAAAACATCTGTACCATAATTTAAATACAGCAATACCAAGACAATGCCTTCAAACAGACTTTTGTTCTATTGTCAATTAGTGTTTTATTGAATTCATTTCTTTCCTTTTGAAAAAGAACAGGATGTAGCAGACTTGTGAAGTTCAGCTATTGTTTTGTGCTTGCAGACAGGAACATCCCCTTCACTCATGGCTGCTCTCTTCAGTCCCAGCACACACAAGTAGGGTGACCCGAGCATACCTGTGCTGAGCAGATGATCAATAGAAATGACCGCTTCATTTCTAACTTCCTGGGACTACATTTCACACGTTCAGATTCATCTGCAGTATTCCCTTCATTAACTGCAAAATGAAGATGTCTCACTGCACTCATGCCAAAATTCATGCTTTGCAGTTAAGAAAAGTATAAGAAATCTGAAACATGTAATGTCATTAGTTTTCCCAAACACTGCACAAGCTTTGTTGAAATTCCATACAACTGTATTTCAAAGAAGACTGAAAGGGTAAACCTAATGGAGTAGTCCCTGAAGAAAGGTCGAACTTGTGCACAGACAGCACCAGAGGTTGCTGTACAGCAACACTTAAAATTGATAGATTGTAATAACTGCTGCTCAGCACTTCAAGGAGGCAAATCACAAAGACCCTACACCAGCAAGCCTGAAAGTATCAGTATTGGCAGGCAGGGGGAAATACTCTCCTTGCTTGAGGTGAGAAGGTGACAGTCTCATAGACTGCCATAGAATCAGGATTCTCCCTCCCAGTGCTTGGCTATGAACACAACCTCTGCACAGTACATTCAAATTCTCATAATTTCTGACATTACAAAACAAACCAACAAAACCCCCTGGTTTTGTACTGCAGGCTGCATAGCACTCCACAGAAGAAATGCTCCATCTATGATAGCAGTGACAAGCACTCGACTATAAAAAAAGAGGTGTCCGAAGAGCATCGTAGATCTGGCAGCCTATTGCCACTACACAGCAAATCCACAGCATCTGCGGTTTCCCTTCTTCAGAGGGAAATCCTAATCAATCTTCTTTAAGTTTCTTAAATTAGCTTCAAAGCAATTCTGTGCTGGTTGCAAAGCTTGCTAAATACAGAGCTGGACAGGAGCCAAAGTGACTCAGTACAGCAGAAATTAATGCAGGTAAAATCCAGAAGGAAGAGCACTCACTACAGACATTTTCAAAAGCACTGCGAAAATAATCGAGAAATCTCTTAGAAGAACCTGTTTCTCTACCCATCCACTGGGATGAAAAGCAGCCTCCTGATGACAGAGGAGATGAACTTTTAGAAAAGATGTCTTCTTCAGTTCAGCTGCCCTTCTGCAAATGCCTTCTCCCTTCTGCAAATTTGCTGTTTTCAGATTTGCAGTACTCTTTCTATGATGAAGAAAAATCACCCAGTGAGGAGCAGGAAGCGGAAAAGAATGATGAGAATGAGTTAGTTGTTTTTTACAGGGGGGTTTTGATATTGCTTTAACAACCGTGTGTGTGGGGGTGGGGGGGATGACAACAAACTAGTACATTGAAACCTTGAAAAATGTCACTTTATGATGCAATTTCAAGACAGACATCACAAGGCTTGAAGGTACTTCATAAAAGAAACACTAAGGGATATGCTAATGCATCTCTATAATAATGTTGGAACAAGGAGGAAAAAAACAAGGGGATGGAAGATAAACTTGTCTATTAAAACAGTAAAACTATGTACAGTTTGTACCGATCTTTCCTTTCATGGGCAATATCTGAAAAGGTGGTAAAATTCAATATACTTTTTTATCAGTCAAAGAATTCAAATATTAAGAATCACAAAAGAGATGAAATGTCTAACTGCTGCAAGGCAACTTCAGTGACTGTTAGTAGCTCAAAAGTACTCCAAGAAGTGGAAGAAAAACTTCAGGGATGTTTCTAGAGGTAAAAGATTCCTCAGCTCCAGGTATTCTACCATTACCCTTTGAACCTTTTCTGTATCTTGGGCATTCTAAGTCATTACCAACAAACACTGTGCACTATTACTTCCAAAAGCATTTGGCCGAAAAGCAAGCTGTAGTTGTCAGGAAGAATTTATCCAGCCATTTTTCTGTGCATGTGAGAAAAGCAAGTCAGGACTCAGGAAATCTATTTCTTTATATTATTCACCTAATATGGGTAAAAAACGAGTTGCTATAATTATGCTTCTAGGAGGTTTCTCTTGTCCTACAAATTTTCTAAGATGTGCCTCCAGGACAGAGCAGAAACCAAAGGAAAGATGATATTCTATCAATACCTCCGGGCAGTGTTGATAAAATAAAATCAACTGATAAATGAAGTTGCAAACTAGATTACCCTTAATAAAATTGTGCCCTGATGAATTTGTATTGGATCATAGACAGATAAATATCCAAAGGAAAAAAAAACAACCTCATGTAATTAGTGACTGAACTGTGCTGGGTGGAAAGAGAGCTGCTACTTTCTCTCCTTTTTCTTAGAAAAAGCATTCTTTCAGAATGCACCAAGATTGTGTCATTTTAACATAACTCATAGCTGTTATATGATCATCTTGCATAATATCCATTCTTTCCTAAGCCAATTGTATTCACAGCGGAAGTAAGAGTCATCAGTTCACAAATGCGCCACCATTTGCTTCCCTTTTTACCTTCCAATAGCTGAGTCTGCTCAGAGCAGTAGTCATAAAGCTTTACTTACTTTGTAGAGAGCCCCCAGGTTACAGACAACTTAGTTACAGTGTTTGAAGCAAGTCAACTCGAGATCCCACCAACACCTGGAATTACTATTTAACAGCAATATTCACCACTCAGCTCTATTTATCTATCTTCCACCAAGGTGATTAATGTTATTTAACACCAGAAATTCAGATTTTCTGTCAATAAGGATCAAGCAGAAATTTATCAGGCTTTTATAATATCTGTAAAAAGTTTATGGGTATTTTTCACTACTTTTAAATAGTGCTAATTATAATTTGGTTCCAATACTTCCATGTAATTAACACACAGTTTCTATTACTAACTGCCCAGAAACATAATTTCTTGAACTGTCTTGCTTTCAAGGTGTAGTTGGCAAGGGGCCCTGCTAATGGCCTGTCTGTACATGGCACTTCAGTGTACAGGTGAACATAGTCCATGACTAAGCCTCCAAAGTGCTTCAATAACACAAGTAAATAAAGATTACTTTCCAGTTTGTTCTCTGTAGGCTGCTGTACTACCTTAAATGTTTCTGCATCAGTTGTATGTCAAGCCTAATATAAGCTAGTTACTAACTTGTGTGCGTTTAGAGGCCTGGGGCTCACAAATACAAACCCCTCAGCTCTGCCAGAGTCATTTCTGTTCTGAAAACACCCCAGTTCCTTGGTGTCCCACAAGGACATTGTTCAGGATGAGAAATTCACTCACTGTGAAGTACTTAAGTGGAATAGGGGGAACTGTGGGGAAATTTCATTGCTAATAGGAAATACTAAGACTCTCCAGAAGAAAAGAGGCAGCAAGGGAGTGCTTTTTTGCAAAGAGAACACAAGGCAAAGCTACATGAAAAAGTAAAACAACATCCAGTATGGCAAAAAATGCAGCACGATGTTAGGACAGGTGCAATCACCTACAGGATGGGAAAGAACTGACTAAAATAATTCAGAGAAGCAAATGAGAAGTACAGAACATGTCAAACAGAACGTGAGCAAACAAGGAACTTCCAGGCAAGAAAAATCCACTTAACTTAACTGGCATGTATGAGCAGAATTCTTACCTACAACAGGAATATAACAAATGAAACAACTCATTCTACCATACTTAGAATTTGCAAACCTCAGCTACAGTTACTTTGCTTAGCATGTCATATCACATCCGGAACATTTAGCGAATGCAGGGAAAAGGAAGAAGAACAGAAGATAACGCTGTCTAGAAAAACTGAGCAGGCTGCAGATGTTTATATTCTAAAGAAAAGAACCCTGTCTGTGAGGGACACAAAGCAATGCATTGCAAGAGTAGCCAGAGAATTTAGGTAAAACCTTGTGGCAGACTCCTCTTTGCCCTGCAAAAAAAGAGGTTTCTAACAATAAATACAGTGAACCACTGGGACAAATTGCCTAGGGAAAATGGAGGTTTTTAACAACCAAGTGGATAAAAGCCAGTCTGGAATAGTACAGGCAGAAGTGGCCTGTCTTAGAAACCATAACTGTGACCTGTCTTAAAAGTAATGTGCTCTAGCACATGGATACATGACCACATTGCCACTGCATACACACGCTCCAGTTTCTTCCCCTCCCTGGTTTTTCTGTCCTGTTATCACAGCAGCTCTGCCAGAGGCTTTTCAGATTGCAACATCCCATGCTAGGCAGTAACAGTTGGTTCTCCCGTAGAAAAAGAGATAATCCAATCTCTTTAACTGCAATGTAAAAAATAACCTCAAAAGATCATTTCAACTTATACTTTATACGATCTCAGAAAGAGAAGTCTCATAGTAGAGAAAACAAAAAGAATGAAAGAAAATAAGCTTCCTTTCTGCCTTTCATAACGCCATGATGTAATAAAATTTCATAGAATCATGGAAAAATCTTCAGGAACAGCTGGTGAGACCATACAATTTATTAAGGGCAAATCCTCTTCTTAATGACTTAATGACTATTCAAGAGGACTATACTATACTATGCCTTTCCCTGCCAAATCAGTGGCTTGAATTCTGATCCAAATCAGTGAGGTCTGACAGCTGCAATCACCTAATGTCCTTTTGCCAGTGTATAAAGTGAATAAAACTAATGACTATAGTCCCAGAGAGAGCTGTCCTCTGTGCAGCATTAAATCACAATTTAACCCTGTCCTAGATAGGTCCTGTGAGGCAAAGTAATGAGCGAGCAAGGATGGATTAAAAAAAAACATTCCCATAACTGCAGAGGAACACTGTCATTATGAGCAATGCACTGGCATGCCAGCAAAGTTGATTTTAGCCTCAAGAAAGAGACAGAGAAAAGAAAGCTGGTAGTTATCGCTTTTTTCTTTCAGAGGACAATTACACATACAGTCGTTAGTATGGTAAGATTTTTCATTTTTATTACTGCGTGAGTCTGAACAAGACCTGAGGAGCCATAAAGAAGGTTGGGAACAACAGACGTTTGTGGAAGCACTCTGCATTTGATCCTTCACCAGTATAGAATGCAACTGCTTTATTCTGCCACTCTATGAGACCTGTGTATACTATACTGATCAAAAGACATTCTTTAGTCAGGATTTAACATTGTTGGAGATACTGGGAGTGGGTGATGTTTAGGTTTTTTGGTTGGATTTCTTTTTGTGTTTTTGTGTTTTGTTGTTTTTTTTTTTTAATTCGTTTTTCTTCTGTATGTTTTTTAAACTGATGCTAAAGTTCTATGAACTGGCACATATGTGATACCAAAAACTTACTTAACAGTTTTCTGATTGCATCTGAAGCATCAGCTCCTGGCATCAGCAAAAAGAAGAGCAACCCATATGAAAAAAAAGAAACCCTGGCACATCAGCATGTAACTATAGACAAATCTCATCCTGAATGTTTTTGTTCCTGTAAAACTGAGTTAGTATTCCTCACTACCTTTGAGAAATAACACCAACAGCTTATAAAAAGGGGAAAATAAGAGCTGTGAGAATATTCCCACTGAGAATCATTACAGAGAATTCTTACTTATTTTGTAAGGGAGATAATTAAAACAGTGATGTGTCCATGGTTAATTACTGGATGTAAGAACTACAACAGGAGTGAATATGAATGGTGGGAAAAAAAAAGAGAAGGGAAAAATCTGTGAAGAACACTTTTAATCTTTTTTCTTGTTGGTAAAATGTATTTAGTCACTTACTGTAGAAATCTATACTGTTTTTATTCACTGCTAACAATGCAATAACTTAAGACTTAGAAGGCTATAAAATAATCATCTCCTTTGCAGTTGTATAAAGCTCCTGTATATCAAAATGGATTCTCTACACTAGGTTCAATGATTACAGCTGTTTTAATCCATGTGATTCTATGTTGTGTTTTAGGAAATTCTGAGAAAGAAATGGAGCATGTAATGCAGCTTGGGATCAAACATGCCAACTAATATCTCTATTCATTACAAAAGTGAAAAACAAACCATTACAAGTTCAATCAAAGGTTCTACTGAGTAAGGCATAAGAATACTTCACAACACATTTTAGTTAACCTGCTATGATTTAACATGAATCATAGAATCATAGAATGGCCTGGGTTGAAAAGGACCACAATGATCATTCAGTTTCAACCCCTCTGCTATGTGCAGGGTCACCAACCACTAAATTAGGCTGCCAAGAGCTACATCCAGCCTGGCCTTGAATGCCTTCTTGGATGGGGCATCCACAACCTCCTTGGGCAACCTGTTCCAGTGAGTCACCAACCTCTGTGTGAAAAACTTCCTCCTAATATCAAACCTAAACCTCCCCTGTCTCAGTTTAAAACCTCCTTGTCATATCACTATCCACCCTTGTGAACAATCTTTCCCCCTGCTGTTTATAGCTCCCTTCAAGTACTGTAAGACAACAATGAGGACTTCCTGGAGTCTTCTCTTTTTCAAGCTAAACAATCCCAGTTCTCTCAACGCTTCCTCATAGGAGAGGCAGTCCAGCCCTCTGATCACCTCAGTGGCCCTCCTCTGGACCCACTCTAAGAGCTCCACATCCTTCCTGTACTGGGAGCCCCAGGCTTGGAGATAGTACTCCAGATGAGTAGAGGGAGACAATCATCTCCCTCTCCCCACTGACAACCCCTTTGTTAATGCAGCCCAAAACACAGCTGGCCTTCTGGGCTGCAAGAGCACACTGCTGGCTTAATGAAGGTTCTGCAAACTAGCATTTTAAGAAGTTCTTCAATTCTCTGCACACAAAATCTCATATTAGAAAGCCTGGGAATAGCAAATCACAAAGCCTGTATGATGATCACAGAAAGAGAGAGACTGGAATTTTAATATTATCCATGCAAACTGTGTGGTCTGGTATTGTGTTAATTCTTCCTAAGAGCAACTCTGTACTCCTCCACCCCAAACAACACTTCTATTATTCTGCATTCCGCTGAACACAAACTCCCAACATCCTAAACTGTACGACAATGCTATGTAGAATGCAAGAAGGGGAGAGAGCAACTTTGGACATTTAGGTCTTAAAACAGGAAAACTGCATTGCTTTCTTTGCCAATCCAGTTCAAATTAAATTACTACATCCCTCCTGCGTGGATTATGAAGATCTGGTTCCTACTCTATTCACCTTCAGACTTAGGGAATATCACAATCTGCCAGAATTACTGGTATGGATTATTTGAGTGCATTGCTTCTGCTTAGGCTAGCTTCAAAAGTTCAAGATCATTTAAGGTCATTATGGGAAATCCTTCACTAATTGCTCTTCTAGACATAACATCCTTCACAAGCACAAATTTTCACCTTAAAATGGAGTGCAATATGGCTGCCCTATAAATAATTTTCCAATATACTAACTTCTGGCTTTAAAGAGATACAGAACCTTAAAACCTAAAGATTGTGTTTTGAGTTGCTTCCTCACTGACCTGCAAGAAGAAGAGTTAATGGCAGATTAAAGTGGTGTTCACAGGAATCACATGCCAAGGGTGTAAGAAGTTAAATTTATGTAGGCATACTGCCAATGCTGCCACAGTTGTCGCTATGATTTTGTTGATGCCCGCCAGAGCAAGACTGCTGACTAAGTGCCAAAACCACAGCCATTACCAAAGTGCCAGAAAAGCCCTAAGCTAAAGACTTCAGACTCATCTTGGGGGTTTTGATGAAGTGAAACAGTCCAGAGTTTATTTTCCCCTTGGAAGAGGGTAGGTGGCCTGCTGCACTGTGGCAAGTACTAAAACCCATGCACTTCCTTACATTCCCGCCTCCCTCACAGTATTTCTTAGTCTTCTTCCCCCCTGCAATATGAAATCACAAGGAAATAAAAATGAATAAAATTGAAACAAACAATAATAAGCAACTTGTTTCCCCAAGTATTAAATCTATTCCCTCATCCCATGAGATCAAGACAGGAGTCAAACTCCATATGCTGTTAAAAACAAGCAAGTAATCAAAACTCAGTCAGTTCTGAAATGGGAAGAATTTTGTGTGTGTTTGTGCATAGATTCAGTGTAAAATAAATGCACTTTCCTCCTCTAGTATAAGAAACACAGCTGACCCAGCTACTGAATCAAAATTCAGTAGCTCTCCAAAACCCAGTGACCTCTCTGCACCTATTAGACAAGAGACAGTCTTCTTATTGCTTCCATCTCTTTATCCACACTGAAAAAAAGAGATAACGTCAGCTCTTGTACTGCTAAGCAGGTTGAGCTTACTATATCCTTTCATAGGACACTGCTTTCCTCTTCTGCCTTCTTTACTTTCATTTTAATGAGAGCATTTAATGCTCATGAACGGACACTAACAGTAACAGCAAGATCCAGGAATAGCATGGGCAGGTGCTGTGCACAAATCTCTCCCACAGCTCTGTCAATCAATCTCCAGCCTGACTCCTCTTCTGTGATTTATTTTCCCGAAACAGAGATTAATAACTGTGCCAAACAGTACAGTGAGAAGTTCCACTAAGAATTAGAATGTTTGGAGGCTAATTTTCCCTTATCAATGACTCACAACTTGAAATCAGTGCTGCAAAGTAGTGCAGATGGGGCTGAAAGGCAGAACAACAGAATGGACTTCTTATGAAAATCACTTCACTTGTAAAAACAATTTCTGCAAAAGAGACAGTCACATACCCTCTTAAAGACCTGTCCTTCTTCACAACAGAATCTAAACAGCAAATGCTTTCAAAACAAAATAAGTCGTGCTGTGAATTCCACAGTTCTCTCACAAGAGCTAATTCAAACTTTACTTGTCAACAGCAGCATAAACGTTTGGTTCACATCGAACTATGAGGACTGCTCTGAAAGTAATGCCTTCTATTTTGCCATGTTGGCTCATGATATTGGAGGCTCATGGTGGCAGTATGGCAGTAGAGTTCAAACCTTCCTGCTAGTGCTGCATGACAGATGGCAGCAGAAGGGTGGTCTAACAAAACGGTATCTGACTTGGAAGTGTATATGCTATTTGCTACTTAAAATGAGTATTTCACATAATATTTTTAGCCACAGTATTTGTTATGAGCTCACAGCAGATGATATAAATGGATGACACCCATTGCCCTTCCCCTGTCCACTGAAGCTGTCACTCCATCATAGAAGGCCACCAGATTATCAGGCACGATCTGCCCATGGTGAAGCCATGCTGGCTAATTCAAATCACCTCTTTATTTTGTATGTCCCTTAACACAGTTTCTAGAGGATCTTTAGGCCCAAGAGCCCCGTAGGGCTCAGAAGCTGAAGAAATCACTCACCTTCAGCAAAGCACAATTTTATTAAACTTCCGTCTAAGGGTTTACAACCAGATGGAAGGAGTTGCATTTATTACCTGAATTGTCTGGTAAACCGAAGGATCAAATCCTTTCACAGTCACCTCCCGAAAAACTCTTGGCTCCAGTTCCTCTTTAGTCAGATCACAGTGATATATAATACCTATAACAGAGCGCAACTTTGTCAGCTTCAAGTAAGGGGCACTGTTAAAAGGACGGTAGTTAGGCATTGTGATAGAATAATGAATTATATGGATAATTCAGCAGGGTGGGAAAAAAAGCTCCTGATAACTCTTTCAGTTAATACTTCTCAAAAAAAGCCAAAAACCAAACATGTCTACATTTAATCTAAGAGGGGTGCAAAGGTTTTCTGTATAGACAATAGTTCTTGCTGCCCAAAGTCAGTATCACAAGTGGATTAAACAAACTGGAAAAAAAGAAAATCTGTTGTTTTCATGAAGTAACAAAGCATTTATTGAGACTGAGAAAACCAGAAGAAGTATAAAGCCCTCTTCAAAACATCTCCCCCAGAGCTATCAGACCAAGAATAACTATACCAAGAATTTTATTCAAGTCATTTTTATCCTTACAATAAAATATTTTGACACTACAATACAAACAGAACCCTGGATAACAGAAAGAGCTGGGAACCCACTTGTGATAGCGGCAGAGTAGCAGAGATTAGCTATGCGACTGAACAGAATTTGGTCTCCTACCATTTATTTTACATCCTGATCCTGAAGGTTTGAAGGCAGCTACACTTTCTTAAAACATGCCTGTGTTTTCCAAGTGATTCTGCATGAGAAAAATCTCTGCCTTTGAGCAGTATAAAACTTCTAGGCTTTAAGGATTATTATTTTTTTTCAGGTTGTAACAGAATTGCAGGGCTTCAGCAATCTAGTCAGTATGCAGAGGTGTTACTGGACAAGAAAAATTTTGCATATAGACTGTAAATCACCAGTCCTGTCATTCAATCCTAGTAACACTTGAACAGGGACCATACAAAGTAAGATTTTCAGTAAAGTGGCTGAGACTATCAGTGCCTGCACACTGATTAACATCCTAGAAAATCCTACAGTTCATACATATGGTACAGATATACATGATGTAGAAAACTGTCCTCACTATTAATTATTCTGTTTTTCTAGTTCCAAAAAAACAATGAGTCTCTAGAATTTTTAAACAAGCATTGAAGTAAAGAACACTACAAGTTTAAGGCAATAAGCCGTCCACAGAAAATTTCATGGCAATAAAATTAACCAGAGTGGACAATGCTTGATTGAAATACTGCTGTGTTGTGTATCTTTTAGGTAATTGCTTCTGGTTTCCTGAAAATATTGCAGAAGTTATGGCTATAAAAATTATACTGAAAAATGAAATAATGAGGACACATCTGATACAAGTTAATTGCCTCATTAAATCATTTTTATAGACCGTGGAAAATCAAAGGTAGAGATTGGTGAAGGAACACAAGTGAAAACCAATACTTAAAAACTGATAAAGCTTTTTTCCATCACAGTGAATTAATGGGAAAAATAAAAGGAAGAATATTCTAACCTGCTGGGAAGTATTTTATTTAATCGTATTTGCCATATAGTGACTAGCAAGCCTAAAGCAGGTGAAAATACAAATGAGCATTACAGCAGCATTAAAGTAACGTGAAAGCACAAAGGAAATCACACGAGGTGGTCACAGGCAGTGCAGCTGTTATACACATATACAGCTGCTCAGAGCAGGCAGAATAAGCACATATTAGGAAACAAGCAGTCATGGATGGTATTTTGGTAATGGCTTGGCAGTTAATCTCCCAAACCATAGTCATCTCTAGTACAAGCCAGTCCTTTGTACTTTCTGAATGCAGATGTCTCAAACATGTTCATTACTTAGACAACGTGGACTTCCCAACTGGTAGATTCTGCAGTACGCAGCCCCTCCCCCAGGGAAACGAACACAATTTTATCTACATTGTAGATGTATTTAGTACCTACTGAACAATAGAATACAAGTCACCAGGAAAAAAAAAACACAATATGTAGTAGGAAAAACAAACAAACAAAAAAACACAAACAAAACACCTTACCTGGAGATAAAAATGAAGTAAATTGATAGAATATTTCACTATCCTTCTTCTGACCACTATAACCCACAATACTCCCAACCTCTAATGGGAAAGTCTTGAGATGTGCACCAGTAGCTAGATCATGAAGTTGCAGGACATTCTTCACATCATGCAAATAGCATAAAACAAGGAAGTTGGATCTCACACAAGCAACCCATTCTGAAGAGCATGGAAAAGAAAAAAACAAACATCATATATAAATTGACTGACATACACCATACCATTTTATAGGTCACTTGACTTCTGAAACAAAAAAACGTGAACCCAAACATAAAGGATGACATTCTTTGGATATGTGCTGACCATGTTTAAGCTAATTTATGCAGACATAGGTGAAAAGAATCATTTAACTAAGATTATTCCTCATTTTGGGCATTTATGGATCAACATTATTCTTAAATACCACCGATTTCAAAAAAATTCCACTGAGACCTTGTTTTAATTTTCATGCATTTCCATAAGTATTACTGGCAAAAATAAAATCATTACGATTTTGGCTCAAGATAAACTAATAATAATGAAGGGATGTATTATCCTGTGTTGCACAGTAAGTATAGCACCTGGAAGGTAGCATCCATCCTGTTTTAATTGTCTCAGCATTCAGGAGACTATTCTTCAAGCGAGCTCTAGTCAGCACTGTGAAATACTCAAACAGGCACACTGGAATCATGGACATGATTAATTAGTTTTGTTTGCAGCACTGGTGAGGCTGTGGTTCTTGTCCTCTTCCAACCACACATATGCCACTTTTCCCCTGATAAGTCAGACTGGAAATGAAAATCGTGGATAAGGCACCGGCATTACACAATGCCTTATCTTATCTACTGGAGCAAAACCAAAAAGGATGGACTCAAATGAGCAAGAAAAATCAGGTTGGAATGACTGGGGCACGCTGCCAGTGTCAAAGCAGCAAGTGGGGAATTTAAAATGCCAACACAGGAGCAAAAGACAAAACAGAAGCAAGAAAACATTGGCACAATTTCCATCTTATTCTGTATTGTATTATTCACATTTTAACAGCTTCTTCTCTTTCCTCAAAGCCCTGTAAAAACAAATGACTTGCATTCATAGAGTTGTACTGAACACTGTCTTATAAAAACATAATTGAGCATTCAGGAGCCAGAACAGAAGTTCAGTGACATATCATGCACCCCTTCCATTAAAGATAACAAGCTCTTCCTGAACTTGCTACTTTGCATAGCTTAGCTTCTTTAACAGCCTCTGCTTTCATGTGGAGTTTAGGTCTATCTTGATCCTCAGGAGCTTGAAAGCCATCAGAACCTAGCAGGTCTATAGCCTACACTTCTTTTAGCTTGATCCAAAAGAACTTAGCCATACAAATTTGTTATAGAAACAAGAAATTAAAGCTTTAATGCTCTGCCCTCTTCCCAAAGAACACCCCTGAAATTACTTTATCGTAATTTTCGTCTTTTTCCACCAGACTTTTCAACTCCCTCACAAGCTTCCAGCCTAAATCTGGGAATTTTTGGACAGAAGTCCCAGAACATAACATAAACCAAAAGTTCGTCCACAAATCCATGGTCTGAAATAGCATAATAGCAGACAATATAACACTGTTTATAAATTTAGCGGTCATCTAATTTTACTTCTGGAGTTTAAGCAAGACTGGAGAACAAAACATGCTTCATGACTTCATTATATATAAATATATATTTTGAAATATAGAATCATTCCTGGCCACATACAAAGAAAATATGCAGTCATTTGAAGTATTTATTACATCATCATTGCACAAACCTGCCAACATTTACATCTATAACTGGATCATTAATAAAAAAAAATCTGAATGAAATCCCTCTAGTAACATCCAGCTGTTACAATGAGCTCCTGTGAACTCTGTATCCTCAGTAACATCTGTAACAAATATGTCTCCGTTTACTCTTGAAATTTCCTGGCAAAGTCTCACAAAATGGACTGAGACACTCTCAGATCAGCCTCAATCACATTATACGCGTAGCTCTGCTTCAGCAAGGATACTCTTCAGGAAATCTTTATTTTAAAATTTAAATTGTGATCAACCTTAATTCTTCACTAATCATTCAGCAAAGCATTGCAATTTAGTGGATGTTTTCATTAAATGTCAAGCTACAGCAGATACTACTCTTTCCTTAAAAAAAAAAAAAAAATAAATTCATTTGCCCATAAGACTTCTGGTTTCCTGCTACTAAAGAACTTGCCTAGGAAGCAGCACTATTAACCTCATCATCAACTGGTTCATTTACAAATATGACACTTTCACCAAGCTGAAGATATGAGAAGACAATGGGAAATGGTTTTAAAACGGTCTATGAGATTTCAGCAGCATATCCTTGTAATTACTGTTTTGGTGCCTTCATAACTGCCTCCAAAACTTACAGTAATGGAACCTACATAAATACATGCAAATCAAAACAGAATGAAATAACTGTAGCAAGCTTGAAAGAGCAGAAGAAAAGAAAGACTAAGACTCAACATTTATATACGGCAAGCAAACAATGCTAAATTATTAACAAGAGCTATTTTTTGACTGCAAGCTCAGCCTGTTGCTCCCCTGCTCAGCACTGAGAACTGCAGGTGCTACTGAGTTTGTTGTGACAGCGGTCAGCCTCTGGTTTTGCCCATGTTTTGCAGAATGCACTCTACATGCCTCTGCACTTCCTTGAAGCTTTTAAGACTGTATGTGAACAAGCCTCACACGTCTAAAAGCTTGGGCTGACACCACTGCTGTACACTCCCTTTACAGAAAACAAGCAGCAATAAACATCTGTAGGACGTAGAACGGGTATTTTGGCTGCCCTGTTGAGTTTCTCTACAGATTCACATACTGAACAATAAACTAGTAGGAGGTTGCCTTTTCCAACCTGATCCTTCGGCTTAGGCATCAGAGATGAATGGAAACACCAGTCAATGCTACAAGCAGGTGTGAAGGAGTATCCTTGGTACTTTCCATTTCTCTCTGAAAATGAAAATATCCATCCTGATGACTACATAGTCATAAGAAGAAATGAACAAGTTATTTTCTATACAACATGCTCATGCATCCACTCAACAAATAAGAATGTGTGTTAATTGGCTGTGAAAACTTTAGCTAGGAAATTGATTCCAGTCATTTTTGGATTCTTTGGTCACCACAGATGACAATCAGTGTTCACTGTCTCAGCAGATTAACAGATATGCATGCTGGTCTCAAACAAAATGACCTATAACCACCCACTAAAAGATTGCTGCAGGTAGACTTGAAAGGAAAGCACCAGCAGCTTGCAGAGTAAACCATGAATCATTTTGAAACATGTGAGGGCAAGCAAGTTCTCACAGCATCTGTCTTTCCTCTGAGACACCATCAGTGACAGACTGCCATGATTAAGCTAAGGGCAAAGCTCCAACCAACTTCAGCACAAGGATTTTATACTCTACATTCTCACAGTATGAGAGACACAAATGAGAGAGCAGGGGGGTGGGCAAAGCTCTTCTGAAGCTGCAAACATCAGGAACAATGCTTCCTTAAATAACCAATAGGCTTTAGTCATCTGTGATTGATACAGCCTTTCCATGGTAAACTGAGTTAAACAGACACACCAAAGCCCTACCCTGGGAAGCAGAATAAAACTGAAGTTAGGGACATGTATCTGGACCACATCCTCTACATCCCTGATTGAGGGACTGCATCTAGCTTGGCCAGATCTTAGCTCTTAGTTGCTAAGAAACATGGCAGCTAAGCCACACAACATCTCCCAGTAGGAACTTATCAATCTGGTCCCTTGCATTGCAGCCAAGTTCCTCCTCTCTGTCATGCTGGTGTGCCAGCCAGCCCAACAGGGTACCTCCATGGGTAACAGACAGAACAGCTGCTCCTCAGACCATCCATGCAAGCCTCCACTAGCTTTACTTTGAACACAAAACTCTCCAGTGTGGAGTATGGGCACTTAAAAGACAACAAACGGTAAAGGAATGCACAAGTTTTCTGACAGCTGAGACAAACATGACAGACTGTTCACATCCATACACATTACACATCCCCTGCCATTTAGGATTAGTAATTTTGTGATCTCAGTTCAGCCTTTCTCTCCTGGTTCCACTACACTACCAAAAGACAACAATCACCAAACACACATGATGTTTCTGGATGTTTGTTCATTATCACCGCAGATTCTTAAGTATTTCTGATTTAGAAGGTTAGAGGTATGAGAGAAATCACTGCCTTTCACTAGCACAAGCTAGCTAAGGGAAGGTAAACATTCTACCTGCCCTGAATTTGGGTGTGCAGATGTTTGCAAGGTACAGAAACATTGTTAGCTTTGTCCCTGCTTACTAAATGGTTGAGATTTGAGGCATGGAGATTGGAACCAGATGACCTTTAAGGTCCCTTCCAACCTAAGCCGTTCTGTCATTCTAGGATATCATTCTATTGTTTAAAGTCATTTACCTGATCTACAATGTTCGGGAACACTGCTTACTTCTTAGCCCTCCCTACTCAGGAGATCTATTTTATTTTATTTTTTCACTGTCCCAACTACATGACAGGATGCAACTCCACAGGTACTGAGTACTCTGGGGGCAATTGGATAGTTAAATAACTTTTTGAGATCTATAACAACATAAGTTGGTCTTATGACTGAAAAACCATGATCCAAGCGTTTCTAATGACCACAGTGGTCACAGGTACATAGCTGCTTTTGAATGAAATCAGCACACCCCTTTGCAGCTATGCAGTTATTTGAACCACAAGTTCAACATTAGACACAAACTTCTCCTAGGGTTAAATTTCAGATTCCCCAAAAATTAAGAGTAACACTTCATAAACAAGGGCTAAAGTGGGAGGGAAATGAGTTTCATTGCACACCAAGATGTCCTCGGGCTCTTCCTTAAATTCCATTTTAAAATAGCTATCATTTCTTTCTTCCCCTTAACTCAGAGAGAAGTGATCCAAATTCATCCCAAGTTTCCACAAAGTCCCTGTTGTAAAATGAGGTGTGTGATCAGCCTTAATGTGGGACAATATTTGCTTTTCCCCTGTATTTCCCAAACTGGTTTATTTCTAAACAGTTCTGAAAATAAAAAAAAGTCAAAGTCAATTAAAAAGAAGTATATCTAGTAAAACTAAGTGATATCCATATTGTCTTGTAGGCGAGAATATTTGTTTCTTGGTTAAATCACATTTGCATGTTCCTTAAGAATGCAATATGACACTTTATGGAATTTCTTTTTTTAAAACTAATGGACATTGGCAGAATTTTGTTGTTACTAATACTTAATTTATTAATCATACATAACATTTATTTGCATCTAGCAAAGGTTTTCAGAAACAGAATTCAAGTCAACTCACAGAAACAAAATCAGATTGTGTCAGAATATTCAGTCAAGTATTCATATATCCAATAAAAGTACAAAGAGATATTTGTGGCCTGGAGGATCACTGACTATAGTATTTATAAAGAAATTCTAAAACAACTGATAATATCTGAGTCAACAGCCTCCCTCACATACCTTGAAGTGGACAAGCAGCAGCACTCATTTACCCTTTGAATCACTGCTGTCCTAGCTTTTGCTGAAGGCATTTCATTACATTGTCATCTCTGGATCACACAAAATCAAATTCCCTAGACTGCAAGGCTTACACAAGGCAATGAATTATTAACTGCCTTCTGCTATAATTATGTCTTTCCAAACCAAATCTTGGAATGATTAAAACAAAATGACAGAGACTGGTTTGCCTGCTATCTTCAAGTGTGTTATTTTATTCAGGGCTGCAATCTCCTAAAAGTGGTAAAACTCCCTTATGTTGGAGCTGAGCATGTAACACTAACTTGCAACTGTCTACCACAGCAACTGAACAATTCATGTACATTTTACTATAGCATTAGCTCTATGATACACTTACAATTGACCTTGTAGGGATGCTTTCATTTGCTCATTTAATGCAATACCATTATGCACCACCCCAAAAAGCTGGCAAAAAACCAAGAATATGATTGCTTTTTCTTGTTCCACATTCAAACACAGCAGAAGCATGATAATACACAATAGAGTCTTGAAAATCACTGTGATAGTTTCATATGACAGATTACTTTTGCCTTCAAGGGTGTAAGAGCTGAATGCCTGTTGTGTTTATAGTCTGAAGGCCAGTGCCCTCAGCAAACCCATTTATCTGGGCTTTTGATTCTCTAACTGCAGCATTTGTTATGTTTATATAGTCAAGACTGTCGCATATAATCCATTAGAGGAACGCTGCATACTTTATGCTGTTTTTTAATACTTGCACAAACATGAACTCAGTATGACTTTCCTTTAGAATAGAAGCAAAATGGAATTGAGCTAACTGACATGGTGCAGTGAAGAACAGATGTGGCTTTAAGATTGCTAGGAAGGAATATCTAGCTAGCATCTACATAGACACTGCACAATGCTTCTAGGCTGCCCAGATCACAGTGCAGGTAAACCCATGTCAGCTAAATGTATTTTATGCCAATCAGATGCCTCTGTCCCATTCTATTTAAACACTTGCTATCTGTAAGCTCGTTCTTCAGCTTGGTACCTTTCTATAAATTACTGTTCCTCGTAACCTACATATGGTTTCACAGACAGTCAGAAAATTTGCTTGCAATGAGAAATCAAACTTGGAAGCAGTTTTTTTAACCTGCATGCATCATTTATTTACTGTCTATAAATGGAAAAGTACTTCTTTTAAAATCCAGACTGTTCATGATTCAGAGAGTTCAGAATCTTGAGAAAAAGATTTGTGTCTCGCTAAGCCCTGCTCACCACTTCTGTGTTTACCAAAAATCTTGCAAAACTCAGGCTCCAGTTGTTTGGCAACATCACTGTATTTCTGGACATGCTTCATAGGTGCCTTATTTTTCCTCACAAATCTGTTACATTGGACAGATGGGACAGAGACTGCCCAGAGAGCATCTGGTCAACTGAAGAATATATCAAATACTATGTTGTAAACACTTCAGTCTCCATTTATGCCATATAGAGGATAAAGCCTATCTAGGGTGCAGCAGAAATCAGACAGGAAACAGTGCAGAAATTGAGATTTCTTAGAGGCCTTGGAAAGTGAGATCTTAACTGGAATTCAAAATAACAGCTGATTAGATTTGTCTTAGTAGCAGACAGAAGTATATACGGTAGCATATACGTATGTTCATCACATATACAGAGCATTTTACTCATTCTAAGAAACAGATCCCCACTGGAAAAGTAGCAGACAGTGAATCAGTGAATTTGTATAAAGAAGGATTAAAAAAAGAAGTTGAATTTTTTTGTATAGCTGTAATTATGGTAGTTGCATAAATCATAATTAGATCTTGCACAGTCTGGAGACTAGACTACATGAATGTACACAAAGCATCTGTCAAAAAATAGCTCAGGGGAAGTTTTTCTTTATTATCTGAAACTAATTTAAGTACAATGTTTTAATATCATTTTCCCCAAAACAGGATAAAAAAGCATCCCAATGTTGAACTTTAGTTCAGAAAATTTATCACAATATACCTTGAAAAACCAAACACTTCTACACTCCAAGAATTCCACGCACTTTGACTGTCTTGAGGATTTTTTCCACTGCTCTTTACTCGACTTATCGCTATCTCCGACCAGGTCTGCTCATAGTGTGGTACACTCCTACTGTGCTTGCTCTTTTCCTTCTTTCTGCTAACAAAGCCCCACTTGCTGTGATTTCCAACTGTCCAATAAGCATTTACTACATTAACACAAAGCAGGAAAATATTTACCCGCCATTTCCTACAAAAACAGAATTAAAACAAGGACAGATGAAGCGACTCCTTTATGGCCACACAGGATGCTAGAGAGAGAGAGGGGAATGGAATCTGGACCTCTCAAGTATTAAGCAAAACTTAATTGCAAGCAAACACATGAAATTCTAAACAAAGTTTGAAAACAGTAAAACATTAAGGTCTGTACAAGATCATCCAACTCACTAATGACTGTATTAGCTTAGAAAAACAGAATAGGGAGACTTTTGCATGACAAACTCTTACCTAAAACATCTTTTTCATGTTCAGGGATGAGAACTTTCCATTTGGACTCATCTGGGTCACTGAAGTCAATGTTGATTAATCGGTAATTTGGAGATTGACGGTTTGTCTTGAAAGTGAATATTGTTCCTTCGTTGGTGACATACTCATACTCAGCCTCAAAGTTATCTATCAGCTTCACCCACTGAAGAATTCCTGCAAGATTAAACATGTAAAGTGAATTCCTCAACTTCTGAAATAAAGCTTCCTTACACTCAAGAGCAAGGGCTGCCTCACAATTACTGTAGGTTCTTTCTCTAGTAACAACAGCAATCTAAAGAGATACTGCTATGGGATGGGCTTGATATGCTTGAATAATTAACCAGCTTTCCATTTCCAGTGGAAAAATGCCTGTTCATGGACAAGTTGAGGAATTTCTAACTAAATTCATGAAGAATACTGTCAGAACAACCAGAGAGTCACAGAATTGTAGGAGCTGGAAGGGACCCTTGAAGATTGTCTAGTTCTACATAATAAAATAGGTTCCCTAGGTTACACAAGAAAACATCCACGCAGGTTTCTCAGTATCTCCAGAGGAAGTGACTTCACAACTTCTCTGGGCAACCGGTTCCAGTACTTTGTCACTCTCAATGTAAAGTTTTTCCTTGTATTCATATGGAACTTCTTGTGTTGCAGTTTGTGCCCACTGCCCCCTGTTCTGTTGCTGGAAACCACTGTAAAGAGGTGGGCCCCATCCACTTGATACCACTTTTACATGTTTGTTGGAATTGGGAGTTGCAGCTGAGCCAAAGAATTTTGTCAAAAGTTTTCAAGTTGTATTTTTTATATATATTTTAATATATTTTAAAATTAGTGTTCAGCTACATAAGTCCTTTGCCTTCTTTCTGGAAAAGATTTTATCTTTTCTTCAAGTGTGAAAATTTCCATCTACCCTGAAAGCAAATAGTTAAATAGTTTACCACAGAAAAACAAATGGTGCTATCTGAATGAGTAGAATACATTTTAATATAAAGCATTTCCCTGTCAATTCAGGGACAACATCCCTGGACGTTATTCTACAGAAGCTTGTCATTGCCACCAGAAGGACTACACAATTAGCTAAAATGTTAACTCACATGTTTATCAAGAATGATATTGCATTTTTGCTATATCAACCTTATAGAATATCACACCCAATAACAGAAGTACATCACTCTTGATCATGAACTGCCTCAATTTATTCACTCCCTAGCACAGTCTTAATATTGAATAACCCAGAGTTGGGACAGAAATAATCTGCTACTTAATCACATCTTACTTTTTTGCATCAGGTTCAGAGGCCAGTGGAAAGGAAAAAAATACATCAGATATCATCAACATGCTTGTTACATCTGCAACTCAACCTATCAACCAAGCATATTATTACGGGCATGCAATAAGTAGGAGTCCTTACTGATGAGAGAAACTGAAACTTTTCTGTTTGTAAATAACAATTGTCCATTCTCTACCTCATCCTTAAAACTAAAGGTTGTTTCTACATTCAAACAAGAACCCAAACTGCGCATAAATGTGATCATGTAAGTCCATAACACAGTATTTCCTTCAATAAATCAGCACAACAATATTAATAGTTGCTCAGGATAATAAAATTAGGACACAGCTGATATATAATTGTTTTAAGTTTAAGAAAAGTTAACTGAGGAAGCAGTGAGATGGCATTTTAAACTCATTAAATACAGTAAGAGTACAGTCAGGTCTAGTATGTTCATAAAGCTTGTATCACCCAATTAATTGCCAATTTAGTTTAAGGAAAACTGCCCCGTCTCTTCTCACAAAGTGAGGGATTAGTCAGTTAAATTTTACTTTTTATACTACTGTAATATAAACTTCCCAAATAATCTTGTCAGCTTAGTATTTGAGTGAGCATACTGCATGTGAAATCTTTATTCTTCACTGGGGCCCAAACTTTCGTTTTTCTCAAGAGATCTCATGCTGAAGACAAATCCTGCTAAGCCCCTGAATTTCCATGGAAAAAAATATGTCTTAAAGTCCAGTAAAAGCAGAATATCTATCCTACATCTAACTCTAATATATACCAGTGAAACTGTTTTAAGATCTCAAGTCACACACACAACAGTTTCACAAGATAAAAATTTAATTGCAGTGTAATGCTATAAAAATACTGGCACATTTGTATTTCAGTATCTGACAGAATGAAATCATCCTCCTAAGGAAGAACAAGACTTCATAAAAAGGAATCCCAAGACTGTTGAAAAAAATCCATTTTTTTTTTAATGGTAAATGCACATAGTAACTGCAAACTGCACAGTCAAAACAAAAAGAAAAAAGAAAGGATTCAGTGGAAAAAAAGGACAATATCATTACATTAGCAATTTATGCTGCTGCCTTGCAACTCATTTATCCAGTCCCAATAGAACAGTAAGTACACAATGAGAGAGCTGATACTCTCTACAGGGATACACTAAGTTGTTATTACAAAAAAAAAAAAAAAAAAAAAAAAAAAGTCAAGAGCATTCATCTTGTTAAAGTGAATATTATACAGTCCTTTGAAGACAAATACTGTAGGTGAATTACATCCAAACCACTGTCTCGCTGAAGTGGTTAATTACATCAATATCTGTCCTGAGTTAAGAGCCAGTAACAAGGCAGCTACAAGCAGTTGAGAAGGACAGTTACATCAGGTACATTTGCTACTGCTACTTGCTGTAGTTTTTCAGTGAGTGAAAGAAACCCAGCCATAGAGAGCGCATCTGTATTGCATACTGCAGCTGATCCAGACACAGCTTGCAGCTGATAGGGATGCCCCAGCATTGCCTTATATCAGTCTGTTTTGCTTTTTCTTTTGAGCTAGGAACAACAATTGGCCAACCAGCACAGCCACTTCCCAGCTGAAAACTGACTAGGGGTGAGGGAATATGTTATTTGGCTAAACCCCTTCTGGCTGCTGATGCCCATGTCTCCCTAGTGCCAGCCCAAATGGAGGGGCACCCCTGCAGCTATGCCAGTATAGAGGAGCACCCCAGCGAGCAGCATGACCACATGGCCAGGTGCTGGGTTGATTCAGCATCACTTCAAGAGTTGTTCTTCACTCTGCTCTTCCTAGCCCACTTTTTTTGTTTTGCTTATCTGCCTTCGAAGCGCTACAAAATAAGCTCCTCTCTTTTGTTGCCTGACCAAGCATGCAGACAGAAGAGCACCAGTATGCACAAGGCAGCAGCAAAGAGAAGCAGAAGAGGAGGAACATTTTTCATGATTAATGAGCCATAGGAGAAGTCTGACTGAACCAAAACTGCACACTCCTTTATCTCCCTCCTCCAGCAGCAGGCCTCCACTTTCATGCTTGGTTTGGCATTTGCCCGAGTGAACACTGTAGCAGATTAAATTAGTTAACCTAAAAGAACGTTGATCTGTTTTACAGGGTTTTCATTTCCCTGACAGAATAGCAAGAGTCATCACCTATTCACAGGTTGAGACAGGAGATGCTGACTGACTTAAAGCGAGGGGCCAGCACTAGGTAATCTGTTGGCATGAAAACATGGGTAGAGCCAGACAAAGGAGTTGGCTGTCTCAAACTGCTCTCTCCAGCACCCAAAGCACCAAGGGGAACAGACAAAGCAGATTTCTATTGAAAACTGCACATTACACTAGGAGGGAAGTTTGTTTAAAGGAACATAATTTGAAATGCAAAGTACACCTTGTCAATGGTTCTTTCTGTATCAGGAATGCATCTACAAGTCCTTCCAGATGGGGAGACATGGGCATTCAGATTTAAGCTAAGTGTAACCAGATTAAGTGCAACTATTCTGTTTCTTCAAGTGTCTTTTGTTTATATGGGTAGCTACTGAGTACTATGGAAGATATTCTGCATGTAGCATTCACTTGGCATGAATTTAGGAAGATTGTATAGTAACTGATCAAACACTCAAAATCAAGGTGAACCATGTAGACCTAAAGCACCTATTGTCATGGTTTTATGATCATCAGTATTCTATATCATTACATCATTTAGTGTACTGGTAATTTCTGGGCCGAACTAGCCTGTAAACTGTCAACACCTATGGAACATTCTCTATACATGGGTAACAGAACAGCTGAATGAGTAAGGCTGAGAATCATCAACAGAAGAGGATGTTCCAGAGATCAGAGGTAAACAAAAAAGCAGTCCAGCATGCAGTACAAATGGGAAAATGTGTCTGACCATGGAGGACCCACATTATAACTACTACTAGAAGGAAAACAAAGAATACACAAGAATACATCGGATAATAGAAGACCTCCCAAGTCCTTTCTCTCAACACTGTGCCACCAGTTCCAAACCCAAGGGAAAATCTGAGAAAGTCTGTGAAGATACTAGTGAACAAGCAGCTCTAGTAAACAAACAAAAACCCAAGCCAGAATTTGTATGTCTTAGTGAAGGGTATAAAGCTATGGAAATAGAGATGAACTACACAGTTTCTCTAAGACAAGGCAACTGTGGAGTACATTTAAAACAGGTAGGAAGCATGATTAAATCTAAAAAGTTTTCCAGTAGAATAACCAATGAATATACCTTAATTGGAGCTCCAGTGCCCAAATCTTCCATCAGAGCAAGGATGGTAGACCTGCTATGGGCCATAGGCTGCAGTCAGATCTCTGTACAATTGTTATGTGATCAGCACACTCATTCTTAGCAAACAGTGAAAGATACACACACACCTTCCCACTGTATGGCTGGATGAACATTCACCTGCTGATTATATCCATGACCAAAAGCAAACGCATGCATGTATCTAGTTAGCTAAACAGTTTCTCCTCACCCTTGAAATACTTTGACAAAAAGTCACCAAGGCTGCTTACCCTGATCTAAAGGCAGCTGAAGGGTCCCTGTTTCAATCTCAAATTCAAACAGTGTTCCAGTAACAGAAACAATACATCTCTAAGTAATGACTTAAAAAAAAAAAAAAGCCTCCCAAAAGCACTAACTTATCTAACTCCATAGCTAAGAATAGTCACAGAGACAATATGAATTAAAAAAAATATTGCACTTGCAAAAAGCAAAAGATTTTTTGTTTGTTTTTTGAATTTGGATAGATAGAAGTCAATAACTAAGCACTGAGAAAGAAAAGTCTGTAATTCCAAGAAGACAAGGCCAGAGGTGGCACACTCTTCTTTAAATGAAAGGAGGGCAGGAAGAGGTGAAGAACAAGATCTTTATTAAGATCTGCAAGTTTTACTAGCAATCTGTTGAGAATAAATCTCTAAGGAGATCCACTAAGAAGTGTCTGTAGTCCAGGCTCCCTTACCCTCAGCACCAAGGTCAATGAAGACTCAAAATTTAATCCACATAAGTATGCAATGAGATATTACATGTAGCAAAAGCACGAGGTTAAAGCTGTTGGTATTTCCTACATCCTGCTATAACTTAATCAATGTTTCTGCCAGTCCTTCCTCTGAAGTGCATTGCTGAAAAGCTATAGACAGTTTGGCATACATGTTCTGTCAGAGAACTATCCACCATCAAATAACTACATTACAGTTGCAACTCTGATAACGGGATTTATAACCTTCACGTGATGGTCAGTAAAAGCTATGCCCCATAGCAGAAAAGCATAATCCTACAGAGCTGACCCTTCTTCAGCAATAATTAGAGCAAAAATAACAAAATGTATGGATTATCAAAGAAAATTTTCAGATCAGCGAGATCAAAAAGAAAACCACGTCTGTAAGCAGCACAGATTCAGTCCTCAGCAGGACACAGCAAAACATTTGCTGGTCTGCTGGGGGCTCTCTGTGATGAAGCAGCTTTGTGGCTGACTGATGAAAAGTACAGGGGAAGGAAAAGCTAATTTGAACAAACTGTGATTATAGCAGCAAGAATGATCACAGAGAGCCTGCCGTTAGCCCTCTTTGAGAAAGACAGAGTACTGGAGAGTCGCTGTTCATCAGCTTGCAAATGTTCTCAATAATTCCTTCCGTATTTCATGGTTCACAGAAAGGCCAAACAATCCATTTGTGGCAAATAACCTCCTCACTATGCTGGCTGGAGACAGTGATTTTACTTATCAGCTAATGGCAGTTTTTCATCTGATGTATGGGGAAAAGTTATGAGTAAGAAAAACTCTCATTCAACCTTTTTCATGTATTCCAGCAGCCAAAGTGATCAGGTAAAGCTATAAAATAAAAAGCTATAAAGCTGGTCAGCATTTAAACAGCTTTTCCTCCAAGCTCAGGATCAGTGCATCCCTGTGAGCAAGAAACTGGGAAAGGGTGGCAGGAGACCTGTGTGGATTAGCAAGGAGTTCATGCACAAACTCAAAGGGAAGGAAGAAGGCCCATGAAACATAGAAAAAGGGTCTGACCACTTGGGAAGAGTATAGAAATGTTGTCAGGGCCTGCAGGGATGCAACGAGGAAGGCTAAAGCCCACCTGGAATCAAACCTGGCAATAGTTATAAAGGATAACAAAAAAGGCTTTTTAAAGTATGTTAACAGTAAAAGGAAGACTTGAGAGAATGTGGGCCTCCTACTAAGTGAAGTGGGTGTTCTGCTCATGGGGGATTCTGAGAAAGCGAAGATACTGAATGCCTTCTCACTTCTGTCTTCAGGAAGCTAGTGAGAGCATCTGGGGAATGGAAGACTTCCCTTCAGTCAGGGAAGAGGTGGTCCGTGAGTGCCTAGGCAACACCAATGTTCATAAATTCATGGGACCTGTTGGGGTGCATCCATGGGTGCTGAGGGAGCTGGCGGACATGATTGCTGAACTGCTCTTGATCATCTTTGAGAGGTCTTGGAGAACGGGGGAGGTGCCTGAAGACTGGAGGATAGCCAATGTCACTCCAGTCTTCAAAAAGGGCAGGAAGGAAGATCCAGGTAATTACAGGACAGTCAGCCACAGCTCTGTCCCTGGAAAGGTGATGGAACAGCTTGTGCTGGATGCCATCTCCAGACAATTGGAAGAAAATGAGGTTATCAGGAGTAGTCAGCATGGGTTCACCAAGGGGAGGTCATGCTCGAAAAACCTGGCAGCCTTCTATGACATTGTCACTGGCTGGGTGGATGGGGGGAAAGCAGTGGATGTAGTCTACGTTGATTTCAGCAAGGCATTTGATATGGTCTCCCACAACATCCTTATAACAAATCTGAGTGGACAGTGGAGTGGGTTGAGAACTGGCTGACTGGCAGAGCACAGGGGGTCATTGTTGGCAGCGAAGAACATAATACTAATTTTGAAGTTTTAAGCATCAAAAGTTTCCTTGTTACCTCAACTTCTGAGCTTGTTACTGTGGATGTCAAAAAAAGTTCAATTAAAAAAATAATCTGAAAAGTTATTTCCCTGCTATAAATTGTCACGTCATTTGTCACCAGAAAAGACACTTGTGAAGAAAAAAAGCCATAAGATGTTCTGAATGCTAGTTTATATATCCATCAGCCTTTTCTAATGCCCCACATACTAACAAAAACCAAACTGAATTAACCAAAGAAGTGGTAGCATGTTCCTTGCAAAAGTAATCATGTTGAATAGCATATGAAATTATCTTTTAATTTTCACTGCTTCCACTCATATCAGCCAACAGCTTAATTGCACAAGGTCAGCAAGTTACCATATGAAAGGTGTCTGAACTTTCATGCAGAAGCAGTCTTATTGCAGAATACCAACAAACTAGATTAATCAGGCTTTTATTTTAGAGATTTTTCAAACCTGAAAATCCACATACTCGAAGGCTTTCAAGTTTCAAGTATTTTTTATGAGAAGAGATTTTGAAAAGTGACCATTTACTCTGGAATTTATATCACGCTACTAAATTCACAGTAGTCTTTATCACAGAATCACAGAATCACAGAATTATAGGGGTTGGAAGGGACCTCTAGAGATCATCGAGTCCAACCCCCCTGCCAAAGCAGGCTCCCTACACCACGTCGCACAGGTAGGCGTCCAGGCGTGTCTTGAATATCTCCAGAGAAGGAGACTCCACCACCTCCCTGGGCAGCCTGTTCCAGTGCTCCGTCACCCTCACCGTAAAGAAGTTCTTGCGCACATTCGTGCGGAACTTCCTATGCTGGAGTTTCAGCCCGTTGCCCCTAGTCCTGTCCCCACGCACTACTGAAAAGAGACCAGCCTCGCCACTATAGCTCCCACACCCCAGGTATTTATAAACCTGGATCAAGTCCCCTCTCAGCCTTCTTTTCTCAAGGCTAAACAGACCCAGTTCCCTAAGTCTCTCCTCGTAGGGGAGATGGTCCAGGCCCTTCACCATCTTTGTGGCCCTCCGCTGGACTCTTTCCAAGAGATCCCTGTCTTTTTTGTACTGGGGAGCCCAGAACTGGACACAGTATTCCAGATGAGGCCTCACCAGGGCAGAGAAGAGGGGGAGGATCACCTCCCTTGACCTGCTGGCTACGCTCTTTTTAATGCACCCCAGAATGCCATTGGCCTTTTTGGCTACAAGGGCACACTGCTGGCTCATGGCCAACCTGTCGTCCACCAGGACGCCCAGGTCCCTCTCAGCAGAGCTCCTTTCCAGCAGGTCTTCCCCCAACCTGTACTGGTGTATGCAATTATTTCTACCGAGATGCAAGTAAGTCCCGGAGGAGATCAAAGTTGGCTCTCCTGAAGTCCAGGGTAGCAATCCTACTTTTTGTTTTGCTTCCTCCGCTCAGGATCTCGAACTCCACCATCTCATGGTCGCTACAACCCAAGTTACCCCCGACTTTTACTTCCTTAACGAGTCCTTCCTTGTTGGTGAGAATAAGGTCCAGCAGCACCCCGCCCCGCGTCGGTACCTCGACCATCTGCATTAGAAAGTTATCTTCAATACACTGCAAGAATTGTCTGGACCGCGCATGCTTGGCCATATTGGTCGTCCAGCAAATATCTGGATAATTGAAATCCCCCAAAAGTACCAACGCCCGGGAGCGTGATGCTACTTCCAGTTGGCTACGGAAGGCCTCATCAACCTCCTCTTCCTGATCAGGAGGCCTGTAGTACACACCCACTACAGTGTCCCCCTTACCAGCCTGGCCCTTGATTCTCACCCACAAGCTCTCGACTGCTACATCACTCTCCCCCAGGTGGAGTTCAATACATTCTAGCTGCTCTCTCACATAAAGAGCAACTCCACCACCCCGCCTTGCTAGCCGATCTTTATATTTAAGACATGATAGATATTCTCATAGTAAACACTAGTTCAAATTGGAAGACAGCTTCACGGCCCTAGCGGTATGATCATAACCTATCTAGACAGCATGCAGCCCTTCATTTGCATCATCTGCATGCGCATCAAAAACTACCTCCATTTTGAATCACTCAGTATACACCTTGCTTTTAAGATCTCACTCTGACCAAGGCAGCTACAAAAAATAACTCTTTTCTCCCCCACCCCTCCCCTTTCTTCTTCACAGCCACAAATTTTTAATTATGTGTGTCACTCTGGTCTCCAAAGGTAAAGCAGGTTTTCAAGAAACTTGGACTATGCTTGAAATTAATAACTCAACCTCATAGGATCAGACTTCATTTATGAATGCCTGGAGGAGAGGATCTACTAAGGTTTGTCTGGAAGGAATGAACCTTTGTCACATTTGTACATAGAGCTCCCAGTACAACTCATCCTGTGGATGATGGCTACTCATTGTAATGCTATATATTTTGAATTAAAATAAATAAATAAGAAGGGAAAAAAAAGAAAATAAGGAGGCAATCTTTGTTTCTGGATTAAGAAGTTCAGACATGTCAAGATATATAAGACTAGCCCAAAAGAAAGAAATCAAACACTTTTATGAGCAGAGATTCATCACTTTCAAGGCTTCTATTTTACTTCCCTTTAAATGCTTACACAATGGACAGAAGAGAATATATGTGCTTTGTTTAGAGAGTTATAGCTTATGGCCTCATGCAGCAAAACAGAGCAATAGAAAACAGGAACTAATGGTGATCTCTCATGCCATACTTTCTCTAACATACATAAAGTACAAACAGTCTAAAGAATACCTTGATTGTGAGTACTATTTATAAATGCGATGTCCAGGGAGACATTAGATCTCTTTATTCAAATTGTAACCTGTTTAACCTTATTGCTAATGAGTCCCCTTGAATTAAGAGTATCTACAACAAGACTGTTGAGAATGACCATTTATAAAATATGAAAATGTTTTCTTAATGCAAACACAGTTTTGTTAAGGCATCCATGTATTTTTACAATATTGAGCTGATTTTGTTGTTGTTGTTGTTTTTTAAATTGTTAATCATTATTATTTTGAAGTTTCTTAAAACACAGAAGTCTTTCTCCACCTGCTATGCTCAGCTTTCTAGCTGATGTCTATTATCATCTCACTATTCTTTCTCTTGTCCATTTTCACCACAAAGGTTTTGACTTACGTTTTCAGCCTATGTAGAATATACTGACTCACCCCTTTGATGTTACTGTATATAGCACTGTTCACTGCTGTTTATTTATCTGTTATAAAGACAACCTTATAAACTGCAAGACTAAACAAAAGTACAAAAAGATCATGCAAACCTAATGTTAACAGACAGTTGACAAACATCATATTTACTTTTCTGCCTGCCCACAGAGCACATTTCTTCAGTTTGTCTAGGAAAAACAGAATGCTCTTCTGAACAAAAATACAGAATAAAGAAACTCTTACAGCTGATAACACTGCTTTTCAAGTCCTTTTTGCAGTCTGCCTTGCTTCTCATACCAGCCTAGTACAGCAGCTCCAGTTGACAACTTTGCAACACTGAAGTTTAGTCTTTTTCAGTTTGCCTAACCTCTTTCAAGCTAGTAGTTCTTCAATATTTTAGACAAGATTAACTTCTTTACATGCTTTACCTACCTCCCACTCCTTCCTGGGAGCCATCACGAACCAGTTAAAGGTCGACCAGTGGATCAGGCCCAGTCAGCATGGGTTTATGAATGGTAGATCCTGTTTAACAAACCTGACTTTATTCTATGACAAGGTGACCCACTTAGTGGATGAAGGTAAGGCTGTCGATGTGGTCTACCTGGACTTCAGTAAAGCCTTCGACACTGTCCTCCACAACAACCTTGTGAAGAAGCCAGCTGCCCATGGTTTGGGTGGACGTATGCTCCACTGGGTGAAACACTGGCTGGATAGCTGGGCCCAAAGAGTTGTGGTCAATGGAGTTAAATCCAGCTGGCAGCCACTCACGAGCAGTGTCCCCCAGGCTGGGTACCGATGCCACTTCTATTTAAAATCTTTATTAACAATCTTGATGAGGGGATTGAGTGCACACTCAGTAACTTTGCAGATAACACCAAGCTAGGAGGGAGTGTTGATCTGCCTAGGGGAGAAAGGCACTACAGAGGGACCTGGACAAACTGGATTGATGGGCCAAGGTTAACTGCATGAGTTTCAACAGGGCCAAGTGTCAGGTCCTGCATTTTAGTCACAACAACCCCAGGCAACCCTACAGGCTTGGAGAGGAGTGGCTGGAAAGCTGCCAGATGGAAAGGGACCTTGGTGTATTGATGGACAGTTAGCTGAATGTGAGCCAGTAGTGTGCTCAGGTGGCCAAGATGGCAAATGGCATCCTGGCTTGTATCAGAAATTGTGAGCAGAACTAGGGAAGTCATCCTGCCCCTGTACTCCTGCATTGGTGAGGCTTCACCTTGAGTACTATGTTCAGTTTTGGACACCTCAGTACAGAAAGGACACTGAGGTGTTGGAGCAGGTCCAAAGAAGGCCAAAAAGGCTTGTGAAGGGCTTGGAGAATATGCCCTGCAAGGAGCAACTAAAGGAATTGGGGCTGTTTAGTCTGGGGAAGAGGAGGCTGAGGGGGAGATGCTATTGCTCTCTTCAAATACCTGAAAGATGATAGCAGCAACAGTGGGGTTGGTCTCTTCTCGCTGGTGACAAAATGAAGGAAAATGGCCTCAGGTTGCACCAGGGGAGGTTTAAGTTGAATATCAGGGAAAACTTCTTTACAGAAAGGGTTGTTAAGCACTGGAATAGGCTCCCCAGGGAGGTGGTTGAGTCACCATCCCTGAATATGCTTAAAAACTGTTTGGATGTGGTGCTCAGGGACATGATTTAGTGAAGGGTTGTTAGAGTAGTATAGCTAGGTTGCAGTTGGACTTGATGAGGTCCCTTCCAATCTGAGCAATTTTGATTCTCAGAGAAACTATCAATTTCCAAAGCAGCTCAAAGTCACTGCTCCCAAATACCCAAATTTAAGAACTTCCATCACCATCCACTCTCCTCAAGTTCCCCACATCTTCAACATCTGCAAAACTGTGTTCATAGGAAATCTCTTCCAATCAACAACCTAGGCTGTATCCTGTGTTTTTCAACTGGCTGTTTCTCTAAGTCTTCAGCTCTCAGGAAACCATAGCAAGCTTTCAGAGTTGATACATACTATTCTGCACCACAATCTGCTTTGTGTCCCCCCTTTCTCACTCTGTTCTCATGATGCAGCTCTCCCCCAGGAAGAAGAGAATGGGGCCTGTTCAGAGCTCTGAGGCAGTGATTCATAAATCAGCTCTATTGTGCCTGTAACAAGAGGATCTTAATTCTTTACTAGGCTTCCTGGGCACTGCTATAATACAAAAAGAAAAAGGTCAGTACTAAGAACTTCAAAAAGACCAATTGGCCATGTCATGTTGGTTTAAGTTTTTATCCAGGGTTGATTAAAGAGCTTTCACTTACTCCCCTTCACATGCCTACATATTTGAGCTAACTCCCCTTCTCCCTGCACCAAACCACAGACTCAGAATAAATAGTCAAGGCTGACAATGCAATAAAAAAATAAAAACAATTTCTAGAGAGAAGGAAAAAGTTATTACCAGACACAGGAACAATAAGAAACATGTTAGGAGAAAAATGTTATCTTTCCAAAAAAAACCCAAAAACCAAAACAACAAAACTTGTACAGCAAGGCTTTCTAATATATAAATGCTTGATTGCTATGCATTCAACTGTTTCTTTTGATGCATTTTCAGGGATATTGAGTACAACAGGTAAGTAAGGTGATTAATGAGAAGACTTTTTTGTTTGATTGGTTCAACATGCAATCAAACTCCAGAACATTGCCAGTACCGTAGAAGGCACGTTTAATAGAACAGCTACTAAAAAATTATGCCTTACAATCCTGAGCTATTGAGCAATTGTGCTGCTTTTGTTTCCTTTCTTAATAAATATACAGCATTAAATTATTATTATTATTTTTTAATTTTGCATAAGTCAATGTTTGAGACATTTATGTTCAGCCTAGCAAGAAAAGTAAGGAATTCTGATGTCTTGAATGAGAGGCAACCTCCTGGGCATGAACCCACAGTGTTGTCCTTACTGACACAACATACAGTAGTTGTACCTCTGCAACTGAATCTCAAAGCAAAATTAAATTATATTAGTCGGTTCAGTAGCTGACAGAGAACCAAAATCAATAAGAATTCCAGCACTCATTAAAGAATAACTATGAATTTGTCCGAATCTACACAGTGATTTTCTAGTCTAGAAAGGCCCATTCTTAGCACAAATAGCTCACAATGGCCCAGTTAAAATCTTAGCAAACCAACTTAATATTTGAAGAGCAAAATGACTCATTCTGTACACATTATGAGTACCGTCAAGGTGGGATGGGAAACACGAAGAACATTTTATCTAACCTGAGAAGCAGAAAAGATGCTTCCTTTAATATCAGCGGAAGGAAATAGAAGCACAGCTTCATAAGTTATCTTCCAAGGAAAAAACTCTAGCAAGGATTATTACAGAAGATCACACTGTAAATTCAATTAACCCATGGCTGTTGACCAAGTATCACATGCATTCCTATGCAAAAAAGGGGAAGCAGTCTACTCTCATTTCTTAGAGGCAATCTCCACTTAGATTCAAGACTACTTTCTACCCTACACAGAGCAACCTGACTTCCCCTGTTCCCCAGATGCTTGAAATGTATAAAGAATCAGTGTATGTACAGGACAACTGTTCTCACTACAGCAGAACTAATGTGTCATGCTTGCACAAAATTTTTAATTATATCATTTTTCATTTACAGTTTAAAGAGTATATGCAAAAAGAAGCCACAACTCATGCTGTGCAGGAAGCTAATGAAATGTATTAACTCACAAATACTAAACTAATAATGAAGTAGCAAATATTGGGCAAACTGTATTTCATAAAAAAGATGAGAAAGTTAAGCCAGAGGGTTCCCTCCACATGGAACTAATTTTTTTGTACTGGCTGACATCTACAATGCTGTACTAAATATACAGCAGAGCTGACAGAAGACCCACCAGATTTCCACAACTAACATTTTTCTAAAGTACTTAAAATACCAATTTTTAGATTTGGACTTAAAATATATATAGCTTCTAAGCTAAGAGGCTGAGCTGAAGAAAAGTATGGAGTGAAAACAATTTCATTTCAAAAGACAACATCAACAAAGAAAATACACAATGGTGTATGTTCTCTATGCTGTGCTCTCTGTGGAAAGAATAATTTTTTGGTGAGGTATTCAGTTTTAAGCCTTTCAGGAATCCAGTATTTCCAAAAGTCTTCTACAAATTTTGCATCACTTTGCTACCCTTCCTTTCTAAGTTATCATGTCAGTTTTTAGTCAGAGGTTACACACTACCTCAGCAATTCGGCTATTTCACCTTAAGTTCTTCTAGAACTCATAGGTGAATTCCTCATACTTATCTGTTCTGGTAAGTGTACTGATGGTCTGTCAATTTTTTTGGCACAACCTATTTGTAATTCAGCAGCACAATCATACCCCTCTCACTTCAATTTTAGATAAATCTGCTCATGTGTTTTCTGAAAAGAGTAACCCAGCATTGTATTACCCTATTTCCATTGCGTGCACAGTGAAGCATATAAGACACACAGTTTAATTCTTGCCTACAAGCAATTCACAGACTAACTTTTGTACAGACTACTCTGTATTACCATACACTGAGTAAAGTCTACTAGGTATTCCCTAAAAAAGTAACTGCTTTGTTACATAAACATTAGCCATGATGGATGAGATTAAAAAGACTGAGTTCCACAGAAAAAGAAAGATCCAAAGGAAATAACTGCTCAGTAGTCTGAACAAGAACTCCTTCTTGAGGCTTAAAGATTATTCTCTTTTTTTAAAGGACGGATAATGTGAATCTGTGTTGATGGTAGTTAAGAACTATTTTATGACTAGTAAAGAAATACAATGAAGTTAACAACCATGCCATGTTTAGGAATGCATTTAATAGGGGTTTCCTTCAGCCTGGATAAATGGTACAAACACAAACCTGCCAAACTCATTAAAAGAAAAAGACAGTGATTCTATTTAACAGGATTATACCTGCTAACAAAGTCCATTCTTTAAAGGTACAAATGATAGGTAAGAGAAACTTAACTCCTAGCAATACACCTATCTAGCTAGAACACCTGCACAGTTACTTCTCAAAAAACGAGGGCTGCACACTTAAAAGTACATTCTAACCTCCGGATGAAAATTGGCATGGAAGCCAGTGAGATACGTAAGCTATTACATTACATGATTGTACTAGCCATTTTGCAACTCCATAAATCATAAACCAGTTGTTTCATAATGAAGGAGAGATTTTATTTTGGATTGCTTAGGGTATCGGTTTCAGCTTTTCCAAAACCTAGACTACATAGACAGAACCTACTGTAAGGGATCCAAAGTCCTCTTCAGCTTCTGCCACCAAATACAAATGTCGCCATTCAACTTCCCTTATTTGCCATTCAGATAGTTACTCAGTATAAAAAACATTCCACTAGAAGTTTATTAGCTAAGATATGTAAAACTAAGCCATTAATCCAGAATACTGCTACATTTCAAGAAAAGAAAGACACTACTGCTTTACTGTTTAGGATAAAGAAAACTGCTACCTGAAGTACCACTTTCCTCATCTTCACAAAGACAGAAGGATCCTAGCCAACTAGGACTTTATCAGTCCTGGATAAAGCATTAAAATATACATTTAGCTCCTTATTTGTAATTCTTCCACACAAGCAAGATGACTGAAGATGACGCCTACTCTTGCAAATAGAAGCATCAAATTATATGGGGAAAAAATGGTAATTATTTTAAACAACAAAAACAAGCTAAAGGTAGGGGAGAAAAGTCAGGCACCTTGAGAAAACAAAACAATTTAAATTAGCATTGGTGACTGTCAGATTCTCTTAGTCAGACAAGGAGAGCAGTGGGATAAAAAAGAAGAAAAGCTTAAAGGAGCTGAAAAAGATAAACAAATCACTATCTGGAATGAGACACAAAGGAAAAGCTAGAATATTGTCCTGCTACTTTGGAAAGTAAGGCATTGCTCCTACTACTCATGAATTGTTAACAAAAAAGGTTGACTTATTTAATTGTTCCATTTCTTGCTGATTCTCATGGGACAATCTGGTTTGCCCATTTCAGCCTCTTACACAGAAGAGCTTCAGATTTAATTTATTTGTATTGTCCAAGTATCCAATGAAAAACAAGATGGGCATGTAATTGAGCATAAATGGGAAAAGAAGTTCAAAATTTAAGCAAGTAAAAAGGATTTTAAAGCATTGTTGTTTTGTTTTTTTTCAACTGGATATGCTTATCCTGTTGTGCTCTTCTTTTCAAAACAGCCAGAAACTAATGAATTCAATTTGAAATGAAAAAGGAAATATTTTTCTTGTTATAATAGCACTTCAAACGTAAATAAAAGTAAAAAGGGAAGACTACACATTCATTCCATCTGCTGAGGAAAGAAATATCTTAACTCCTGTAAGCCTGCTACAGGCTACATTGTGTTGGACCATAATTCCCACAGTAGCTGACTCATTTCTGAATTCACAGTCATCTGATGAGTTCTCTCAGGCAAGTATTTGATGAGTGTTTTTCATTTCTATACATGAAATACACTGCTTCATCATTTTCCTTTCCTACTTCATTTCTTTTCCCAAGATGGATTTTTTTTTCCCCTACTTTCCTGCAAATGTAAGCCAAACAATTCAACTGAATACTGAATGGTTTGAAAGACAATGATTTTTCATTT
Organism: Excalfactoria chinensis; assembly: GCF_039878825.1. NCBI lineage: Eukaryota > Metazoa > Chordata > Aves > Galliformes > Phasianidae > Excalfactoria > Excalfactoria chinensis. The sequence continues at coordinate 39,991,950 of NC_092827.1, forward strand.
TTTATCTTTCAGACTAAAGAAAAACTCTGACCTTTCCTAATAGATAAGTAAAACTATTTTTTGGTTGTCCCCCCCCCCCCCCCCCCTCCTTAAATTGTACACTTCTAACTTGTAGTTTCCAGTTGCAAAGTCAGACTACTTGTATGCATCTTTCCACAGCAAGCTTCTACAAAATGGAATGGAATTTTAATTGAAGTAACTCAAGCACCTCCTACTTTTAATTTAATGTTATTTCATCTCTTTTTTTAATGTCACTAAATTGGAATTTCACTGTTAAAGCACTACATCCTTAAGACAAGTAAAAGGCGCCTATGTCAGATATGTTATCTGCTACAAAGACTCTGTCTAATAGTTGCAGAGAGAGCACAGAAATCCAGCTAATGATATGAAACACATGAGCTATCTCCATCACCTCCTCTCAGACACAAAGGGTCTGGAAGCAACTCTCCCATTATTTCCAACAGAATTCAGCAGTGACTTGATTTCTGCAGTACAGCATAATGTAAGAAAGATATTGGAGTTCACTGCATTCAATAATGGAACTAGCTGTAGGATTAGCTTAATGAAAATATGAAACCAGAAGAGATTTAAAACAACTCTACCTTGTTATTATTATATACTCAATCTGTATGTCAGTTGTTATCCGACGCAAGAAAAACAGATTTGAAAGCAACTACTCCAAGCCTGAATTTGTCCACCCTGTACATCCTTTATATCATATACCAACACACTGCCTAGTCATCCTTTACAATGGTATTCCAGTGCTACACTATTTCAACACAATCAGTTGCATAACACACTATTAATTGATTTATGACTTAGTTATGTCTAGGAACAGACAGAAATTTAGTTGCTTAAGGAACTCTCTAGAAACCAATCCATTTATTACTGCTCCTTTTATTCCATGGATCAGTTCTGAAACTGAACCATCTTAGGTCACAGTAATTACCAATAATGACAAAGCCTTGCTAAAAACCCCAACAATCCAAACCAACAAGTCCACAGGAAGGGGTGTTTTTTGGTACCTATGTTTTAGGTGAGAACTTACATTAAAATACTGAGTGTCACCCTCCAGAAAGCATGCAAGTTCTGTACAAAATTAATCTATACCATAAGTCAATCGAGCTCCTACAGTAACTCACTCATGAGATCAATCATCCTCTTTAAAAGAATGGGAGCCATTGCAATTTTCCAAAATCTTTCAGTTCCTTTCCTCTCATTTGTCATTATTTCAAGCTAGTGAAAGAATTTTTAATCTAAGTCAGATATTCTGAAATCTGATGTACAGATTTGTATGAAGTCATCTGTTGAAATTTTAACTGTACTAGGGTTCAGCATAAGTAGGATGCCATCAAATTGTTCAAAGAATAAGTTACTCATGTCACAACTGACAGATAAACTTTCATTGATCTCCTTACCTCAGATAATCCATTAGGGAGAAAACCCTGTGGGCACAGTGTTTGCCAAAACCATCCAAGTGATCAAGAGACGACTTGGACAGTTACAACGCTGGGGAGTGAAGAGACATCTCTAGCACACAGAGATGAGCTGGCACGTACCTCTTGGCTTCAGTGTAAGGGCATAAATGGCTGTGTCCAGCCTGCCCATGTATAGACATAGCCTGAGTTACACAAGCAGCCTATCTCATCCCTGAGGTGAAGTAGTGGGAAGCCTGAACACGTGCTTCTGACATTCAGAAGACGCGAAGGGTTCAAGACTTACAGCAGGAGGGTGGCACTGAGAACAACACAAATAAAACACATAGCCACACTAAGTCTCTGTTTCAACAGAGGTAGGTAGGCAAAGGGTAGTACAGGGTATGTTGACTCAGATCATTACAAAGCGGTGCCAAAATATCCAAGATTTGTCCCCTTTTCAGGAAACACAACACAAGAGCTAAAGTAACACACTGATAAAAAATGGGAGCTGCCTTCAGTTCATTTTATAACCTGTGAAGACAGTAATAATTAAAGTTTTACAAAGAGGCAGTGTAATTATCTAGATAATCTTTTTGTTAATTGCATTTAGAAGTGTTATTAGGATTCATTAAAACCCAGCTGCCCTGAAAGCTGGATTTTTTTTATTATTTTTTGTCAATTTTGGAGATTACTGCTAATCAAGAGGCACACTATGAAAACACCATGCTATGTTTTGAAGAGGCCATTTATATTTTCTTCTGTTCACTCACATTAGGAGAACCCTAATGCAGTGTTTTTCAGCTTGCATTTTCATCTCATGTAAAACAAGAATGAAATCACTTTGCAATTAGACAAGATTAAACTGTAATAATGAACTTTAAAAAACATTCTGGAAAAGCGGATCACTTGAGTCCAACTTTGAAAGACACTATAATTACTGCTTTGTTCACTGTTTTAATGAATAAGACTACCATATAAGGTATAAAATAAAGAACGCTAAGGCTTATGAGAAGGAAAAAAACTCTCATTTCATTCAGAGAACAGTATTGGTAACAGATGAGTTACTGCTAAGAGAAATGTATTTGCAGTCTTCCCCAAATAGAACAATTTGGTGCTTCTTTTTGGGTCAGGCTGCATTGTTTTCAAGAAACAGATTCTAATCCTTCTGACTCATTCAAGGATTCAGCAGATCCTGAGGCTGCAGAATCACTGGAGACTTAACACAGAAATTATTCTCAGCAATGCAAAAAGATTCAATAATTAAAAGACCTGATGCACATTTGCTAATAAAAGCTACCTTTTTTAAATATTGTAGATAAAGACACACCAAAATTAGGTTTGATGCAACGTTTTCACTGTTTTTGTTATCTTGACTCTGAAAAGGACAATTTTGGATGCAAACTTCATCACAGATATAAAATCAAGGGAATATTGTTTATGCAATGTGCATGCACACACTCTTTCAATATACTCTACCATTTTCAACCCTCCCTCTACAAATTTACCTCAGGCCTAGAGATATTCTTCTCTCTCTCTCTCTCTCTCTCCAGTTTTTGTCTACTTTAATTCTTACCATAAAAGAGACACTTTCTCAACTCCTATCTTTCAAGATATTTCTTTTCCTTTTTCAGGAATAGCAAGTGTTAATGACAGAAGTTTTTGCATTTCGGAACTCATTTTCTTCACTTCTGAATCACTAAAAACTATACACATAAATAAAAGATATGATTTGAATTTTGAAAAATTGTGTAATTCTATATGTCACAACTCAGGAAACAAAATAATGGCCTATAAACATAATCTAATTTCACAGACATTCCCACTGTTTTCCAACTAACAGCAACCTGGCAGTTTTGGCATTCAGTACTGAGGTCACAAAACTGAACTACCGGACTTCTACACAACCATTTGTAAGTAGGCAGGCCAAGCAAATGGCCATTTATCATTGCAGCCATTGTCTCAAGGAAATAGTAAAAGAAATACAATCATCTTCCCTTGGTACATCACGGGGAAAAGAAATCCAGTCTTCAGTGGTCATATTTCTTGACTATAAGAACACCTTTTTAAAGAAAACTATTTAAACAACTAAGAAATTTGACTGCCTCCTGTCAAAGGAAAAGATTGCACTGCAAGCAAACAAAATCAAGAAAGGCAGACTAAGTTAGTTGACATCATATTTTGAAATAGGCTTTTTGGGTAATAAATCACAGATCAGAATCAGTTCTCTGCATTTTAGTGAAGTTCTGTCTAAGTGACATTAATTCCTGACTAAGTGTGGGCATTTCAAACTGTAGTGGCACAGTGACTACGGGAAAGACTATTTTAAAAAACAAATTTATGATGATATAGAGGAAATGATATTTATAAAGATATGCTACAGAGTAACTTTAAGAAACAACCATTTGAAACGTGTCGCGATTAGCAGTTGCTTTTTTCTTTTCCCATTGCCTCCAAAAACAAACAATCAAAAAACCCCACAAACAAACAAGGGAGGGTGTACTTCATACCTTCTGATAAAGATTCACTGTTTTTTCTTTTCTTCAGTGCTCAAAAAATAACTTTAAAGAACTGTCAAGCTTGAACAATGTAATAACCTTTAAAGAGTATTATTGGACAACTTGTATTAGGGAAGTAAAACAAAAGTCTGAGAAACTGATAATTTACTTCAAGTACCATCTAGGACACTGGAAAAATACTGTCTTGCTTTTTTTCCTTTTATTCCTATTTATATACATATATAATTTATTTAGTTTTTTGAAAGAAAGATGATATTCTGAATGCTACCTCAGATTTGTGAATAAACAGGTCATTGCAAACAGGTCAAGTAAAAAGGCTCAGACTAAATCAATAATTCTGAGAGGGAAAAAGAAAAGGTAAGAAATCCCTTAGACTTAACCAAAAGTACAAATTCTTCTCATTATAAATAAAACATGTTCTAAAAGCTAAAAGACAAAAGAATAATATAATATGCTTTAAAAAGCAGATACTCAAGATTTGACACTCTTGAGCCTTCATAACTGGTAACATGATTCACTACTTACACACACACATAACGTATAGATAGCATAAGGAGGGCCAGCATTTTTATACCTCTTGGTTTTGTAAGAATGTGCTTCCTTTATACATTATTATCCCCATCTTAACCCATCTAAACATCCCTTGGAATATTATTGAGCAGTCTCTACCTTGGAATATTATTGAACAGTCTCTCCTAATTTGCAGTTAAGTGCAAGTCTTAAATCAAGAAACAGACTTGTCATTAAACTCAATTTCAGACATTCTAGAGCTGCTCATTTATTATCTAAACCACCTTAATGAAATCTGGTATTAGTTTCTCTGAACTTCACAAATAATTTCTTCTACATTTGCTGACCCAGAAAATTACAAACATCTGAAATTACATTTCTTGTCAGAAAACTAAGCTTACACATTTAATGCTTGCTCCGATTTACTATTTCTGGCCAAAGACTGGAGGACCAGTAATTCAGGGTGCTTATATTTGAATGGAAATTCATCTCTAGGAAACATCTCATATGTCTACTGTTAATTCTGTGCTTACTAACATGAAGGCAGAAAGACATGGGTCTTGGAACTGAAAATACATTTGGTAACTTAAAGGTACTTGGGGTTATAAAACAGAATTTGTGCAAGCAAACTGTTATACTTACATTTTTCCTTTTATAAAGGGAGAGAATTTAGAGAGGCGAAAGAATTTCTGCCCACAAACAAATAACAATGCAAGGCAAGGTCTGAAGGAAATATTTTTTGTAAAGCAGCATTTCCAAGCCTGGAAAAAGTTTGAACTATACTTTTACCTTATACCAGGCAGTATAAAATGGAAGCTTCTCTATCTCATCCATGGTCTGTTAAGGCTTCATGCTAGTTTTCTTATCAAGGTTATTCAAAGTATCTATAAATGGGAGGGTAAAGATGGGAGGAGAGCTACTCTTTTTAATTCAATCTGCCTCTATCTGGAAAGTGTCATCTTGAATGACAATCCAATTTATCATTTACAAAAATGCATCACTATACTAAACAGTTTTATCTACACAGTTAAATGTTTGTAATAGACTTCCACAGAAAGTATTAGTAATGATTGTCATTAGACCTGCCATTTTCTACATTCAAGAGGGCATTAAAAAACTTAGCAGTTTTGTCTAATACAACTTGTCTAAGACAAGTTTAAAATTAATTAAGAAATATCATTTGTAAAAGGGCAGAATAACATGAACACAAAATAAAAATCAATATCCTCCCTGGGAAGGAGTTTAGAAGTAGGAACTATCATCTCTAACACTTAACTCACCAAAATTCAATGTACTGTACTAAGACTTGTTCAACTAATTAAAGGAAGACCATGCAACCATGAAATACAACAAAGGCACTGACAGAAACAAAAATGTATTCCCCTCTCCCCCTCCACTGCAGAGCTGTCACACTCACAAGCCTTTAATATTTTGTTTATAGGCAAGAGAACAAGTTGCTTAAATCCAATATCCAATGAGGAGCTACTTCAGTATTCATTACCCCTGAAGCTTCTTGAAAATAGAAGCAGCAAAGAGTCAAAAAATCAAGTTGTTGTGTACTATGCAAAGCATATATTGAGGAGATTTCAGCAGTGCCAGTATTCTGGCAACACAAAAACCACTGACTTGTTAAAACAATTTGCTATAATGACCAAAGTACAAAATGTCTAGCCCATAGTATCGAGGCTAATATTGCAAATACACAGAAGGCAGAAGGTAATCCAACTAGAAGACAAATAGGTGACAGTTTATAAATGTTTATTTGAAACCTTTCTGTGGAAGTATCTACTAAGAATAACAACACTACAGAGCCAAGTTTTATTACTAATACATTAAAGGGCTTTTTTTCATTTCACTGTACAGTGAAAATGTTACATAGATGTTGGAGAATCAGGTTGCTTTGTTTTTAAAAAAGGAAGATTAATGCTTGAAGAAAGAGACATGAACTTTTGAAATGTAAAAAAATTAAGCATTAGAAAATATTAGTGGAGTAGAAAAAGACTGAGCATACACTGCTAAGGATGTCTATATTGTATCAGTTTTTCTTTGGGACGTTTTAAACTACAAAACTAAGATATATATATATATATATATATATATATATATAATTTTCCCCTAATGAAACATAAAGAAAACCAAGTTCTAGAAGCGTGAATTTTCTCATTCTCTGCATCGGAAAATAAGATGTTAAGTGATATGTAAATATTTATGTGCAAATATATTTCAAATATAAAGAAAACACATACCTGATATACCCTGAGACTCTGTCTGGAGATCACAATACCACAGTCTGTTCACTGGATCACACCCTTCTCGAATGGACAGCAAGACATATCGACCATCATCAGATATCTATAAATTACAGAAAATAAAATAAAATCCATGTTGAAAAGGCAGTCCCTAAAAATCTAGCAAAAAATTAGTCAGTACTACAGTTAGTTGAATGAACAGATGTATATGGAATATGAGATCTCACAAAGACCCCTCACCACTTCTATCAGCAAATAACAGAAGTATAAAAATTTAAGTTGATTAAAGCAAAACAGCTGTATCCATTTATTCCCATCTTCAACTAAACAAAGAAGTTTATTATTATCAAACACTTTCTATATAAAAGAGTCAGTGCATAAGGCAAACATGCTTGCTGTGTCAATTTATTTTTAATAGAAAAAGGCAAGCACTGCCCTACTGTCATTCACAACAGCACACACAAGAAAAAGATCTAACAAGATGGTAAAAGGTAGCTTTGGATTCATGGTTGGCCTAATTACAGTTAACTTCCAAAGGTAGCTGCTAAAAGTCTCTCCATCAGAGGTGCAAAGAGACTGGCTGCTCTCCTCCCAGTCACTAAAAAAATTATTGTTTTGATCATTTTCATAGGGTTTGAACATAAATCTAGTGCTGCTGCTAAAATGAACATTATAAGACACAAACACATTATAAATTTTTCAGATAAAGCTTTTCATTCTGCCATTACAGAAACACACGATAACATTTCCAAAGATGTGTCTGTTGGTACACAAAGTTATCATTTAAGCCTTTTTTTCTGTTCAATTTTTGCAAACATTACCTTTTTCCTTGCAAAGCTTTTGAAAATGCAAGTATATGAAGGGAAGGCATAGTGGAACAGGAAGTCATCAATTTAAAGTTTCCCTTTCCTTACTAAGTTCTTTTGAGCTTATTCCAAAATTACCAGATTTACATGTTTTATTAACATCTGATGTAGAAGATTGTTTCCTGTCTACATTCTTACACGACAGTGTCAAATGGAAATTTAATTTTAGTTACAAAACATGAAACTGAGCTTGAAAAACTTCCCATCTGGTGCTAAACATCTTCAAGAAATCCTTATTGGTTGTAATTATGCTGTAGGTTTATTTCGGTTAACATTCATAATGTTAGTAGTGCAAACTTTTCTTAGAATTAGTTAGCAAAATCAATTTCAGAAAAATTAACCTGTTTATATATGTGTGTGTGTGTGTGTGTGTATCTATATATCTATAAGCTATACAGTTATTCAAGCAGATCCATGGTTTTGAAGGCACAAAGGAACACTGTAGAATATAGCGCAAAATCTCAGTACACGAAAGCTAACTAAAGAAACAAGACCAACAAACAAACATTTCCAAATTACCTTTCTGATAAGCAATTTTATCAACAAGGAATTACACCATTAAAGAAAGGCCTTACATCTGCAAGCTTATAAGATGAACAGGAAGGAAGAAGGAACACGCAACCGGACCAAGAAAAAGCATTACAGGAAAACAGCTACTACTGACTTAACAGGGCAATAGGCAATATTAAGACATTTTGCCTCCTCCTTCCCAGATGGATTATATTCAGGAATAAAAATCAAGGCCAGGTGATCTCTTTTAGAAAAGCATCTTTTGTGTTTTTAGACAAAAATCCACTGAAAGTGTCAGTTTTAATTAAACTGAACTACTGCAATATGTTGCTTAAACAACTGTTCATTACATTACAGTAGAAGTCAGTAGTAAGACACAAGTCTTTCAGTCATAGCCAGAAACCACACAAATTTGTTATTTGATGCTATAAATTAAGAGTTAACAGAAAACTGCCCACTTCACACAAGACAGAAAACTTATTCTATACTGTTTTCTCCTGAGTTGTCATAGCAAGGGCAATTCAGCAAATTTGGGCACATCTAATCAGTTTTTCCTTCCACGTTCCCAACTGAATGAGTGAAGAGCTGATAGCAGTTTATGTTTAATTTCAAGTAGGAATTCCCAAAGCACATTCCTGGTGGGATGCCAATTATGTCTGCCTCTATCACTGAAGCTGTTTTTACATCAGTGAGTTCTATAACCCAAAGGAATGCGACAGAAACAGGATGAGACACTGTTGACTGTTGCATGCTAAAAAGTTTAATATTATATTGCAGATTTAGAGATCCACATTGCAAACTTACAGTTTGACGAGTAATTTTTGGCAGCAACACCAGTGTATGTAGTCTCCAACTCTAGCTCTTCTTTCTGCTAGGGTTGCTTGTATCCACGCAAGTTCATTTCCCTAACCATACCAGTGCAGGCATTTATTACCTGTGTGGCAAAGCACACTGGAGAACTCATCCAGATGAAAAAAATAACATGCTCAAAAACAAGTCCCCACTGCCCCACGCAGAGAAAGAAAAACTTGGATGGGAAGAAAAAAAAGAGAGAGAAAGAAGAGAGAGAAAGCGAAAGCCCAGGAGAAAAAAGGAAGAGATATAGAGAAAGCCTCCTTTGCTAGACCAGTATCTCATTTCTCTGGGCAGCTGCACAAATGGCTGAGTTAAGACACTGTGCTGAGCAACTGGAAATATGAGTAATAGGGACAGAGATTACTTTGAAGGCAGCTCAGCTGCTATGCCCCAGCTTTTCTATACTGCAAACAGACTAGTTATCCAAATGGCAAAAGGAAATAGGATTTCCCAAGAACATTTGGGTTATCCTTACACAGATGCATCTTAACAAGGTAAACTGCAACCCTTGCTCTTGGCCCACAAACTTATGAATTGAAATGTCACACCAGCACTTCACTCGAATCTCAAAATGCATTCATAGTTCAAAATAAAGGAGACAACTGTAATGTCAGAGTTGACAGCCTTGCTCAGAAGTAAATTTGTGTTTACTTTCATCCTAGCTGGAAAGAAACACATTGAAAATTTCTGAGAGAGACCCGAAACACTACTTAGTCAGATTGCATTCTCTCTCACTAATATGACTTCTATTATTTCAGACAACATGCACTGATACAAGGTGAGGAAGTTATAAAGCAATTAAACATCTTAATCTGACACATAGTTCCTGTTAGAATAAGACAGAAGTAGTCCTGTAGCCTTTCAACTGGAATTGACTCTTGAATCTATTCAATGCTTTTCAAAACCTTCAGATTAACAGCAGTTAAGTGTAAGACAGCAACACTCCCTAATACAGTACTGGTAAAGAAAGGATTATTTCAAAGATGCCGTGTTGGTACGTAGTCTGTAGTTTTGCAGCTGCTATTCAGTCATGTGGCAATTTTGAATGGATTAGATCCACTATTTTAGGAATATTTTCAGTGACCATCTTTACAGCATATGAAGGAATATCACTACAATATCTTTACTCACCAGCAGTGTTTTATTTGTTTCACGGATCATACCTTATAAACTAAACTTCTTCTACAAAGACTTTGTAGGTGGGCATGTTTTGTTTTTAATAGCAGCTTTGTTCCCTATCACCTATTCTCTCAATTTCCAAGAAAGGTTACCACTCCTGAGAAAAATACTCAGGGAGGAAGCAGTTTTCTTGTGGCTTGAGTAAGTTAATGGATATAAATATTTATTTAAAGTCCAAGAAGTGCATGCACATAAAAAGAGCTTTCCAACTACATAACTATATTTTGTAAAATAAGGAAAAATGTAATTCATTCCACAAGTCACTTAAGGAACCCCAAGTAGTCCTATCTTCTGCACTTACAATAGCAGTAACAATCTACGAGGACCCGCAGCAAAAAACTGAAGTTAAATATTTTGTCTCATAGAAACTCACTCCAGATCTAAAATTCATACATAATTAAACGAGCAAACAAAAAAGAACAAACAGGAGAAGGCTGTAGGATTTTCTGACTTCCTGGCTCTAAGTATAACCCCTCAACTGTAAAGTCAATAAGAAAGTCATTAAAATGCTTTCCTTCCAAGTAAAGTGGCCTGACAGCAACTCCTGTGAATATTAATGCTAGTTCTTTGAGTACTACCTGGGTAGTTACCACTGAAAGATTTAGAACAGAGAAGAGCTCTGTGTTTACAAACACAGGTCCTTTGAATGCCTATTATTATGTGAAGGCAACTACCTATTTTATGTCATCTTAAACTAAACAATTACAAGTTTTACCACTTTTTCCTTTTCTTATCATCAAGGTAGAAAAAAATCCTAATTGTGGCATAATTTACTTCCGCATAATAAGTCATTAAAAAAATGAAGTAAAAATCAGTTCTTACAATAACATTCCTGTGTCTAGAATAAGACAAATGCTCTCTCTTCTTTACCAGCAGATATTAACGCTATTATAACCCACCTCCTGACCTGCATCCATGGTACCTATCAACTACTGCTTTTCTTCAAAAAACAGTGTCCTCTGGATATGGAACAAGGTTAACTGCCATTGCAAACACATATCCAATATAACAAAGTAAACAATAGAGCCAAATTGCCAAAGTAGGAACCGCATTCTATGCGCTAAGACATGGTAACAACAAACCTTTCATGGAAAGCAAGAAGGGTGGCAATAAAGATAAAACTATGCTGTGTGTGACAATAGCTAGACTAATTAATAACTCAAAGCATTGGTAAGCTATGTTTTAATACTACAGTTTTCGTTACATGCTATGCATACAACAGTTTAAAACCATGAGGAATGATTGTGTAAAATCTTCTTTTCCACCCATCAGTACTCATTTACGAATGTAGGAAGCCATCTAGTATAAGACAGATGACAGCTGTTATTTCCAAATCTTCACATTCCTGCAGCAAAAATGTTGGGCATGATTTCACCAAACTTCAACATAAAGAATCTACATGCAAAAGACACTTCAGACTGATGTAGGATTTATCTGCCTTCCATCACCTTTAAATGCCTCAAGTCTTCCTATCAGATGAGTAAATTAAAATCCTAAGCACAAAAAAACAAACAACAAAAACCCTACAGAAGACAAGCCTTCCACAAAAAGAGATGCAAAATTATCTACTGAAATTTGTCAAAACACTAGGTCAATAAGAAATAAGAGTAATTTTGTCTAAACAGCCCCAGGTGTTTTAGCGTCAAAGATATGCCACAGAGATCTGCCTGCACAATGACAGTGAAGAATCCCTACTGTACTCTTCCAGCCATTCAAATTTTGCTTTTATTAACTTATTGCTTGAAAAAGCAAAGCTCCGTCTTGTCCTACAAGAGGAAATTAGGTAAAACATTCTTAAAGATTTCGCTTGTATGTTTTAAGAAAAGTTAACATACAGCTGTACTCTGAAATTATTTTTGCAGTAGCTCCAGAAAGTCACACAAACTAGCATATAGCTCCAGCAAAGTGAAAGGTTTTGAAGCTGGGCTGGAGGAATCCGAGGCATATATACAGACTGGAAGGAGCACTCCTTGAGAGTAGTCCTGCAGAGACGGACCTGGATGTCCTGATGGATGAAAGGCTTAACATGAGCCAGCAGTGTGCTCTTGCAGCTCAGAAAGCAAATGGTATCCTGGGCTCCTTCTGATGAAAAGGAGTGTCTAGCAGGGACAGGGAGGTGTATTGTACCTCTCTACTCTGCCATTGTAAGGCCCCAGAGTACTGTGTCCAGGTCTGGGGCCTCCAATAGAAGAAAGACAGTGAGCTATTAGAAAGGATCTGGAGGAAGGCCACAAAGATGATCTGGATGACCTCTCCTATGAAGACAGGCTGAGAGAGCTGGGCTTGCTCAGCCTGGAGAAGAGAAGGCTGTGGGGTGACCTCATTACAATCTTCCAGTACCCTAAAGGGAGCCTACAAACAGGAGGGCAGTCAATGCTTTACAAGGTTTGGTAATGCCAGGACAAGGGGAAATGGTTTTAAGTTGAAAAAGGGAAGATTTAGGTTGGGAATCAGGGGAAAGTTCTTTACCATGAGTGGTAAGGTTCTGGAACAGGCTGTCCAGAGAGGCTGTGGATGCCCTGTCCCTGGAGGTGTTCAAGGCCAGGTTGGATGGGGCCCTGGGCAGCCTGGTCTAGTATTAAATGTGGAGGTTGGTGGCCCTGCCTGAGACAGGGGGTTGGAGCTTGATGATCCTTGAAGTCCCTTCCAACCAAAACCATTCTATGCATCTGTGATAGTTCCCATAATATTTTATGTTCTTGAGAAGATATGCTACAAATACTTGTTTTGTTTCCTACTTGTATCACATTGGTTTAATAAAATAGATTTTTAAATTAGAAGAACTAACAGTGAGTGACTACAGGAATGCAGGATTTCTGGATCGGGTCCATCAGAAATCTTTCTTTTCTGAAAAACAGGCTCAATATACTCCAAGAAGGACATGGTCTTACTCTATGCAAACAACAAGATAATACACTCTCCATTTCCATTTTTCAGCTTAGAAAAATTGCTTTGGGCATTAACTCAGTTTCATTATTTCCTCATATTCCTACATGAGGCAGCCATGTTCCCAAGTGGAACACAACAATATGCACATGGGTATTTACATGCATCCTACTAATTCCAGTACAGAGTAAAGTTAGTAGCCCTTTTATGTGATAAACTAATGTATTACTTTTTATCCTGTGGTCTTCAGCTTCTTTTTGAGTGCAGTGAAAGTCACACAGATACAAACATATGACACCAGAATAAATTCAGGAGGTTCCAAAATCTGGGTTAGATCCAATTCCCTTTGAAGCCATTTGAAAATTAGGAACAACTTCTCAGAAAGAACAGTCAAGCATTGGCACAGACTGCCCAGGGAGGTGGCAGTCACCCTCCCTAGAGGTGTCCAAGAACTGTGGAGATTAAGCAGTGAGGGACATGGCTCAGTGGGCACTGGGGAAGGATGGACTTGGTGATCTTAGAAGTCATTTCCAACCTACATGATTCTGTGATACAATGTCTATAAGATGTTACACCTACCACAGATCCATGTGCAGCCAGAAAGATCACCCGGCTGTTTTACTTAAGCAAACTGGATGCTTTGAGCCCTTCCTGTTCATTCTTTCCCCCTGGATACTGCACTTTCATGACCTTGTGAAAACACGCCAGAGCCAACACCTATCTGGCAAAGTTTATTTCTCTACACTCTGAATTTCATCTGCAAATCCACCTTCCTTGCTGGGAAGCGCCGATGCAAACTGACAGTTCTAAATGTTTAAAAATATTTTTCTTGTCAGGTTACAGCCTGTGCACAGTGTATCAAAAAACCACACAAAAAACTGTACTTGTTTCATTGTTGGCAGAATTGGGACAGGAGGGTTCCCCCATTGCTCTCCTTTCATTCCTGCCTGTGTAGTAGTTCTAACACTACCGACTGTGAAAGAATCTTATATAATTACAGAATAACTGTCTGTGAAAGACAGTTATAGTATACTAGTCTGAAGAAGAAGCAAGTACATACCACAGACAGAGGGGCAGAAGCCTGGGAAGCTCCTGTTTCAAACACTACCTACAACAGCGTAAAGGTCTGGAAAAAAAAAACAAACAATCTTCATCCTATACTGCCATCTACTGGAAATTCACTCAACCTCCATTCCTGCTTCTTCCCAAACCCCTCACCATCCTAGAATCTGCACCAGAAAAACATACACATTTTCTACGCTACTGAAGAGATGAGATACCATCTTCTTCAAAACTGATCTAGCTATAAATCTAAAGTATGAGGAGCAATAAACATCTTTTTCCTCCCTCAAAGACAATCCATTCCTGAGAGGAGGTGGAAACGCATCTATAATTTTTATGCCAACTCTATTTTATGCATTACATGTTTTGTTTAAATCAAGCATACTTAGTGCTGGTGTTGAATAAGTAACGTCTTAAACTGAAGCTATTTTCTTACACATTGTTTAGTAGATGTGACAAGCTGACAAAATCTTACTCAATTATCTTCTGTCCTAATTGGAGACCCAGTTTCATTTCTCCCTTTAAATATACATCATAGCATCACCCTATTTTTAAATGCATAATGGCGTTATTACAACTTTCTCTGTCTGAGAAAGATGCACGTGTCTGACATGGACAAGTCAGGAATTTTCCTTCCTCTATCCAATGGTTGCAAAACCTGCAATTTCTTTTCTAAATCGAGTACGGAACTTCAAGACCTGATCCCACTATAATGAAAGGTTTGATATTTGAAAGTAAACCATCAATATCTAAATCTGACTGACTCCACTGGAACCTGTGTAAAACAGGAGGGAATCTGTTTCTATGTATTTGGCCCAGCTAGGCACTGTAAAATAAAAATGCTTCTTCATTTATCTTACAAGAATGCAAGTAAGCAGACTTCCAGAAAATACTGAGCTGTGCTATATTTTAAAATCTCTGGCAGAGTGATAGCACTGGATAAGAACATTTAGGCTGGCATCACTAAGTCACACAACTTGATTTTTACTAAAGCTATTTTAATTCTTCCCAATTATTTTGTGGTGTTTGGCTTTCTCAGATGCATGCTTTAAAAAAATAAATGAATAAATAAAAAATTGACCAGAAAACTTGTTCGAATGGTTCAAAAAGGAGATTTTTGACCTATTCTACAAAGATAAAACCACACTTCGCAATCACAATGGTATATTTCAATTACAGAATATTTGTCATTTCCTGACTATTAAAAACCATCTTCCATTACTATTAGGGTGCCAGAGCCACATTTTACAGCTGCAGCTCACAGCATGATTCTGGAAAGTCAGCTGTTTTATAGTAGTATCACTCTTGTGGGGATGTTTTAATTCCAGAGAATTAGAACTGGTAGCTGCACTACAGTCTATTACTCTCCTACGCTACAGCAAGTGTTATTACTACCAATGCATTCTTCCCACCCCTCAAGACTTTTTGATCACTTATTACAAGGGCTATATATTCTCATCAACAAGAAAAATTACCCAAGACATTTGCTGTCAGAGCAAAAGGCACTTAGTTTAACGTTGCCTCAAGGTCTTCTTTCACGACAGAAGAGGAAGGAGATTCAGGATGGTTACTTCTCTACAGTCTGGTCTGGTAAACTCTTCACTGATCACTACAGGCTCCGTGCTACTAGTTCTCTTTCATCATGCTCATCATATTCAGTTCTATATTTCTGATCTTGAAATGCTTCAGCCTTGCCGCTTCAACTTCGCACACTGACAAAGCCTTTTATTACCTATTACCTCAAAGATTTTACTAAATGAGACCTTACCTAGAACACCAGAGTACCTCTATATCTAATATAGAATACATAATTTCTGTGTCTTCTAATATGATCTAAGACAGCAAACTTTCACTACCCAAAAAGACAGTATATGCTAATAAATAAAGGTCATAATAAATCAACATTGTAATATTCCATCATCCAGGAAAATTAATTTGCCTTAGCAAGTGTAGATTAGCTCATGACACCACAAAACAATAATAATATGCATCATGGTGTGAATCCGTGAATATACCACTGCAAGACATCTGCCACCAACAGAAAGAAGCCCCTTTATTACAGAACTGGAGAAAAATAAGGACAATGAATTAAATTAGCAATAGGATGGAATTTGGAACTCAACACAACTTGCTACTGCTGTTCAAAAACATATTAAAATCCTATTTGCAAGTTCATACCAACATTCAGGTCAGACTGTAAAGGTATGCTCTGATAACAGATGAGATTATGTAATAGAGTTCTGTTTATCTTTACATTCCGTAAACAAATATGATTTCTATAGACAAGGTTTAGCGTGGCTACTTTGCTAATGCACATGTTACATGCTTATTTGCCGTTCCATTTTAAATCCAAGTGCTCAAATTCTTTGAGACAACTGGTGTTTCCTGGCAGCATAAAGAACCCCACATGGTTGGAACTGACATCATGGGTTGATATGCTGAATGGTGAGCATAGAGTGACAACCAAATCTTTGAAAAGAGGTGCCCCTAGGAGAAGTTGCTCCTGGAACCAAATACCCCAGCTGAAATGAAGGTCTTTCACACTTATGAGACGTGTGAAACTTGATGAGACCTTTCACAGAAGCAAAGCATAATGTTTAAGCATGGTAGTCAGAAAAGTACTAATAATTACAACAGGATATTACCCACTGGAAAATGATTTTGCCAGTTCCCTGATCAATTGAATGATCTCAGCATTATAACCACACCCAGATTCAATGACTCTTAAGAGAGTGAACCATTCTAATTTAGAATCATTCATTCATCAAGATTGAAAAAGGCCTCTAAGATCACCAACCATTAACCCATCACACCATGTCCACTAAAGCATATCCCTCAGTGTCACATATAAGTGTTTAATGAACACCTCCAGAGATGGTGACTCTTCACTACCTCCCTGGACAGACTTTACCAGTGCCTCACCACTCTGAGAATAAATGCTTCCTAATATCCAACATGAACCTCTTCAATGCAAATTCAGGCCATTTCCTCTCATTTTATCGCTGTTGCCTGGGAGAAGATGCCAACCCCTACCTTGCTACAATTTCCCTTCAAGGAGTTGTAGATAGCAATAAGTCTGCCCCGAGCCTCCTCTTTTCCAGATTAAACAATTTCAGTTACCTCACAGTATCACAGTATCACGCGAGTTGGAAGGGACCTTAGAGATCATCAAGTCCAACTCCCGGGATTCGAGCCTTCTGTGTAGCGAAGCGGCACTTCTACCCCTTGCTCCACAGGGGGGATTCGAACCCCGGGCCTCCAGTGTTGCAAGCAGCAATTCTACTACTGCGCCACCGGGGCACACAACCTCAGCTCAGCTGCTCCCCAGGGTCTGGAGCACAGATCTTATATCTCATAGTTCTAGTATAGTGCCAATTACAAAAACTAAGGCATTTTGAATCATTCAAGTAAAGAAGATCAAAGCATGGTTATGTACAATTATGGTTAACTACGACTTTGAACAATATAGTTGTAGTTCGACAAAATAAACTTAAGCAATTGCTTCCAGCAGTCACTTTCTTGCAACACTGTCCACACCAGGTTTGTACTGTGGAAGTCCATCAAAGAGGAAAGATACAAACTATAAATTGAAAATAGAAATAGCAAATAGAAAATAAACATGGTGGGGAATATTCAGACATCATGCTTCTTTAAGTAGACTTTTTGTAAGAAATGGAAACTGAAGTTTGCTGACAAGAAGCAAACAGAACAATGATCTATTTTCCTCTTTTATCCCCAAATTTATGTGAGACAATGTCCTCAGAGAAGAAAAAATGCTGTGTGACTGTGTCATTACAGACTCAAGGACTGATTTAAAGCAGACCAGTCTTACTTTCAGCAGTTCTTAGTCAATGATTCCAAGTCAATGATTTTTTAGTTCAATGCTAAGCTCTGCAACTCTAACAGATTCACAGAACAGCTTGGGTTCAGAAGAGATCTTAGAACCAATCCAGTTCCAATTCCCTGCTGTGGGCAGGGTTGTCTTCGACTAAATCAGGCTGCCTAGGGCCTCATCCAACTTAGACTTAAATGTCTCCAAGGATGGGGCATCCATAGCTTCTCTGAGCAACCTGTTCTAGTGCCTCACCCACCCTTTGATTAAGAAGAATTTCCTCCTAATAACTAGCCTGATAAAAAACTTTATTTTAAAGAGTATATTTTCCGCTCTATATCCGCTACCAACTGTTACAACCTGAAGAACTAAACACGGTGATGTTAAGCTTCAGCACATTCACCATACCTCAGCTCCACCCATCCATTTTGGTTCATCAGGAAATTCAGCACACAGGATATCTTCTGATTGGTCAGTTCCTAATACATGATAATACAGCTTTTGGTGCAGATTAGTGGAGGTCTCAGTACCTAGTGAAATGCATAGAATTAAACAATTAGCTCTCAATGAAATCTTACAACATCCACATAAAACCCTATGAAACTCTATATCCTTTTTAAGTATAAAAGAAGAAAGCCATTCAGCAGAGAGAACTAGGAATAATTTAAAAGTACAACCATTCCCCTCCAAACAACCAATGTCCTCTACTATAAGACAGATCTTCAGATCACTTGGCAGCCTTGTTCAAACCGTTAAGACTTGTATTGCAAGCAATACTTTCTTCGAATGTAAAGGTTTATCAAAGTGCACTTTCTAGAAATACTAAACAATCAAAGAAAATCAACAATCTCTGCCACCCTTTAAATATGCTTCTGCTTCTATCTTACATTGGGGAATTAGGGGAGGGGGGGGATCTATTATTAATTACTACTTTTAGGAACCATTGCATTCCCATCTGCTGAAAATAAAACAAAGCATTTTAAGGCACAGCACAATGTGCTACTTGATTTTTCCTTTTACTTTTTTCTAGCAACATTTTCTGGTGCAATACTTCAGATCAGATACTGAACTACAAATATATTTAAAAGTAAACACAATAAATGGTGGGTGTCTAAATTACAAGTTTGGCAAAACTGTAGGCTACAAATTTAAATACAAACATAGAATTTCAACTCTCTTCAAGGTTTCACAAAAGGCACAGGTTCAGAAGAAACATACTAGCATTCCCTTACAGTAAGAGAAAGCTCCTAAATTCCTTCTATATTGACACTCTCCAACAATTTATTCTACTTTCTATACTACTTTGAGTTTTGCTAACATAAATGTTTAGGTTTGCTGTGCAGTGAAACACAGATGAATGAGTCTGGTTGAGTAACAAAAACATTACAATCCTTGACTACTCTTCAAGTCAACCTCCTAAGTCAGTTCACCAATGCCCAGAAAAAATGCATGAGGTAGAGATTTAGAGTAAACTGTCTCCAGACATCAAATTCCAGTCAACCACAGCCTGTGTGAAAGTAAGCAAACAAACACCTGCAGAGAAAAATAAAAGGGCCAGTAAACTTTTAAGAAAAGGACAGAGTCAGACAAGAATGAAAGGAAAGGGCACTAGTTGAATACAGATTTTGGCCAAATAAGACAATCTGATATCTATCTAACTGTATAAACTAATGTTAACTATTTGTTGCACAAATTAATTGAAAAGGTTATTTTTTTTCCACATAGGATACAACTGGTACAGCCATACTTACCATCACTTTTACCATCTTGTTTTGGATAGCAGTTATAGAACATGCCTTTTCCATCATGAGTCCATGCCATGCAACTGAATTTAACTCTTTCCAGTGTATCTGGAAGTTCCTCAGGACCTTCCACTTTCATAAACTTGATAGTAACCCAATCAGAACCACTAGCACTCAGGCCATATGCAAAGTATTCACCATCTTCACTGAATGCATAGCCTAGAAAATCAGAAACAAACAAGATGCAGCAAGAACTAGAACAAGGAATCAGTGCCTTCAATAATCAGTGTTTGCTATTTTACCCACATGGCTTTTTGCTATTTACTCCATGTTAGTCAAAATCAGTAAAAGAGAGATGTGACTGAAAGCAGTTAAAAGGACTGTTCGGTGAGCACAAGAGGATTTATTTTCTACAGACACTGCAAGCAACTACACCAACTATAACTTGGGATTTGCAGTAGTTTTCTTATCTTGGGTTTCTCAAATAGCTTGCAGATTAATGTTAATCATGTGTACTTGGGAAGTATCTTTAGTAGCATCACTAGTATTCAGCATGTGATATACAATTTGAGCAGTAACTTCTTCTTCCCTGAAGTTGCTGGTAAGGATGGAGACTGCAAATGCTTGTAGGCAACCACAAATTGAGGTTCTAAGACAGTAAAAGCACAGCAGAAGTTAACATGAATTGAAATAAAATAAATAAATAAATCTGAAATAAAGAAATTGCTACTTCAACTTTGCAATCAATGAAAACTAGACCCTGCAAAACCATCAAAACTGAATTCCCCACTACAAAACAAACAAATTCATTACCATATTGTCAGCTAAGACCTCTGAGACATATGCAGTTCTACTCAAATTTTTAAGAAAATATGATTCTGAAAAAAATTCAGAAGATTTTCCATCATAGCCAATAAGGATCAAACTCACTTCTAGAAATCAACTCAAACGAAGAGACTGAATTATCATAAGCCTATCAAGACCTGACAGTAACTACACTGGACAAAAAAAATTGCACTTAATAGAAACTTCAGGTTTAAGACACACTACTCATGCACCCCAACATGTTCTCTCTCCCCTAAGGTTGTCATTCTGATTCAGAACAGATTCCATATAGGAGTTTTCAGAAGTAACAAGATGCCTGCAAGAGCAACACAAGCACGCCTATTACTTGCAAGTATTCTTCCAGCTTCTGACCATTTTTAGGAAACATCTTTTCCACAAAGCAGTTTGTTAATCATCATCAATGAGTGCTTTCCCTTGACCTTTTCCACCTTCCCTATAAACCCACAGTAAGCTCCCTGTATCAACATCTACTGTCATTGTTGATCAAACCTACTACTTCCAAGATGAACAACCACCTTCTTTGCCACCCACTGCCCTCATTTGATATCCTCTTGTTCTCAGAATAGAAAAATAATCACAAATAACCAAGAACTTTGCACTCTCTCCATCATACTTAATGCCATACAGGATTTTGTACACTGCTCTAGCATCTCTGTTATCTCTTTTCCAGATCGATCGATCTGGGCACATTCCGTTGTTTCTGACATTTGCTCCGAACTTTAGCTTGTTCCAGTTGCCCTTCTCTGAACTACAATTTAAATCCCCTTTTGGGAGCTGACAAGGCTGACACTGTATTTGATTTTCAACTGCTACCACATAAACCCCTGGGTTGCAAATATAATGATTTTTAATGCTCTCATCTCTATTTCTTTCTTAACTATTTCTGATATTCACTGTCCTTATTTTGGCTGCTACAAGGAACCAAGGTGACAATGTCATGGAATTATCTATTACAAACCAAGAATTTTTCTGAAGTAGTCATGGTCAGCTCAGAATCCCATCCATTTCCCTCCATATAAGGTCAAGGTTCTTTGTCCCCCTGTGCATAATTAATTTATCTACTTCCTGCATTTTTTCACAGTCATTCTTCAGTCCTTATATGGGATAACTCCATATTATCAACAAGCTCTGACACCTCTCTGCTCACTCCTTTCTCTAGATATATGAGAATATATATAACAGCCCAAGTCCTTTCACAGTTCCTGAGAGAGCTGCACCAGTGATTTCTACTTTGACAGCTAGACAGTTATTCCTGTCTCTGCCATTACGTTACTTATTTATTTTAGAACCAATGCCAGGATTTTCACCTCTTTTTCCATGGCTGTATTCTCTCTAATTGCATTTAGAAAGAGACTTTGGTATAAGCCTTTCAGAAATGCAGCATGAACCTGATCTGATATCCATACTTTAAAGGCAGGACTTCTCTCTGAAAAAAAAACATATTGATTCTTTTTTATTAGATTATACTCAAAGTGTCCCCTAATTCTGTCCTTTGCATAGTTTTCATCAGTTGGTCTTGCAAAGACTTTGAAGGTTTCTAGATTTAAGAGCCCTGCTTCTGCAACAAGCCAATAAGGAGTAAGAAAATGGACAGCTAAGATGAGTAAACACCAAACTGAACACAAGTCATCTTGTGATTCTGACAGATGTTAACACTACGCTACTTCATTCTCTCTTACCTTATTGTAAGGTAAGGCTTGTATTAAGAATACAAAATACAATTTTAAGATAATTAGTTGATGGAAGTTCATAAACTTTTTTCCTAGCTATGGAAAGCCTCAAAATCCATACGTATTTCAGTGGAATATGTTCCAGACTTATGAAAAAGACATGGCAAAAATAAACCCAGTTAATTATGAATATAACAAAGACTTAGAAGTGTTCTTCTGAAAGGCTATACAAAATACATATGGCTACTATGATTACTTTGATGCTAACAAGCCACTCAAGTTGTACTTCTTTGTTGTTTTAAAAAACACATGAAGAGTTGCAAACTATTTCTAATTACTGAAGACCCAGACTTGTTCAGGAATAACCACTGTGTCACCAACCTCGTAAAGCCACAGTGCCATCATCAGAAAGCTTATTTGGATCAAGAAAAACTTTGGCA
Organism: Excalfactoria chinensis; assembly: GCF_039878825.1. Classification (NCBI taxonomy): domain Eukaryota; kingdom Metazoa; phylum Chordata; class Aves; order Galliformes; family Phasianidae; genus Excalfactoria; species Excalfactoria chinensis. The sequence continues at coordinate 40,014,531 of NC_092827.1, forward strand.
TCAGCATCCAAGGAGTCCTGTACATATAAAACCCGCTGGTTCTGCAGTCCCGTATTGTAAAAGTGAAAATACCTAAAAGAACAAAAGATGGCAAAATGACTATGGGGAACTCAGGTTTTTCAATTAGACTACCAAGAAAAATTGTGTTAGGCCTTCATGAAGTGAATAAAAGACAGGTAAATAGGGAAATACAAACATCACAGTAGAACAGGAACCACGGCTTCCCCTGTGACCATCAGAGAGTTGATGATCCACTTTGACACAGAGAAGGCCCAGACACTAATTTCTAGGCCTCTGAAGACAAAAGGAATTCCAGCCTGTAGAGTTGGAATAATACAAGTATAGTTATGTATAGCTGGAATAATGCAAGTATAGTAGCAAATAGATAGCCAGAGGGAATCTAAGGAAAAGACTCATCAACTCTGAGGCCTTCAGTCAAGATGGATAATGTTGAGGCTCACCACCAGAACTCCACAAAGGAGCGAGAGATGCTACCTTAGCAGTGGTCAGCCCTTAAATGGGATCTAGGAGAGGTGGAGTCAAGCTCCACCCCTTCCAGGAGCACAGCTGAATTACCTTCACCTGTGCTCCTGCAGCTGACTCATCACTTGCCTCAGACGGTTAATCAGCAGCTTCACTGCTCCTGGGCTTAAATTTAACATCTTTAAGAGATGGCATGCTACATCATGTCCGTGCCAAATCAACAGCAGCTCCCCACAATATACCAAAAAAAAACCAAAAAACAACACAACAAAACCAGAAAGCAAATAAAGCCTCCTGCCTCCTCAAACCAAAACACCCACACAGTATACTCTCCCTCCATTAATAACAAGAACCTATGCCCTCTCTCACAGCACAGGTAACTGAAGAGCTGCAGATCTCTCTCAATACCAATGCAAAAGTCTTAAGGTAATCAAGGTATCTTTTGCTCTTCTCCATGCATAACAGTGAAAACACGTCTGGTTTAAGTAAGCGCTCACTTAACAAAGATCAAATCAATTGAGATTACTGGAACAGACTACTCTTGTTTGGTTTCAATAAATATTCGAAATATGTATCTGACAGATTTGTGCTTTTTTCTAGAAGTGCCTTTAACTGGCAGTGATAAACCCTCAAAGAAATTCCTCAGAGTTTTATTTTTACAGCAGCTGTCTTACATTGTAGTTAAGAGTTTTGATAAACCACTGTTCTTTTTAAAAAGATGACAAATGCACAAGAAGATAATATGACTGGGAATCGCAAACAATCTAGCACCTTCTGCTCTGCATCATGCAACCGCATATCTCAAATACCAGCTTAAACACATGCCTTTCCTACTTCCCAGCAATAAGGGAATTAATGCAAGTACAGCTTATAATTTATCTAACCTGTATTTGCTTTTGACCTGCTCCACATTCATCTATGTCACCTGTGAAGACATTCCTCACGTACCTTTTTCCTTTCTTGAAGTGGCAACTGTACTTAGGATAATCATAGAGTTCAGTCATTCGTTCTTTGAATAGTCCTCTGACAGGACACTGCTCAAGAAAGGGTACTGTAAGCTTGTTCTGAGCCTCCACAAATGCCTGAAAGAAAATAATACCCCCCCCAGAAAAGTAAATTAGTTCAAGTAGAAATGCATACTTCCTACAGGAAACACTATTTTCTGATGCAATTAATCACATACATTCTTTCTTCCCATGTAGGGTGTGTAGATTTACACCTGAACAACCTCACATATTTACCTGCATTATTACAGTGTTGCATCACTTAATAAGACTGATTATATACCTTGAATTATCTTTCTTCAGGACACACATTAAGGTAATCAGTGTTCAAGCCAAAGGCAAGACAGATTCCTGCCCCTCCCTTTTAAAAACAAAACAACACACTGAAGCTCTTTCTTTAAAACAACCCTAAGCTTTACCACTACCATTTAAGCAAATATAAGTTACAGAAGACACTTAAGAAAAAAATCACCTTCTCTTACTTCACCACAAATATACAACGCTCCAGTCCTCTACAGCATATTAATTAGAAAACCGATAATGAAGAGAGTCCCTTTTGCCCACAGACATGACTATCATTTCAGGGTCTGTGAAAAGCTAGATGATGATACAAAATGTCATGCGCACCATTTGTTCATTCTATTAACACTCTGGATTGGTAGCCCCAGTCAATATTTCTTGGAAAGCCAAATGTGCTATCCTTTACAAGAATAGATGAGGCATTTTCCCCTTGTCCAAAGATAAATTCTTAGTTACAAAAGAGAAACATATGTAATCTCTGGGAAGAGAACATTAAGGGGTCTGGCTTCCTTAGAACACTCCACCAAACAGATGCAAGCACTTAACTCGAGTGGCCAAAACTATTGCCACTTCAGCTGTTCATTAGAGGCCACCACTCCCATTACACGGATAGAAAAAGTGGTGCTATGCTGGTGTTTCATCACAGCACAGCACATTAACATAAAATTAATACCTAACATCTTAAGGCAACATGCTGTAAGCCACAGCTGTTAGGAAGCAGACATGCAGATTCTTCTTTCAAGAATATAGGCTAGAAAGGGCAGGGCAGAGTGCATATAGCTGTAACTCACAGCCAGGCTTTCGAAAGACAGCTGCAGTACCATGCACAATCCAGCCTCTAGCTGTTATTGCAATGTAGCAAGTTGAAATGCTGGACTCTTGTCACCTGCTTAACACAGGTTTCTTCCCCAGCAACTTTGAATATGGTTACTGTTTCTACCCTCTGAATCTGTTACAAGGCAGGTGGAACAGTGCACAGTAATGCCTGAGTTACATTTCACTGTAGGGCATGACCTCTGGGAGCAGGTGGGCTACAAACCATACTGCAGTGTGCGTTTCACTGCTCTTCAAGAAAGTCAGCTGCTGGACAAAGCACCTGACCAGCATTTAGCAGTTGCTGTCCATGTTCACCCATCTATCAGTTCTTCAGGTGAAAAAAAATGAAAGAATAGAACAGAATTGCCTGTTAGTAGCATTTTACAGACATTTCACACAGTGAGAAGTGGCTCCATGAGGACTCTCCCATTCATCTTGCTGCGACAGCAGTGCATGGCCAACAGTTGCATTACATGCCAGGCTTTGTTTCCAGAGACTTGTCAGGCTACATGATAAGGGGGAAAGTACATTAATTTTGGTTACTCTCTGTTTGGAAGATAATTGTTCATGTCCCACAAAACGTACAGAAACTGATAAATCTTAAACACAAGTGCAAAATTAGTAATGCTCCAAGAACACTTGGCTAAGTGCAGAAGTGCTTTAGTTTAAGAACTTACATGTTGGCTACATGCAAGTGACCACTCAAGGATGACACAGAAAAACAACAACTATAGTACCGAAAAGTCAAAGATGCAAAAGAAGGCTAAAAATGATGATTTATGGGCCTTTAAGCAAAAGCAGATTCCATGCATCAGTGAGGACTCAGTCAGGAAATTAACCCCCAAGAATGAAAGAGGGGAAACCATTGCCAGGGGAAGGCTGATTTTTATCTCTCTTCTCCCCCCTGAGGATTAAACTGACAAAGGCAGCTTTAAGATCTAGCAAAGAAGCACAGCACATCCCAGTGGTAAGCCAAAACAGTGTTCCAATCCAAACATGGTGCAGCATCTTGCTGTACTAACATTCCCAGGCTCCATCAGAAGACAAAAAGAACTTAAATCTACCCAAGAATCACTTTAATCTGATCTGTTTCCTCTAAGTGGAAATACAGAAATACCTAAGAGCACAGACAGCACATACCATGTAAGCTAACTACTCAAAGTGTTATGATATTCTCAGAGGAAAAAATACATATATACATACACATACATATACACACACATATATGTACATATGCATATATATATGTATAGGTATCATAGTATCATAGTATATATATATTATACGTGTATAATCACCAATGCACCATACAGGCAAAAGCACTCTGCAGTGGCATTCAGTGGAAAGAAATTGGCACATATCCTTGTTCCCTATATTAAGTGTGACCCAAACAGTAACACTGCTGTAGTGTTACTCACTTTTAATTGCAGTCACAGTTTTACCACATCTGCTTTTACCTCTGGTACTCAGAAAGGAGACACAAGCTTTTCCTTGCAAGTGTTCATTGCACAACAATACACTTACAAATTAACTGTTGCATTCAAGTGAATTATTAGTAATTTTGTTTTTAAAGAAATTTCAAATATATCTATTTTTCACTTTCACTTAGTATGCACTGAAGATGAAGACTACTTAGAAAAAGGGAATATCATCAGTGCCTAAAAAAGGAGGCAGAAATTAAAGATTTTTGGAAGACATTCTGTCCAATTTGGAATCTGCTCTTAATCACTCGATCATAAGGCTGCATTCACATTCAAAAGGCAATACATATCTGAAATATTGCTCTGTGTGAAGTACAGGAACAGATGCTACCAATAGAGCTCTCACAGCAGACAATTCTATTGACCATGCTAAGTCAAACAGATGCCAACCAACAGTACAGAACCTACAGCAATTGTCCATACATTCTCATGAACCTACAGAGAAAATACTTCCTCTGTTGAAATCTACACCTGACAAATTAACAGCAGTCTTGACCCAAGAGAATTTGTTAGCAGGAAAAAGAATAGAATAAGGGTCAAAGTAAGGTATATACTCGCATTTGTCAGAAAATAAGGTAATTTTCAAAAGCAACAGTGGTATTAAGTCCGGAGATGTTCTACACAAGGCTGAAGTTTTTGACAATCACTTGAGCAGGTCAATTGCTATTTTTTAAGAAGTTTATATTTAAATTTCATATGAAGAAACAAATGACACCTTTTCTTAAACCATGCTTTTTATATCCCATCAGCTACATGCTACTATGCTATTCTCTTGACAATATGATTTCTGTCCAAGAAGAAAATTACACAAGGCATTCACAGTACACTTTCCACGGAGAAGCCTTGAGATATAAATTGCTTTATGGTGTTTGTTTTTTTTTCTTCAATATTACTAGTCTTTGTTATTAATCCATAAAGAATTTACAGTTCATTTAATAGTTACCCCCCAAGGTCTCTGTATCTCAGTGAAAGATGATTTGGTCCAACTCCTACAAGAGTGCACGTACCTTGTATTAAATGTTCCAAAATAAAACTAAGAAATTTCTCATGGCTTGCTCCTTAGCACTTTCTTTGGTCTTTACTAAAGCAAAACTCAAAGTTTAGCTGCGAGATTATCCAAAAAGTGTATAAAACCTGTTGAATTATAACTGAAAACCCATTTAGTCTTAGTTTTGAGAGTTTCAGTTGTAATCTCAATCCAGACGTACACCTGTTCATAGTACCAAAGTAAAAACTGTCTGCTACACAACCCCTGCTTTATTATCCCTTCTCCATCCCTCACGTCTGAGATATGCTACATGTTCCTGTCTACAAAGCTGTTCTAGTGAGCTAAGGTACTGTATACAATTGACTGATGCACAGTAGCAGAAGACTTTCCTAGTCTAAAATAGAGCTTACATCCCATAAATTGTGAAACATGCCAAGAAGATAAAGAAGTCCAACCAAGCCAAACCCAAGACTCTAAAGGAAGTGCGATTTTGCAATTGTGATTTAGATCATCAACAAAATATCTCTACTAGAGTAGCAAAACATTTCAAATGAGACAAAAGGTCTTCCACAATTTGTCTTAAATGTCAGTGGCTGAACAGAAGTAGAGCAGAAACCCAGCTTCTGCCATTTTTTCTCCCAGGTAAGATAGGAACTTCCTTCTCTAATCAGGGGCTTGGCTTCTACTTGTGTGTCTGCAGAAGGGATTTTTAGTTGGTTGTAACTGTGCATTACTATATCCACCAAGAACACACAAGCCAAAAAAAAAAAACAAAAAAACGACACACAAATACATAGACCATAGCATGGAAGCATGTTACTTGATGGTTGGCTTTGTCAACTCAAAAGACTTTGCATCTGACAAGAAGCAGTACTGGTTACCTACATACTTCAATAGTCTGTTTTTTATGGAAGCTACGTGCACTGGTGATCCGACTGAAAGATCTCTAGAGCTCTCAGACTTTCATCTAACCAAAAGTAGCTTGCGTGCTGCCAGAAAAGAAAATATCTCATTCTTATAACCAAATATCATGTAGCTTTTGGATGAGATCAATTAAGAATGCATTTCACTACAAAACTCATTTACCTAAAGGCTTCATCTCCAGAAAATAGCTATACTGTGATAGCTATGTGATAGCTATACTGATGTAATAAAGGGACAAAACCATTCCAGTCAGTGTAAGAATGAGAGGGCAGAGAAAGCACATAGTCAACCAATTTAATGGAAATTAACAAAATACAGTGGATTAGGTACAGCACCACCTACACTCTAACGTCACTTGAGAAACACCTGATTAAGTCAATTACAAAAAGAAAAATCATTTGGATTAGACATAGTACAAGTGACTGTGATTCTTTACAGGCATTTTGGATAATTTCTTTTCACCTTAGTCCTATTAAACCTACAGCATGCATCAATTAGAACAGTGAACATTCCATAGTTGAAACCAGTATCATTTGCTTGCACTTTTTACTCCATACTCATGTCAACAGAAACAAAGTAACACCAATCCTGACCACCCCAATGCTTGACTATTTCTGCTTGATCAAGAATTCTGAAGTAGAATCCAACATAATTGTCTTGCTATTCAACAGCACATACAGAACACTTCTGACTGTTCTCATGTGAGAAAAGATTCCTAATTTTATAAATGAAGTTCAGCCTTCATTCTTAGCATAAACCAGAATTTTCTGTTTACAATGCTCTTGATTTGCATGATATAACAGGAACTGGGAGTGGGAGCTCTTTCACTGCAGATGAGCATGAATGCCAAAGCAATTCTTCTAGTCTTTATTTAATATGTAGAAAATTCAAATTAGGTGGGGGTATACATTGGACACCCAGTCTTCCCCAAAAATACACGGAAGTGTGAGAAACTACATAGAGCATAAAGAGAACACTGGACTCAGAGGAAGAGAAGATGCGGGTCTCAAGATTAACGACTTCAAGGTTTGGAAAGTCTACAAAGCACACTTGAAATTCCCTCTGAAGTCTGTAAGTAATTCAATTGTCCCTTTACCAGGGTCTGGTTATTGTTTGATCAGCTAAATACAGAACGGTTATTCTGCACGACTCCTGCAGAACAATCTAAAGAACACAGAGATAAAACCATTAAGAAAAGCTAGTAAGAAAGAGTAGCTGTCAGCAACCTCTGCTGTAGAGCGCAAGAAAGCGAGTAATAGGGCAAATGAATAAGGCTTAGTGCTTCATGACTCTTCTGACCTCTGTGAAAGAAGAAGGAAAGCAAAATACCATCTTAGTTCAGTAACTCCTGAGACGCAGCAAAAAGATAACCTACTCGAGTACTCAGACACACAGGAACTCTTTCCACTTCTTGCATCATTCTACGACAGCATTGCCCAACTGGGCAATGTTTTTTGGAGTGTAGTTAAGTATGATGTAACAGAAGTTTCATTCCACCAAAATAACATCTTGTTCCTGGGTGGCCTCATTTTTACAATGATGCTTCAATTCCCCACTTCTTTTTTTATACGTAAATAACTCCTCTGCAGGAGATTCACCTGCCTTCAACTGTCCTTCCCCAGTCTGTTCGCAGCATGTAGCAAAAGCAGTGACACAAAAGGTGACATCTTGGCATTTTCACAATGCCACCTCTTCTCCATAGGGTTTTGAAAACCACCTGAGTGGGTGGGTATTTGCATGGCCCTTATAAGACAAAGATATAACCATACCTCCCTATGAGTAAATCCTTTTAAATGTGATACAAAAGCTAACCTAAGTGTACCATTACTTAGGTGTATCAGAATCAAAACATCAAAATACTCCAAACTTACTACATGTATAATTTTCATTGTCAGTGTCTATGGATGAATTTTTCTCTACAGTACAGTCCCCAAATAAATACAGGTGAGTACTTATAAATCCTACATAAACATTTACAGGTAGGGAATGGAACACTATGTATGTTTTTATCTTAGTCTTAACTGTATAACAAATTCTATTTAAAAATCCTGTAACTCATCAAAACATCGCTATACTAAGCACCTATACGAGTGAATCTAAAAGGAAACTCACTAACAGAAAGATATCTTACAGAATTATTTTTCAAAGGAACTAACCCTCAATCTTCTTTCTAACACAGTCATGTCAGTAGACAAGCTAGAGCTGTAGCTCTCTAACTACAGCTGTCACAATGGTATTAGCCATTCTAAGGGAACAACCCCCTTCCAGTCCACTGTCACCTACAACTTACTTGTGATCACCCTTGCAGCTCCCCGTGCCAGGACTATTGGAGGAACTGGCTCACAGACACACCATTATTTTTCAGGGTCTCTCTCAGTGAAAGACCAGCACCAGTAACAGAGTCTAGCTATACTAGATTGCACACTGAAAATACTGTAATATCTGTAATAAAAGCCATTATCAAAGCCTAACCTGAGGAGGTCGAAGTTGAAAACACACAAAATAGATTCACATACTTGTCACTGTAAGAAAGAGGAAAGGAAAATGGAAAGCTTCCTTTCTGACTTGTTTTAATATGGCAATCTTAGATGTACTTAGGACAGTAGGCAAAGCTATCTTAAAAACAGAGCACCACCCTCAGTGTTATAGTGCAACCTTGAAAATCAACTTGACGAAAAGAAAATCAGTGCAAGACAAACAGGGCCTTACTTCTGCATATTGTTATACCCACCTTAACACAAAGGTGCAAAATAACAGCATTGCTCTGTTGGTACCTTTAAGCATCAGGTGTACTATGTTACACCTACATTCACAACAGTAAGATTCTTAAGCCTATTGGCAAGGTCTTCTAAAAACAGCATAAGTATACATACCCTACAAAAGAGATCTATGTTGGAACAGCTATTTCTGCACAAAGAAAGGTTACCTTTGTCTGCTCACTGTCAGGATCTTCAAGCCAGCAATATGGGTCACTGATTTTGTGGCCATGGTAATCCGAGACCTGGATTAATAAGAGACAATACTTAAAACAACAACAAGAAACACCAACATTTATACAAGTGAACTATTTATCAGGGAACAAGCCACATTAAAACAAAGTTTATTTGGAATTTCAACAGAAATACATAGCGCTAGGAAGCAAAAGAGGACATCAGCATCTTGCTCTCAGTTGAGTTGTTAATATCACCATTTTTTGGTGGAAGAACTAAAGCAGCAAGAATCCTTAGGGGGGAAAAAAATACAACCAACCGAAAACACAGAACACCAGAGAAATGCATCAGAAAAAGCTTAATTCTATCCACGAGCTAGGTTAGAAAACTAATTAAAAACAAACAAACAACAACAAGGCCTCCTTCAAATCCAGATGCTTAAGTGAAATCTCAAGATCTGACTACTGGATGCACCCAAAAGTGTAAATTCAGGTTCTGCCTCAGGCAGTTACTACACCCCTCCTGCTAATGCTCACGAACTTTCAGCAAAGTACACATGTTGATAAGAAGAAAACCATTTTTAGCACTCAAATTAGTCTCCTATCTGCCTGCTTGCTCCAGCATACAAAAGGCACCAAGATACCTGGAGCTGTATGGTTCAGCCTTCCACTTAACTACAGAAGTAAATACTTGAGTCTTTCCAGTGCCAGCTCATCTCGGCAAACATTTTGGGTTAAAACCAAAGCCCTTTCTGCAAATAATTCCTAGCCTGGTGTACAAAGCGCAGCTGTTTGTGGAAGAACTGTGAAGCACTCACAATTCTGGACAAACTCACACGGCGATCCATGTGCGTACCGCATCGGAACGCACGCAGACATTATGTTCCTGGTGCACCATTACAGAGAAGCCGGCAATGCCCCTCAGGCAGCCAGGCAGGCCTGCATTTTCCAGCCGCGCTGGAAACCGCCCCTGAGCCCCCCACCCGGCTCCGCAGGGCTGCAGCCGCCCCCGGGTGCTCAGAGGCAGCGGCGGGGTGCCACGACCCGCCTCGAGCAGCCCCGCACGGCCCATCCCCTCGCCCAGCCACCCCCAGGCGCTAGCAGAAAGAGGGCCTGGAAAGGGAACGCGGGAGGCTTCTCCCGACAAAGCGGCTCGGGCCGCTGAGGCGCCCCACAATCGGAGTTCCGGGTGCGGGGCACCTCGGGTGCCCGGCGGGCTGCCCCAGCGCCAGCCGTACTCACGGCGGCCTCGTCGCGGTACACATCGGGGTACTGGAAGGCCTGCATGGCGGGAGGCGGCGCAGAGCGGCGAGGAGAGGAGGAAGAGTGGCGCGGAAGGGGCTGCGAGGCTGCAACTCGAGAGGCAGCAACCGGCAGCAAGCGTGCAGCACGGCCCAGGCGCAGCGGGACCGCCATAGGACCCGCCCCAGCCAGGGGAGGCCGGCGGCCGAACGAGGCGGCAGCGCCCTCTGTTGGAGGCCGCCACGCCGGCACGCTCCCTTAGGAGTTCAGAGTACCGCACTTCGAGCATCACCATCCCGGTGTTTATTTGTAATAGGGATTCTCGTGTCAGAAAACTCAGTCCCCAGTGTAGTTGTGGTTAGGATGACAGTGGTGTAACGTATTCTGGAAATTGAATCAAACCTTCATACTTCAACTCAGAAATGTGTCTTGATTTGATACTCTTAATAGAAAGTGTTACCATCTCTAAATGGGCTTACTTTGGGGGTGGGTAGTGTGCATGTGACGGAATAAGGCAACACAATAATGATCTCTGTTAGTAACTGATCTAACTACATTCATCAGTTTCATTTAGATCTGTACATCTTCCTGTCTCTCATCCCTTCTCTTTTGATCAGTTTTCCTTCTTACCTTGTTGCTCCATTTAATCTTGTGTAAGGCCAACTACAACTTTTGCACTAGTGCTCACAAAACACAGACAGCAAGGAAATGGAGATGCCTTGGTGTGCCCTGTGCTGCCAAAAGTTTGCCTTTGTCAGGCACTTACTGACATGAGATTACCCTGATCTTCCTCTTCTCCAGGCTGAGCAGGCCCAGCTCTCTAAGCTTGGCCTCACAGCACAGGTGCTCCAGTCCTTTCAGTATCTTGCTGCCCTCCACTGGACCCTTTCCAGTATATCCAGGTCTCTCTTTTACTGAGGGCCCAGCACAATGATCCAGGTGTGACCTCACCAATGTAGAGGGGAAGGATCATTTTCCTTGACCTCCTGACAACTCTGCCTAATTCAGCCAAGAACGGTGACAGCCATCTCAGCACAAATGGCACTCAGCTGCTGTCTCATGCTCACCTTGGTGCCCTCAGTAGCCCCAGGCCCTTTTCAGCAGAGCTGCTTTCCAGCTGGGTGTCCTGGTGCCTGGGGCTGTTCCTCCCCAGGTGCAGCCTCACATTTCTTCTTGCTGAACCCCTGGAGGTTCCTGTCAGCCCCCTCTGTGCTGTTGGGGTCCCTCTGGGTGGCGGCACAGCCCCCTGCTGCACTGGCCACTCCCCCCAGTTTGGTGTCATCCATAACTTTACTGAGGAGGCTCTCTACTCCATCAGCCAGAGCATTCATGGCAGTGTTAAACAGGACTGAACCCAGAACCAGTTCCTGGGGTACTCTGGTGGTTACTGACCTCCAACCAGGGTTTGCACCACACTGAGTCTGGTTGTCCAGCTGACAGAGTTCTGAGTCCTCTCAACTGCAGTTTATACACATCTAAGTCCTTGCATATGATCCAGAGCTGTAGTTTTCCTGCAGAAAAAGAACGGCATCTTCTTCAGCCTGAAAGTGATGTCCATTGTTAAATGTGAACATTCCACATTTGTCCAGAATTCCTGGATTTTTAGCATCTTGGTCATGCTTAATAAGAAACTCTGACCTAGCAGCCATGCATCCAAACATCTCAGATATTTCCACAATGTAACTGAAGATCAGCTTTGTGCAATAAAAGCAGCCCAGCTGTCAAACGCTGGCATTATGGACTGATGTTCTTCAGGCACTTGAAGAACTCTGATTTGCCAGGAGAGGGCAGCCAGACAGCACACTTCTGTGCAGCTGGCACAGGAATGCTTCTTATATTTCAGTCTAGAGCAATGCTCTCAAACCAGTGCACAATAATTACAACACGGCCTGGCAAGCATCCAAGTAGTCACAGTAATTATCCATTATAATACCTTTCAGTTCATCCCGGATGCAGAGAAAGTGGGAAGATACAAAGATACCCTCATGCATGGTTGTCCAAGATAAGATCATTTGGCTCGTATTTTACAAGTAGTAATATTCTTTTAAAGGTGAGCACCAGGGATGGGCAGAAAGTGAATTTTCTCTTCAACGTAAATTTCCCTTTTGTTCCTTGGGGGTTGGAGGGGGGAGGGGGGAAGGAGGAGGGCTCACAAATGAACATATAAAGAAGCAAAATTACACCATCTGAACTTTCCTTATCAGTAAAGCAGTTATTACAGGTTACACAGTGCCTAAAATGTTGCCCAAAACATGTTTTTCTTAGCAGTGAGCATGCGCTCCCTGTACAAGTGGAAGAGAGTATAGCACGCATTCTGTTAACAGAAATACCTGCTATGAAAGATGTAGCCATCTTCTCTCTTTTTCTTAACACACTCCCTTTTCTTAACTAACACAAAGTTGAAAGAGATTACTGTTGGGACTTTACTGTAATTTTAGCTTTGAGACCAGATTTAATTGTTTACTGTTGTAGAAGCAAGTGAAATTTAAAGAAATACTTTTTTCTAAAAGCCTCCACTTGAGTTCAGAAATGATTTTTTGGCTGAGTTTTGAGGTTACTCTGCTGAGTAAGCAAAAATTCTTCCTGTACTTCAAAAACCAAAACAAACCAAAACAAACTCAAGTTCTAACACCTCGCAGTATTCATTATTATCACACTTCCACGTTAGCACGAATTCAATCATTTGAAAAACACATTCTGGTCTCTGCTGATATTAATTACACTTCTGCTGATCATCCACTCATTAGCTGATTTATTTTGGTTTAATCAGTGGATCCACTTTGACTCACTGCAAGTTGCATATTGACTCAGTAGGAAGTGACCTCCTTCTTGTGGGGGAACATCTTACCAAAAAATACCAGCAAATTTTGTTTTTACCCTTTTCATCATTTCCCCAGTCGGATTCTACAGCCATGATTTGACAATGACTCGAAACTTTTCTGCTATAGGAAGAAAAACCATCTCTGTACCTTTACTTCTGTTTACTTTGTGTTTTTAAAATGCCGTTTCCTTTATTGTAAGACACCAGTTCTGCTGTTCAGACATTTATCAACAGGTGTCAGCAGAACCTCAGTTTTTCACTAACAGGAACGTGCTGAAGCATGCAAATAATTCAAGTTTCAGCAGAAAGCGATTCTGAAGGCGTCTGTCCTGCTGGATTTCTGTTTTGAAAACACTAATTGAGAGCCTTAGTCTTATTGATTAGCAGTGAGTCTTTGATTACCCTACATTTTAATTACAAAAAATCAGTTTCATGTCTGGATAGCTGAAGGATTGCTTGGTTTTTGAGCTGATTTATAAAGTACCTGCATAACATGGAGCAAGTTTGAATTATGTCAGTTGTAGAAAGTACTACATGATATAGAAATGACCAATGTTTAAAACTGCAGTCAAGCAAGATACTGTTATGGTTAACTGCTCTGCACGCTAAGGGTCAGGATGGGTGCTTTAAAGTCAGTGATATGCTGGAGAAGCACATTACCTTTCCCTGGTATTGTGGGTTGGTACTGGAGCTATGAAGTCAAATAGGTAATACAGGGATATTTACATGGGGAGTTAGCATGTAATAGCAATTACAGAGTAGCTATTTCAACGTATTTCATCAGGCAGGCAATTCCAAACCATGATTATAGTGTGATAAACCGTATCTAAACTGACGTATGATTACCAACATATAAATCATCTTAGTATAAATACATCCAATTAAAAATATCTTTTCCTAGGCTGAATGAATTGGTGGTTGTTTTTCTTTTTTTTCAGACAGATGAGTTGAGGTGTTTTAGCCTTGCTTACTTTTTTCTTTTTCTACATGGACCTTCCTTGTGAAATGAAGAATGAACAAAATTCGAATCCTGGAAGAGGCTGACGTCCAGGGGATTCTCACCTGACCCTTTGTTTTAATTCCCTAATTTTTATCTGATATGAATTTGCCACAAAAAGAAGGATTTGCCAAATAGCAGAGATCACAAAAGTAAATACGGGCTTTTGTATCCCTTGGTAGATACTGAATTCTCAGCTTTTGCTGGATGTTTGATTTGTTTGGGTCTTTTTATAATTTACCAGGGAATCCACCAGAGTATGTAAAGTTAAGTATTATCCACCAGATCACGGTGTAGTCCTGACATGTGTACTTCAGTGTTTCTGGAAATGCATCCTAGTGTTATTATCTCAATAATTCATCTACAACACTATTGCATTTCTCTTGTCTTCTGGAAAAAACAAACAAACAAACAAACAAACAAAACCAACATTGTTGCAGATAAGTTAGAAGAGTTTGAACTTCTGTAGGTACACAGAGTTTAATGGGTAAGAAAGTCCAACACTGTCAATAGGAGGTTTTCTACCTATCTTTTTTCATCCTACCTATTTCAATTCCCACTAAGCAGCATTCTGTATAAACGACTCTATAAGCATTTCCAGTCTAATTATTTTGTGTACATGTGGAAAGATAGCTAATCCACATTAATAAAATGAAAAGGGAAGTGCTTATACTGATGTGGTTTTGTTGTTGTCAGTTTGGGGTTTTTTGGTCTTTCTAAACTCTTCTTTTTGGCTGTTGTGTGATGCAAAAAAATTCATAATATTCAAAATATTTTGAATATTTATATATATGCATATATATGTATGTTTATATGTTATATATATGTTATTTGAGTTGGTTTTAAGATTTGAAGTTAAGATTATATATATGTGTATATATATATAATATAGTATATGCATATATATAAATCCTATATGGTAGTATCTGAAAAAAGAGATAAGTATGAATTTAAAGGAAGCTTTTTATTCCTTTCATTTCAGAAAATATAGGATAATTATTTTCTGTTCTGAATGAAATCTTCTCCCCACTGAAGTCAAAGGAAGCTTTGTTACCAGTTTCAAGAGGGTAGGAATGTTACCTCTAATCTTGTCAACAAGCAATACAGAAAGCAACCTCCTGGTAACAGCTTATGACTTGTTGACAGAATTTGAAATACACTAAGTATAGAGAAACTTACTTTGTATTTTTACTTATTTATTTAAATTTTTAAACAGTTTTAGCTCCTTTCAGAAGACTTTATATCCAGAAATATCTTCTGAAGCCATCGTATATCCATGTTTAACAGATTTCAAATATGCATGTTCACACAGCTTAGAGAAAGAGTATTCCATTGTCCCTCAGAAGACATTTGGTTTGGGTTAGAATGCTATAGAAACTATAGTCCCCCGAAGAAAAAACAAAATTCAGACCACCAGAAATGCTATTCCAAACAAGCTTTAACATGCCTTTGAGGAGAACCACTCATTACATGGGAAAAAGGAGGAAGTAAAACTATGAAATTTGTGACCTTTGAATTGGAAATGCAAACTATTTATGACATTGTACCAGGTTATCACAGTGCTCTGGCCACCCTTTGTAACAGTTCCTTTAAAATGAATTATATCACTACTGTTCCACAGTGGAGACAAAAACAAGAAGAAAGAAATAGTTTTAGTTCCAGAATTGTCTTTTGAGAAAGGTATAAATTTTGATAGGAGCCAAATAATAATTATATAACAATTATATTTGTAAATAACCCAACTGTAATATTTTTAACATTTAGAGGTGACTTTAGTGTCTCCTGTAAGGTAGTATAAATTAAGCCTAGTTATGTAACTGAGGAACACATTCCTAACATTTGCAGAGCTGAATGTAAAATCTCTATATTTCAGTAATGTACTGTCTATGCAGTTCAGACATGAATCGTGTGCACTGTGTATTATTTACAGAGAGCTCTTTCGAGTCTGGAAAGGCAGTGTAGGAAAAGTAATGATGTGAAATATGTGATTACTGCTTGCACATCTCTGGTTTATCAGAGATGACAGTGGGGCTGGTATCTGCAGAGAGGAAAATTATGCTGTGCTTGGAAATGGGGGAGTTCATGTGATGAAATGAGAGGAGAATAAACTTATTTTCAATAGTGGATCCCTGCGATCCACCCTGAGAAGAAAGAGTGAGAAAACACTCTGCCAAAACAAGAGAGGGCCATCTAGTGGAAATAGACATACAGGAGAATGAAACCCAGACTGATAATCTTATCTGTATGGTAGCATGAGGAAGGTCATAGCTTTGAAGTTTTATGTACCATGATTCACACAGAGCATTGGTATGAGAAGCTGAGGTAGAGAAAGATCTGGTCTGAGGGTGCTGACAAATTCAAGGACTGGACAGAAGACAGGGCTGTCATGTTAGCTACAGTGGCTACAAAAAGAAGCAGCAAAGAAAGCTTAGAAGAAAGATTAAGAGCTCTGGTGAGCCTCACTAAGCTTGAGCCGATGGCTAGACATTCAGAGAGAAGCAGGCTGAGAACTGGGCTCGGACAGACGGGAGTCTAAGAGTGGATTTGAGTCATCAGCATGAGCAGTTGGGCTCATGTTTACAGATGAGCTTACCCAGAGAGGAGGAGCCCTCGACAGAGGGAAAACACATTCACCTACTTTTGCATGAGATTTATTGATAATAAAATCTTTTAATACCTATGTGATTTTAAATTCTGCCACCAAAACTTTTTAATACACAGATTTTAATCTAGTGCAAAGCTGGTAGAAAAACTGTACGTGGTTTACCGAATAAGCAGTCAGTTTAAAAGATGAACTTTCTCAGGTTGCAACAATAACACTGAAAACAAATGCCTTGCTTGTATTTCGTTACTTCCTAGTCATGGTAGAGTGCAGGAATGTCAAAGGAGCAGGAATTTCAAAGACCCAATAGATATTCAAACAAATAACTTTTCTTTCTCTTTGGCATTTTCACACTTTTGCAAAACTTTATATCTCCTTTAATTTTTCTATTTTTAAAGGTTGGAATTCTGACAAAAGTGAGAAGAAAGGGAAATTGAGACAAAATCTATGAAAATAAATTCCTCCTCTGATGATTTTCATTAGATGCAATTCCTTTGCCTTCACCCTTGGAGGAAGAGACATCTTCTTCACTGACTGGAACAGGTTCCTAAGTACAATTGGGAAACACGGAGCAAGTCAAGGAAACTGCAGAAATATATACGGCACATTCTGGTGGAAGTAAATTGCACAGAAAATCCTCATGAACTTCCATCTATTAAATCTTATCTAATTCATCAACTTTTTCGGGAGTCCTATTCTAAATCTTGTTTGATGGTCATCAAAAGGCACAGAACAAGGTGAAAGTATAACCTCTGGTTATAGGGCAGACCTACCATACAATTTATGCATAATTTCTGCTTAAATTACCCGGAAGGACCTTTTATACATCTTGGGAACCTTCTAAAATTAGTGTATGTGATAAGTAGCAGCACCATGTCCTCCTTCCCATTGCTGCATCCCTCTCACAGGTAGTGATATTGTGAAGTCAGTGTTCAGCAGCCATCACAGAACTAACAATCTACTGTTGTAGTTCATTTTCTTCCTTAACAAACTTACTTACCATTGTTTTAGTGTTCTAGATGAAATGGAAGTACTTGGGGAAAAGAACTTGATGGAGAGAGAGAAATGCAAGAAATAAAGACTGGAAGACCACATCTTCTATGAGCTAGTAAACTTTGATGTCTAATTATGTTAGATGCTAGTGCTGTAGCAGGCTCTTTTGATCACTAATAATGTTAGATGTACTGTTGTTGATATTAGTGCTGCAAATAACCCCTCCCTGAATTCACTAATTAAATATTTTTACATTATTCATTCACTCCTAACAAAACTTATATTAGTAATCAGAAAATACGATGGTAATTTATTCTGGACATGTGACTCCTTTGTTTAGATAATTATTTATACAATTTTACTCTATTACAATTACTTATACAATTTTACTTTATTACAACCTGAAAGAAATTCATCTTCAACATTTAATTAGGCATGTATGTGAAAAGCCGGGAAGTATTTGAAGATAGGCTGTGCTTGTTAGCTTTATTTATGTTCTTAGTCGTGCAAACTTCAGAGTATTTACAGAGGTGTAAAGGGTAATAGTTGTTACCACACCAAGTAAAACTTGCAAAATATCTCCATTTACTTCATGATAAGTGTGTTATCTAAATCTTGTAAGCACTAAAAAGGATCAGGGAAAGAAATGTGCCTTTCTCTTGTGTAACGCTACCTGGATTTTCTCTTTGCCTTGCAGCAGACTGGCATATTGCTGCAAGCCTTAGTCACTTGTGCCCTCACTGCCCTAAGCTGATACTAAGGCTGTGCTCACTATCATACAGACATGGCTGAAGGCATGTGGCAATGGACACATTTCTACACAGCTCATAGGATTTTTCTTTTACCAGAACTGCCCATGCAAGGTCTTTGCTTCTGTTGGCAGGTCATGATTCAACCATTTGGCATGTTCAGCCAAAGACACTGGGAAGGCTTCACGTAATTAGTGGGAATAACAGACTTGCTCCAAGGCTCAGCCCTTTGGAAAAAGCACAATAAATTTAACAACTGTGCCCCTACACCTACTAAAGTAACTGAACTGGCCTTCCAGCTTCAGGATAATAAATGTAACAGCCTCATTTCCTGGAGGTTGCTGAAAATAAATGAAGCCAGTCCCTTCATTCCAAGAAATGGAAAAAATTGGCAATCAGTCTTCTCCAAGGGAAAACAAACAGAACTAGTCCCTCTAACCCAAACACTGGAGAGTCCCTCCTTCTCCTAAGCAGAAGAGCAAAGAGCTGGAATCCTTCTTGACTGAGATCAAATAACCCTTTTCTCTTCCCTGCAGACTGTCTGATACTCAAGTAAGATGTAGGGCCAGCCAGCAACAGGTTGCTTCCCTTCTGAGCCACCCACTTACTCTAGCCCATGGCTGTGCAGCAAGGATAAGCCGTCCCTTCTTTAGTTCTGCTAAGTTCTCACTTTCGGGATGATTTGCTTGTGTTCTGGGAGAGGGACTCAGAGACTGCATAGTGTGCTACACTTATGCCTGATGCTTCCTAGGTTACATAAAAAGAGAATACTCTACTTCTTCTCTATTGCTATCTGACCCTTTCAGGCCCTCTCATAATCCATTCATGAAAAGGCAGAGTCAGATCTAAGATGGTAGTGATGAGGTGATGAAAAGTGTCTTCATCCCCCTGTTTCCTGGGGCTCTACGTTAGAAAACACCCAGCCAGATCATGGTGAGCTCACACTTGCAGGCAGCTCTTCTGCTCTGCCTTGTGATTCTGCCATCCACTGGACTCTTGCCTCTCCTTGTGGACATCTGAAGGACGTCTCACCGTACCTCAGCAGAAATAAATGGCTGTCGGTGGCTACACAGTACAGTTGAATGTACTTTGGATGAGAACAGCCATTCTGCATTCTATATGAGTTCTGAGTTTTTGCAAATCTCATGATCACTCACAGTGACTCAGAAAGGAGTCTACCTATTCTAGAAAACAAAGCAATTATGGAATAGCACTGCTGGAGGACCATCACCAGCTCTGTGCTCCTATCAGCAGACTGACTACAAAGCAAGTGATGACTACTAGGAGCAAACCAGCTCATATACCTAAACCCTTCTGCCAAGACTCAAATCAACTCTCCAGCAGAGATATTTTGCATTATTTTGCTGCTAACCTTGCATAATCCCGTACTTGCTGAAGTCCAAGCACCAAAAGCTCAGGTACCATGCGCTGCTCAATGCAGGGGAAAATTCCCAGTCAAAAGGGATCAGGTCTCTTCCTCCCTCTTCTCTGTCCTTGCATACTTGCACTCTCAGCATTTCCCTCATACAAAGCATGAAGATCCTCCTCTGGGTTTGCTTTGCTTGCTTATCATCATCTCATGAGTTACTACTTTGCAAAGCTAAAATCTGTTGAGCACAGGGGCATTTGACCCTGACCACAACCTGCTGTTCCTTTAACAAACAATTAAGACATTCCATTTATGACTGAATTCGAAAGCAAACCTAAGAATTAATCTGCTTGTTTTAAATAGGGATATAAATAAGAACCAACCCAGATACTGCCCAAGTGATAAGCCAAAACTTTGAGGTTCAAAAAAAGTTCAGTAACTTCCGTAGTTTCTTAGGCAGGTTTGTCAGGTCTTAATTTAGGGAATAGGGTCTTTATTTAGGGTCTATTAGGGAACACGATGTCTCCCTGAAACTTGAAGTATGCACTTCCAATTCTATTTGAGTAATAGTTTCCCCTGGGTATCATACTAAAGGAAAACAGTGTAGCCAAATCCACTGTTACCTAGCACAAATTGTATTTCTGCAAGATTTCTACTTTTAACACACAGTTGTGGCAACCACACAGTTCTAGAGGTGCCTGCATAATTCTGCATTAGATGTATCTATCCTGTAGGCTGTGAAGAGAATGCAGTACAAGAATATTTGCATTTAAATCAGCCTGGAGATAGAGATGAGGCTGGCAAAATACAACACAGCTTTTTAAAAAGTTGTTGACAAGAGACACTACTCATTTTTAAAATCAGTGGCAACTTGTTTGATCGATTTTGTTGATATTATAAGGATCCCATCAAAGATGGCATATCAGATCTTTGAGAGACCGAGGACAATATTTATTATATATCTCTGTACTTATATATTACATGTTACAGTTTGGAGTCACATAGTGTATGAAAAAATAAAATAGTTTGAACGTTTTATGTAGGAAAAAAATCTATAATAAAAAGCTGAATGCAGTAGGAGAACAGGAGAACTGTTAAAGTAGTTTTTTAGCATGAAAAGATGCTGTGTGGAAAGAAAAAAAAAAAAAAAGGAGATTTTTTGATTAGTTTAATTCTCTGAAGTTAGCGATATCAGTGATGCAGTTATGAAATCATGGAAAGTGACTATACCCACACATTTTTTTAGGTGACATGGAGTGCGGAGAGTTCATTTTTCAGGGTTTGTAGACTGAAGATTATACATTAACCACTAACCTAACTGATAACTCCATGGACAGAGTCCACTTTTCAGTGTAATATGGCCTCGCTTGTCCCACGCATAATGTTTTATGAGCACTTATTCTCACAGTGCTTTCTCACAAATTATTTTGCATGTAGATTATAATAAATAGGGCTTTTCCTAAAGAATTCTTCAAAATATCTCAGTTTTCATGCATATAAAATGAACTCTTTCTTGAAAGCTCTTTCAAATAGGTGTTTTACTTCGGAATGACTAAGTGAGCAGTATTTCTGCTAGGAGTGAAAAACTGCAGCAGAATGCTTAAGTACTAACACTACTGAAGTGTCTAACAAGCATCACATTTTCAGAGAGGCAAGGTGCGTGAGTATCTTTGACATTTTATTGTCCTCTACATATCACCAGTAACAGGAACAAGGTTAAGGGTATTTCTTGACTTTTTGTGCATTTGTTTTTGAGAAATACCTTCTCAGGATCATGGGGAAAGTCCTAATTTCTCAGAAGATGCTAATTTAATATCCTGTTTTATTAGCAGAATGTTATTTGATGAATTCTTACAATGGTAAGATTTATTTTGAAAAGAAGGAAGCTCTCCTGTAATGTTTTAGAAAGAAATTTCAGAGAAGAGCAGATGATGTGGCACTGAGAGACGTGGTTAGTGGGCACAGTGGGGATGGGCTGGTAGTTGGAGTAGATAACCTTAGTGTTTTTTTCCAGCCTTTATGATTCTATGATTCAGCAATTTATGGTAGTATCAGGTAAGTCCGGTGAGAATCAGAAGAACCATTTGTTCTGAAAAACAAACAGAAAATATCAGCGTATAATTGTATGATTTCAATTTTCATTCAAGCTGAAGGATCTCTAACTTGGTATTGAATTCTATTGCTCTAAAAATGCTTCTGGATACATACGTATTTTGCAACCTTCTGTAAATCAGCTACACATGTGCCACTTATTAATAATTGATTAACTTTATTTTTGCATTTGTAACGTCATTGAAACTTGTCTCCAACTCTGTCATTTCATTTTTACTTTAGAATAACTATAAAATGCATTGATTCCTTGTAAGATATGAAAGATGTTACCTTTCCAGTCAGCAGAGGCAAAAGCTGTCTTTTTGAAGGGCTTCAAAAGAGAAACCGTTTTGAATGTTTTAAATAATTACAGAGAAATCATGTATTTTTATTTTCATGTGAAAAGGCAGAGTGAGCTTTCTTGTTTGATTTTTGGTTCTTTGAGGAGGTTCTTAGAGGTCAAAGAGATGATCTGACCCTTAGCAAGTGAACCCCTAATTACTGCAAAGTATCATGGCACCAGGAGCCTGGGATCTTCGTCCTCCTCTGAGGCATCATGGTTCCACTGAGCTCTGTTGAAAGATCCCTCTCCTCAATCAGCTCCTTGCCTTCCTGGCAATCCCAAACATCATTTCTCTACAGATAGATAGCATAAAATCTGTCAGATGAAATCTGAACTTTATATTTGTTATCATGTTACTTGCTACTATGATGTGGTGCACATCGTATGATTTTAAAATTGCACTGCTATACTGCTTTACTCCACTTGTAAAAATGGGACTGTCTGAAGCCCTCAGGCACCTAGTGCTTGATTCAAAGCCAGTTAAAGCTAATTAGACATTTTCCACTGACCTAAAATATAGGACTCCTCAGAGTGAAATAGATCTTGCATGCTACTAAAAAAGATGTAATGACTAATATCAGAGTAGTCCAAAGGCTTCCATCTCAACATTCTCTTTTCTTGGAAAATAATAATAATAATAATATATTTATATATGTATGTGTGTACATACATACATACATATATATATATTTCTGGCTCACATTCTAAGATACATCAATTATTTTAAAAGATTTTGTTACAGGATAACTAAGTAAGAATGAGTCAGATTTCAGGATTTTATTCAGTTCAAGCAGTGGCTGACCAAGAAGAAGCTTTGGCCAGGAGCTCTGTCTGAGCTGAATATGATACCTTTTTACTTCTATGTTGCTGTACTCCTTAGGGAAGTAACTTAGCCTTTGTGTAAAGAAACAGCCAGGTTTCTGTTTTTTACCCATTTTTACTGCAGGTTCCAGTCTTCTGATTTCAGTCTGTATGGCTGCACTGTGTGCTGGTGTCCCCACAGAACCCTTTGTATTCTACCTTTGAAAACTTTCAAAACAAACAAGTCCCTTTCTCTTCCCACTGATGAGACACGTAATAATAATGGTTATCTACCTATGATAAGCGAAGCAGTATCATTTTTCATGACTTGAAAGGGCCATCCATATCATCAGGCACAATTAACTTGTCGTACTCTCACAAAACAGAGTGGGGGATGTTACTGAGAGACCATGCTTCCGCACATACCTTAGAAAACTGTTCTGGGAGGAGGGGATGGCCAAAAGGCAAAGAAAACTTGCAAATACCAAATGTTTTTTGGTTGGAATGCAAGAGGCTGCATGGCACCTACTTGATATTGTACCTTCTGCAGTGGAAAATGATCAGTCATGTGCAAGTTTGGATGGTGTTACCTGCAAGATGTATCTTGCTATTTATCCCACTTTTAAGGAAAGGTAACTTTGCTGAAAAATTCTGGAAAACAGAATGGATTTTAATGAGAATTTCTTTGAGGATTTATTCACATTACAGTTAAGTCCATGCTGAAATGTGGCAGAACTTGCACCATTTTTTCTGTGTTGTTTTTATTTTGCAAGCATACATAGATCAGAGCAGCAAGCTAGGAGTGAGAGGCAACTCTCACTCACTATAGGATGCTTCAACACCCTATGTACCTGCTTTTCAACTCTCAAAACCAGTAAGTTTAACAAATATTCTACTTTGAGCAGAAAATATCTGGGAAATGGATTGTGTAGAGAACAGTGTTTGCAGTTTAGCAGATGAGCACAGCCCTTCCGAGCCAGTGCTGTGTCCCAGCTGCTGCTGTGGGCACTTCATTCAGATGAAATGATGCTGACCTCTTGGGTGGCAGAGAATTGCATAGCACTTGTCACAGTAACACTGCTATTAAATGTGTGACGTGACCAAATAACAAGTCTAAGTATTACTCTGACCACATGCATTATTCCTGCAATTAAGTGAAATATATTTCTCTTCCTGTCTTAAATAACTGGGTAGTGCTGCTGCTGACAAGGTGCTGAGTATCAGCAGAATGAATGAATGTCAGTAATTCATCATGGTACCCTTCAGAGGTTTTCTTCTGCAAAGGTTTAGGGTCCTTTGGAAGGAAGCATCCTGACTAATGGAAATTTTCTACTATTTATAGCATGGCAAGTTTGAACATGCCATTTTCCTCTTATGGCTGAACTAAAAGTCAATGCCAATCTTTTTTTTTTTTTTTTTTTCCCCCTCTCTTTCCTGGTTTAACATGCATATAGAGGGAGAGATGGACAGAGAAAATTTAACCATTTTTTGTTTTTCACTGAGTAAACTTTTAACACAGAAATAACTGAGAAATATCTTTTTTCCCCCATTCTTGCAAAGAGAATAATACATCTGTAGAATTGTTTTCTTCAGTATAAATAAATGTTTTGAAAAGGAAAAAAAAAATCTTCCTATATAATTTCTATCAGTTTTAAAGTTATTTCCAAATGAAGGAATCCCTTCTATTTTTGTTTTCTCCTCAAAAAGAAAAGGAAATTTGGAAGTGCTTCAAAGTCCCTTTTGGATTTTCTTCATAGATTGGTGATAAACTGTCATGTTTTGGTGAAGAAATCAAAATCTCCTTTTCTCTCAGAATTCTGAAGTGTCCAGTTCTTACTAGCTGTATGCTGAATGATGGCAGCTTGCTTGAATAATGGGGATGTTCACAGGGAGAAACTGTGGAGAGTGTGTTTTGCTTGTGATGGATGGAAGGACAGCATCCTGCTGGGGACACAGCAGTCTGTCGGTGCTGCTGCTGTAACATGAAGCTTGCCAAAGGTCAGCAGCTGCACTCTACGGCCTGCTCTCTGCCTATCTGTGCCATCTCTTGGAATAACAATGGCTTCCAGGGTTTCTTTACCTTCTTCCATGACTGGCCCCTGCCTCTCCCCCTCCTTGGTTCCCCGGTCCCACTCTGGCACACATCCTTCAGCGCTGCTCTCTTTTCATTCTTGAGCTTTTCCTGTTGTCATCACAAAGACCTCTGTGTCCTTTATTGTGCTGTGTCCTCTCCTTGCCTGGCTCAAAGGCTATCTCTGCCTTAAAGATGAAATCTTCTTTAAGGAAGGATGGACATTTAATTTAGAATGAAGAGTTAAGGAAAAGAAACACACTTGATGTCCCATCTGGGAGGCAAGTAACTCATTCCGACAGGCAAATTCAAACTTTAATCAAATACTTTCTCATTATCATACCCAAACTTTGCGAATTTCCTGAACAATCTATTTATGACTTGTTCCCTTGAAACTTGGAAGCAATTCTTTTAAGAGAAGCTTCCATTTTACTCTGCCAAGTGAATTACTAAAATAGACCTGCAGCATTGTTATTTTTGAGGATTCATGACCCTTCATTTGTTTGTTTGTTTTAGAGGGATTTTTTTGTTTGAAGCCATTTTATCTTGGTGACAATGAAAGTTGAAAGGGACGTTTAAAGTAATAAAAAAGTAACTGCTCACATTTGCAATGCACACTGTTTCAGAAGGACTTGCATGGCTGATAGGAGCTCACATGTAACTGCTGCCATATACTGCCAGATGGTGTATCAGGTATGAGAAAATATGTACTGTGCTGAAAGGTTTCACTAACCTGAAACTGAAATGCAGGGTAGAAAAGTGATATGCTATGTATTTGTATCACATAAAATTCTACTCATGTTTCCTTCTAAAACTAGATCACTGTCACCAGTGCAGCAGCTCTGTCCACTGCTGGGTACTGGGGTAAGAACCTGAGCTCCTTGTCTTGATGCACAGTGCACAGAGCAGAGGAAGGTGTCATGTACGCCCTCATATAACCCCAGAAATGGCTGAACTATTACACTCACCATTTCCCTCCCTTGCTTTACTATATCATTTTTCTGCAGTGCTGTGAAAACACAGGGAAAAACCTGCTGCATCTGAGTCATATGCCAACCTCAAAAATAATTTACACATGAAAAAAAAAAGAAAAAGCAAGTAAAGTGAAGTGGATAAAGATGATTAACAAAACATAAGCATGATGAGTAGTAGACAGAATTCTGCAGAATTTTGCTATTTCCTGTTTTCCAGTGCCTACTGAAATACCTAACTAGGGTCTCAAAGGAAATTTAATTAGGATTATTTTAAATAAGGAATAGAATAGAGCCAGTTTAAAGGAAAGTATTTGTAATAACATAGCTGAAAAATGTTCAACATAGGTTACTTCTAAAACCTTTCATGTATTTTGTCACAATGCTGTTCATGGATACAAAAAGACATATAGGTTTGTACAGGCAGATGTTTCACAATAAAAATCTCTGCTGAAGCCATGTTAGTCTTTAGGATAATCCTTATATCCACTCAACTGTAGATACCAGATCTTATGCAAGCATCTCCCTCAACTGTTGGTACATGCTTTTAGGACTGGGCATTTGAGGAGGGCTCTGAATGTATTCTACGAAGGGCACCTTTGTAAAAAATGACAAATATCTAAGTTTTCTTCTCAGACATCATGGCACCTATTAATTAGCAGTTCATTTGCTCAGATTGTTCTTTAATTTAGTACAGAAGATCTTAACACTCAGGGCAACTTTTACCTCAGAAATTACCTACATGGTGTGCCCATCTTGACTTGTGAAATAAAGTTCCATGGCAGGACCTGTGAACTGAAATTGCTAATGGCTCTCTCAGAGAACAAGTGTTCCTTGCTCTCAACAAAGGATTCTCAGCACTGAAGACAGCTGACTATATCATAGTTTGATATCAGTAGATCCCACTTGTAAATATGGAAGAGTTATATATAATAATATGATGAGAGGGGATGGCCAAAAGTTGCACCAGGGGAGGTTCATGTTGTATAGGATTATATCCTATATGAAGAAAGGCTGAGTAACTTGGGTCTGTTCAGTCTGGGAAAAAGAAAACTGAGACAAGATCTGATAAATGTTTATAAATATCTAAAGGGAGGTGAGAAGCAAATGTATGAGGCCAAACTCTTCTCAGTGGTGTGAAGTAATAGGACAAGGAGCAATGGTCTAAAACTTGTGCATAGGGAGCTCCATACAAACATGCAGAAGAACTTCTTTACAGTAAGTGTGATGGAACACTGGAACGGGTTGTCCAGAGAAGTTGTAGTGTCTCCTATGGAGATATTCAAGACCCAAACAGATGCATATCTGTGTGACTTATTGAAGGGGACCCACTTTAGCAGGGGAGTCGGACTTGATGCTCTCTTGAGATCCCTTCCAGCTCCCATGATTCTGCAGTTCTCTGATTAGGAAAAGCTTCTCTGAAGCACTGGAACAAAATTCCTGGGGAGGTGATAGAGTCACTACCCCTGGAGGTGTTCAAGAAACACATAGATGTGTTACTA
The DNA here is from genome assembly GCF_039878825.1 of Excalfactoria chinensis. Taxonomy (NCBI): domain Eukaryota; kingdom Metazoa; phylum Chordata; class Aves; order Galliformes; family Phasianidae; genus Excalfactoria; species Excalfactoria chinensis. Next base: position 40,042,008 of record NC_092827.1, read on the forward strand.
AGGAACCAGTGTTAGTGGGCAGTATTGGTGGTAGGTGAGCAGTTGTACTAGATGATCTTCAAGGTCATTTCCGACCATAATGATTCAGTGTTTTTATGATATACAAGCTCATCTACTTGAAACTAGTATCTTAGATCTGGAAAAAAATGCTTTTTATTATCATCTTATTCCCTAATACTCCCTGCTGAGAGAACCATTAGAATTTCAGGTAAATGATTTAAACTGGTATCTCCCACCTTTCTTTTACTACAACAGTACTTCTGCCAGAATGGCTCTTCTGTTGAACAGACCAAATTATGAGCAAAGAATCAGAGACCTAAAATAAATAACATGACAGAAATTAGGTGAGTGGGTGGTCAAAAGTAGTTTGATTACTTTGTGACCAAAGCAAATAGTTTTATTGGCTGTAATTGGTCAATTCAACCTGTGATCCAGAAATACTGTTGAAGTCCTGATCATCTTAAATGACAATGCAGCTGTTTTTCTTTCATCTGTGGACAGTGAAGAATTCCATGTCTTTGTAAATTCATTTCCTTTAGCTGGACTATAGCAAAGTGATGAGCACAGACTCTCATTGCAAAAGGTGCAGGACACTACAGCACATCAACTATTTGAAGGTATTGGTATATTCTTTCTCATCTTCTTCAAACCATTTTGTGTATAATCTAAATGGTCCCTATGCTCTTGTGTGAAGACCATGGTCAACAAAACTTTTCTCTGCTTTAATGAAACTATGTGTAATAACAATCTTTTCAGAATAGAATTGTCAGACTTGAACACCTCTGAAATCTGAGGACTACCACAAACTCCATCCTCTGTTCCAAGGTCTTGGTACCCGGGGGCTCATTTATTGGTCTTTGCACGCCCTACAGTAATCATTTGTATTTAGAACAAAAATTAGAAAATGTTTCTCAATCACTGAAAGTCTGGGTTCTGAAACAGCCTTCCTAGCTGAACTGTGGGGGAAAGAATCTAGAATTACTTTGAAAATAACTTTATGGATGTGACAATATACAATGAGCTCAGAATAAAGATTAATGTTTAAGCTGTCAGTCTTTGGACCTTCTGTTCATTACTGAAAGTAGATGTGATCTTTGTTGTTGATCAGCTGTGTCACATTAGCATCAGATTTCACATCTCTGCTAGCTACTTGCAGAGATTAAAATATATATAAATGAATTCTCTCTTCCTTGATGTTAAACTTGACTCCTATTTCATTTTGTTTTCAAAATTATTTCTACTTGCTTCCCCTTGCAGCAATAAACACTGCCCATAGCAAGATTTCATGATAGATGTGCTGGGGCTCCCACTTGCTGATTTGGGCACATAAAGCAAGCACCAGGTTTGAGTTTGGGAACACATTTTTTCCTGATGCTATATTGATGAGGCCCATGGGTATTTGGAGGACTTCTTTGCAGAGGGACAAATAAACAATTTTCATGACCATGTGAGCAGGTTAAAAACAAACTAACAGAGAACACTGTAACAATCTTGACTTCTCTTATTCCCTTCTTGTGGCACTACACGGTCCCACAAGAATCTTTACATTTTTTTTCCTGCGGCATGCCAGGAAATATATGGCTTGCGGTACATGGAGACATGTGGAATACATGTGCTCAGCATCCTTTCAGTCCTGTTCTCAGTATCCCATTCTGTGGGTTAGTCTTAGATTCCTCTGTAGTAATGTGTATATTGAAAAAACAAATGGGAAGCAAAAAAAAAAGACAGAACTCTGTACCAAAACCAAACATTTTCACTGCATGCCTCTCCTCTTGGGGAGTGGATGTGAAAACAAACAGCGCAGATGATTGACACTAACCACACTACTTAATACACTCATGGCAATTACTTAAAAATTTCTGATGATCAAGTAGTAAGACTCTAAAGCACAGGCTAGAATTATGTGAGATAAATCGATAGGCACAAGTAGAAATTTCACTGCGTAGCACCATAAATATTTTTAGAATGGTAGGCATAAAATTCCTGCAATTGTATAGATAAGGGAACCCAAAGGTAAATGTAATTGCTAATATTCATATTGTGTGCTGTTTATCAAACACACTATGAACAAGTGTACTTAAAGACACTTAGTGTAAAGTGTCACTGTTTGCTAAAGATTTCTTCTCGTAATGTTTGTAGAGCCCTGAGTGGTTTGCAAGGCAATTAAACACTGATGGAACAGAGATAAACATGTCCTACTGAGAAATGTCATATCAGTCTTTCTGCTTCACTTCATTGTGTCAGTTGATGCACTGAAGGGCATTCAAGTGATGCAGCACCAGATTTAATATCATAGCAAAGGCCATGGAACATGCTGAGCCATGGCCAGATGGGTAAAAAAATATTGTAATCTTATACATTTGCACAGAGAGAAGGGACAAGTCATGTATTTACTTACAGAGAAAAGTAACATGCAACCAGAGTCTCAATAAATTGATTTGCTCTCATGCATAACTCTTCAAGCAGCAGCATACAGGCATATGCAAGTTGACATCCAGTAGCTCTCCATTCCTTGAAAATTAAAACGTCTGGCAGCCAGTGTTGTCAGGATCCTTTTAGGATCAGGTTTCCTCTTGCTTTCTACAAATGGGAATGTTAGCAAACTCTGTCAGTCCACTCTACATAACATATCACTCATATTGCTGAAGGCAATAGATAAAGCACTGGAGTTTCAGGAGTGCCTAAAGAACTGTAGTTCTTTTGATGCTTACAGTTTATGAAATGGCTGAAATTTCCACCTACTTTCTGTCCTAATTTTTAAGAGCTCAGGAGGCTTCTTTTTCTTAAGAGCAATGCTGTTACAGTGAAGGTGAAAGCATGCCTAGTGAGCAGAGAAACCATATGTCCCTATTTTAATGAGGCCTCAGACTTAGTTTCAAAATACTTGAAAGCTTCCAGATTTTTATTCCATTGTTTGTATGCTTTGCTATTGTTGCTAGCATATTGTTTGACAACACCAGCATCCATGTTCAAAGTTGACTCAGAATTCATTACTACATTGTGCACAACTTTTCATTCAAATATGAATACTATACAGAACTGTACAGTAGTATTTAGAAGTGTTTTGTGAGATAAACATGGATCAGTGCAGAGCAGAAAGCTGAATGCATTTGGAAGCTGTTAGACTCAGTCTTGCACTTCAACTAAATGCTGGAGTCCTATGATTCACACTGTATGATAAATTAATGCAACACTGAAATAGAAATAAATATGTCCCCAGTTCTCAGAAATGTGCATACGCTACTGTTGAATCAGATCTTGGCTACACCACCACTGGCACACATAAGGAGAGTCGTTTTGTCTTCTATGGGGATATTTATGGAACTGAGTTTTGAAAATACAGAAGAGCTTGTAGGCTGCAGCCAGCTGATGAGTGCTAGCTATCATATATAGGCATGAATGAGATGCTGCATTTTCTAATTGAAGCAGTGACCATTTTTACTCTGTTCCCACTGCCAGCTGGAGCTAAGCACCCTTCCCAGCTGAGCCATGATTCCAGTATTTGGTGCATTAGGTAGAGAGGTATGGGTCCCTCAACTGTATCCATGTCTTTGTTCACAAGAGCACACCAGCACTGAGACTATTCTTATGTATTCATGGATCTTTTTCATGTTCCTCTTTAAATACAAAAATAGAAATTAAATTGGAATCAAGAAAGTGCTGTTGAAAAGAACTTGAGACTTCATCTTGTTTTTTGTTTTGGGGAAAGAAACAAGATGTGAAGAGATAAAAAGAGAAATATGTATTGACAACTAAAGGCAAGTTTTTTTGTGTATTTCTTGTCACCCTACTGTATACACAAGAAAGTCATTAAAGTTAAAAATAATGACATGAGTATTTTTGATGATAAAATTCCTTTGTCAACAAAAGAGCTAAATGTGTAAATATTTCATATATCATCTCTTTCTCTTTCCGTCTGTATGTTTTATACTTGCCGATTGAAGTATAATAACTCCCTAAAACACACAGTTTATTCCAGGATTTTTATGTAAAGCTAACTGAAAACAGATTGTACCAGGAAAGAATAAAGCAAAATCCACTATAATGCCTGCAACCGAAATGTTTCAGCCTTTCTGTCAGTTCTCTGCATCCAGAAAGAAGGCTGTCAATGAACCCCATATTCCCCACTGTACACTCTCCTCAGGAGAGCACAGAAACAGGTGCTTTCCTGTTTCCTCTTCTAGTCCTTCAACTTGGCCTGTCCTAAGCCACCCTGACTCATCTCCAGCAGGAAGGGTGGAGGTTTATCTCTTCCAAAGGAGCCGATCTCCATGTGGTTACAGGGCTCTTTTGGCATGTGGGAATTGTGGAGTCAAGCCCTCTGAGGCTGCAGAGATAGGCCAGATTTCCTGCTTCTGGATGAGAGGGTTAAGGCATCATGAACAAAATGAGCACGGGTACTTTTTCCTCATTCTGAGTTAAGGAAATATAAGACGTAACATTGCTACCCTGAGTACAGAAAAGCATTTGAGGCTCTGAAGACTAAGGTGAGGCTTGTTGGGAAATCAGATTAAATTCTTTAGAAATGATTTGGGAGTGGAGACAATGCATACTTTCCAAACATGAAGGTAAGAACAAGTTTTAAGGGATATTATCAAAGGTCTTAGATACAGAAATTAAACATTATAATCTCTTGAAATAGGGAGCATTCCCCAGGAATTTCAATAGGAACTGGAATTTTTATTTAGGGGGAAAATAAAAAAGAAGTGCGAAATAAAGGCAAAGCAAACCAATCCATATGTAACAAAATGCTGCAACCATCTGTTTCTTGGGCAGCACTTCAGGCTGCAGCTAGTAATCCCATATTCACTGTCCCACAGAGGGTGCGATGTGAGTGGGCAATGCATGGGTTGAGCTGTCCTCTCATATCCTGGCCAGCTTAACCTTCTAAATTGCCTCTGTAGTAGTATCACAGCTTAAAATATATCTTTCCTGGTCCCTTATGTGTGTTAGCCTGAGAGTTACTCTGGACGGTAATGGAAGGCAGGAAGTTAGGTACTGTTATTTTTTTCCATGTGTATGTAAAGCTTTATAGACTAAACTAGCAGGGTCAACAATAGGCGAAATTAAAACAGTTCTAAAAATGAACTAGACAAGAGGAAACAATTACAGGGCTGTTATTTGGAGGAAACAAGCACTGGGTGGTTCGGTCGCTAACACAATGAAGGAGACAGCCCATGATGGTGCTTCTAAACCCTTCCTGGTCTGGTATTCCCAAACTACCCAGTGTTGTTTACTTGCCTGGAACAACGCCACAGACACATCCTGATAGGTCAAGAATGATCCTCAGGGGTTTCTATGAGAAATAGGAAGTGGGCAGAGAGGGCAGCAGCAAGTGACGTCTGCTCGTTTGAGGAGCCGTGCAGTGAGGACTGTTGTGTTCCTCAATTGTCTGTGGCAATGCCTTTGGTCAAAAAATAACTCCAGAGGGTGTCACGGGCTGTGGAAAGCATACTAAGATAGTGTTCACAACTGCTTGGGTCTGCCTTGAAGATGTCAGAGCCTTTGGTGGTCCCTGCTGTCACATTCCCACCTCCAAACCATTGACATCATAGCAATTAATAAAAAATTAGGTACAATCTTAAGCCAACTGCACTGACCAAGAACTTGGAGGATCTATTCTGGCTTTTGTGCTGACACAGCCCCACAGCATGCCCTTGGATGTCGCAGCTTCCTGTCTATGACTAGCATTGCTTCTTCTTGCCTTGTGCTTTGAATGCTGCATTTCAACTGCAAGGAGTTTGCAGCAGGGTCTGTCTCACACCAGCGTCTGTGCTGCACCATGACCAGCAATGCCAGGTTCCAGGCTACTGTAACAGTCACGAAGAATAACTTGTATGTCCTTCTACCTCACTGCTAGTTAATGAATCTGTTTATTAAACTGTACATCAGCACAATAATCTCTGTTTGAAATTTAGTGACAGGCATTAGCCAGGCTTTCTGATGTCTAATTAGTGATTTTTTACAAGTGTTCTTTCTTTGTTGAAGGAACAGAAACATCAGAAAAGGAAAGCACTGAGAGCCCTACAGAGATATTATGCCCATACCCATCCACTGAGCAAAACAGAGAAAAGGGAGACTTTCTCTGTGGTGTCTGTTTGTACTCCTTCTGCACATTTTCTGGTAAGTAAATGTATTTTAACTACTTTCCTTCAAAATGCTGAATTAAAACAAACAAACAAAGTGCTCTCAGATCTCTGCTCTGCAGAAGCCATGGAGGACTTCTTGTGCAGATCCTCTTGTCTGTCAAGTTCTATCATGTGAGGTGAGACTGCCAGTTTTCTGAATCCAGAAACAATGCAGACCACAAGAGTGTCATCTGCAGCTTACCACGTAGTTATCCTTTTTTTTTCAGTGAATGATTTAATTGCAGCTGTGAGAGACTGAAAAATCCTTCCTGATAAGCGTGCATTTCTGCTTTAAAGATGCAGCTGAAAACATTCTGCTAGCAAGCCTACACAAAAGCTCGTTAAATTAAATGCCAGGAATTATCTCTGAAGGTAAGAGTATTTAGAAAGCAGGTGGAGATAACAAAAGCAGGATATTATTCCATTAACATTTGTTCTGTTGCTGCACCCACTTTGTTGTCAGCTCTCATTAGTATTCCATCAGAATGCTTCCAACTACCTGGAAAGGAGATCGTAAAAGAGCAACCTGCCCCTCCTGTCAGGTGAGGGAAGTGGTGACGGCTCCTTGTCAGCCAGGGCAGAAACGTGCCAAAGAAAAGTGTGAGCTGCAGGCAAGGCTGCGGAGCAGCAAGGTGCCTGATCCTCCCTTCTCAGCAGAGCCAAACACTGTCAGTGATGCAAGAGCATTGCTCTTGGCGTGCCAAAAAAGCGTACACTCTTTCAATGTTTCATTGCCTCACACCACCCGCTCAGCAGCTAGTGGCACTCCTTCTATTGAAGAGTGATTGTGCGTGATGCACACGTCCCACAGCACACACAGCACCTCCAGGCCCTGCTTTAATAACTGAGAACTCGGTGTACTCCCTAAGTGTGTGCTGGCAAGGAGAGTGGTGCTGGGGCAGCTCAGGGAACGCAGCAGCAGCCAGGAGGGCCTGCCAAGGAGTCCAAGGAACTGAAGTTGTCTCTGGACTGATGAGGCACCCCATTCTTGCAACTCTCCCTGAGTACTCTCTAGGGATTCTAGGTCCTGGTGGAGGGGCAAGAAGAGCTGCCAGGAGCTGGGTTTTACAGCTCTTTCCCTTTGGTGAGAAGAATCCTTTGCAATTCTGCCTGGTCGGACAAGCACTTCTGCACTTCCCTGGGGCAGTGGGCACAGCCCCAGGGTGCCAGAGTTCAGGAAGCATTTGGGCAATGCTCTCAGATGCGAGGTCTGAATTTTGGTTGATCCTGTGCAGAGCCAGGAGTTAGACTCAGTGATCCTTATGGGTCCCATCAAACAAAAGATATTCTGTGGTTCTATGATTCTGTGTGAGTGGGGTTTGTAGGAGAAATAGAGTCACTGTGGTGACTGGAGATCAATTTATGGTCCTTCAGCCAGTACCCTCCTTTTTTTCCTTCCCTTCCTTTTCTGTTCCCCATTCTTACTCTTTCTACCAGAGATTCTCCTGTGATTCCTTTACTGCCTTTCTGTGTAACTAATCTCCTCCAACTAAATCCCATCCCAAGAAGCAAACTTTCAATTCAATAAATCCCTGCTTTTGTGTTTTGATTTTCCCTAACCTCATCTCTTGTTTGTTTACATACACTAAAATAATCTGCTGAAGTGTGGGAAGCCCATTATCCCATGTTCTTTCCTCTCCTTTCTCTCTCCCATCCCCTAACTGTCTTTAAGGCTCTGAGTCTTATAAACATAAATATAGCTCAATTTGGCTTTGAAGCACAGTCAGTCCCATACAACAAGGTGCACTACAGAGGATACCGATAGAACATGCTTCATTTTTTTAAACTGTTTTTTTTCCTCTTCTCCACTTTTGTTTTCTTAGTCTCTCTCTTTTTGTTTATCCCCTCTGCCCCATTTTTCATCCAGGACTTCTCTCTGCCTCACCCCACCCTGGCAGCCTCACCTCAGAGGAATGCAAACCAAATAACCATTCAACGCTGATGAACTTTAAAACCCATGACATTCAAGTGGGTTGGAAATTAGACAAAACAATTTCACCCATCCCTTGTTTAGGGCCCTGACAAACAGCCTGCTGTGGCCCTCAGGATGGTGTGCAAGAGGATGTGCTGCTGCATGTCTCCCTTTCATAAGGGAAATGCAGGAATGTGGCTGTGTATCAAAAAGCTTGTTGGAACATGGTTTGTTAGAAGGACACCCTGGATCCCCCACATGCATCTCGCATACTGTGCTTTTCAGCTCGCCTCCTTTGATAGTGAGCACACGGAAATGGCAGGATGAGTCTTGTTGGTTGCTGAAGCAGAAGGTTCATTTTGGGTAGTGAATAGACTAGTCAGCAAATCCACTTGGCCCAAACTGAAGATCTGTTCCAAACAACAAAACAGAGTGCTGTTTGCTTGAGCAAGAACACCAGATTGAGAGGAATGCCCCATTTCTACTTTCTTGTTTTTTATAAAGATTGCCTAAGAAAAGCATATGAAATCCTTTCATTTTCTTCTAAAATCACTCCCAGGACAGGGCAGAAAGGCATTTTATTTACTTCACAAGTCATGTAAGCCATGTAACTCAGAGCAGAGTCTGGATGCCTGGTTGTGAGGGGCGAGGAGGAGGTCCTTTCCCTTATGCACTGTCAGTAGCAGAGCAGCAGAGTGAGCCCCATGGTGCAGGGCTGGGGGCCAGCACCAGTGCCTTGACACTGCTAGAAAAGTCAACACAAATTCGTACCCTCTTTTTTGTCTACTCAGCTCACTAGCTCACTTTTAACAGACTAAAACAAGCTTGTAATTATCACAGTAACAAAGCTGGAATTGAATTTCTCATCTGGAAAACCATGAATATCAGTTCTTTTCCTTGACTTTTTCAGGACTGAGCTATTCTTACAGGAAGGGGCTGATATTATTCCTTGAAAATGAGCTAACAAAGTGAAAATGAAATATTTTAAAATGCAAGAGAAAGGAAGTACTTGAATACAGAGTCCATCTGATCTCATGGGGCCTAAATCTAATTTTCCATGCAATTAGTTTCAAATCATGATAAGTGACAGATGCTTTCATTTATTTGGCTGAACTGTGACAACATTCTCTCTCCCTCTCTCCCTTTTTCTGTTCTGTAGTCCTGAAAGCCTAATCCAAAATCTACTGAAACTGGTGGAAAGACTCCCACTGTCTTCATATGGGCTTTGGATCAGGCCCTAATTAGCCTTGGGCAAACCACTAAACTCAGATACTTAAACTCTTGCATGCTGAGTCTCAAACTGTACTTTGTTTTCATTCTAAGTTTACTAGAGAAACTATGAATAGCTTACATCTCTGAAGTCAGGAAAATGAAACTAAATTAGATTGTATAAAAAGCCCACAACAAGTTAAAAATCTACCTTGGGAACATTATACCTGTATCCTGTCAAGAAAGAATGGGAAAAGTATATAATCTTTCCATTGGCACAAAGTGAATTTCAAGCATAGTGAAAAGCATAGTCGGAAATCTTCCTCCAGTTGTCTTCAAATTCATTTATGATAGTCTGCCCTATATCCACTTATACTGTAGATGTTTTTGTATGTATTATGTCTGTAAGTTGTGTCTGCATACACAGTGATACATATTAAATATAGCTACAAGCAACTACAATTTTTGTTGATGTAAATAAACTACACTAGCTGAAGGATATTTTTGCTGATATAATTATATCTACATTAGAGTTCTTCTGGCATGACTACGTGCTTCAGGTGAATTTTTCACACATCATAGCAAAGCTGGCAAGACTTTTAAGAGTTATTAAGTCATAGGTTGGATAACATTTTAGTTGGCAAGTTGTAGGCACCTTGACTTGCTCTGCCCTAATGCTATACAGTAGAATTTACCTAATGAGCACATTGGAGAAGGTACTTAATTCAGGTGCTTAAATCAGAATCTGGAGTCTAGAACAGATCCAGAGCCAATCACAATGTTTATAAAGAACAAAATAAAGCAGAAAAGGTACAAAACCAAGCTCAGACAGCTGCCTGTTCACTCTGTTTATGATGAGAATAGGATGTACCCTACCTAGCACACTTCCTTCCAGAAGTCAGGTAGCCACATTGCTATTGCCACATACTCCTCCAGCAATAACCGGTTTCTTAGCCTGGGCGTGCTGCCATGATAGCACAGCTACACAACTTTCAGAATGGAGCTGGATTACATCTGACTTACTCAGAATGGAGCCATGTAGGAATCTGTTGTGTTGTTATACTGGGTGGGACTTTTGGTCCAAAATTAGACATCTGCCATGTATGCGTCTATGTCTGAGCTAGTTGTCAAGGCTCTTTTTAGAAGCAGTGAAGAGAAACAGTCACCATCTGGGGGTTCAAGTCATCACAGCTCGAACTACGTGTCTAAAACAGGTCAGAGGAGTTGTGTGTGAAGGTGTGTTAACTTAGGTGAGGTGATTTCCAAGCGTCTTTGTTAGTGGCTGCATCTGGGGCTTGATAGTACACAAAAGATGCACTGATTTAAGTGAAGTAGTGATGCTACAGTAAATCTCTCAAGTTTCCTAAAGCCCCATCCAGCCTGGCCTTGAACACCTCCAGAGACTGGGCAGCCACAGTTTCTCTGGGCAGCCTGTACCAGTGCTTCACTATCCTCATAGTGAAGAATTTCTTCCTTTTATTCAATCTACATCTACTCTTTTCCAGGTTAAAACCATTACCCCCTTCTCCTTTATATGTAAATACACATTCTTGTTAAAAATCTCTCTCCATGTTTCTTATAAGCCTCTATTAATCATTGGAAGGTTGCAATAAGGAGTCTTCTCTGGGCTAAATGAGGCTTACTTTGTAGAAATGTTTCATGACAAAGATTGAGTTCAGCAGTGATTGAAAGATGCTGAAAAGCTAGAGAGTGAGATGGGTTTTGCATTTAGGGAATGGGCTATGAGAGAAGATTTGCTGATCTGAGCTAACTGAGTGGAAAGGTGGAATCTATGAGGATATTTATGAGGAAAACGACTAGATGGCCTGTAAACTTGCAGATAGTTGTCTTATTTTGAGATAACTGTTTTGGTTCTCTTCTCAATCACCTCTGTTGCAAAAGAATCTTCAATATAATTTTGGTACTGCTGTCATTGTGCTGTGTGGGATGAGCAGTGCTGAGTCTGCATAGGAATAACAAGGTTAGTAGTGGTTAGGGGCTGCTTTCAGATGCTGAATCCATATGCTATGATCCTGTGTTGTGTTAGAGACTCTTAAGGTATTTACAAGCAAACAGACACCTCTGTGGATGGAGGGACAGTAAAACAGTAGGAAGCCAGTCTTGTTTTTTTCTGCTACTGTAGGTGTTTCATGTATCACCAGCTCAGCAATCACCACCCTTGGGCTACCAATGCATCTTCAGAGACCTTCAGGGGCCAGAAGGACGGTTCTTTCATTCATTGCTCTGAGCTTGCTTCCCACTGATTTGTGCTGTGTTTTTTTGCTAAAAGAGGACAGACTAAACCAGCATACACTTACATGCTACTAATAAAGATAATGGTCTTCAAATCCTCTGAAGCTGCCAAAAAAGAATTTCTTCTTAGTTTTGAAGAGGTGTTAGATGCTCAGCTCTCCTGTCTGCTTGGATCTCCAGTGCAATGCAGTATGGCATCCAATATCTCTTACTTAACTGGATTATTTGCATGAAAATGGGCAGTCCAACCTGCACCAAAAAAAGTGGTACAGGATATCAGCAGCCATCCACCATGAAACTTAAATCTTTGAAATGAATAATGTGATTGTTGTATTGCAGACAGTTCTCGCTGAGTTTGAAAGAAAAACATCAGAAAAACCTGTTCACAAAGCATAGTTCCATAAGAACAATCCAGTAATTAGCCAACTGTTCGGTGAAACACTCTGCTAAGTATATGTATTTGATCTGCAGCAATTTTTATCAGTGGTTCAGACAAGTTAACCCAATGCATCTTTAAGGAATAGATCTGCTAAAAGATGGATTTACTCTATTTTAAAGGAAGCAAACAAACAGATTTTCTAGCTGCTAGTAGCAGCCATGCAACTTTTGCTCCATATTTGATTTTAGCTAGATCTTCTCGTTGCAAAGCCAAGTCATCTTATCTCCATTCTCATGGGAACCAGATACAACAACATCTCCTCCGCCACTTGTCAGAAGGGATTTCCTCTTCTGACATTTTTTCTCTTCATTGGTTCTTCTTCTTAAGGACACTTTATGTATGTCCCTAGACACACCTAACTTTCACATCATAGCTTTAAGTATTCTGGTTATTGAACATCTTTTCAGGAGAGTAGCAAGTATGTGTCATAGGGACCATAGGGACCACTAAAAATAATGGTGCAGAAGCCAGATGGTTCAATTTCTTGTTATCTGAGATGCTGTAATAACCATACTGTTCTTCAGACTACCATGACTTCCTGATTTTCGCACCGTACGGGCAGCTTCTAGATGTCAGACATCTGTCTGCTGTGCTGTGAGAGAACAGGTAGCAACCTAGTCCCTGGGGCTAACCTAGCAAACCACTGACCCAACTGCATAAAAATAAGCTGGTGTTTACATTTTATTTTACAAGACTGACCGGCAAAAAATTCGCCAGTGATTTCACCAATTAAGAGTCTGCATTTATTCTGGCACTTGTTTTTGGTCAGGTATAGTATGTTCTAGAAGATCAAACTAAGATTTCTTTGAGTATGTGAATGCTGGAAGGTGAGACATAGGTCAAAGGATGATTAAAGGCTACATGTCTGGCCCTGGGATGCCAACGTGGGGGTGTAATGTACCCATGCTGTTTTCAAGGCAGCTCAGCGTCAACGTGCCCTGCCTTTCCCAGAGGACTTGGCTGCATATGACATAGGCATTTTCAGCAATGAGCATGCACTGTCTTGTTTTCCTGAGTGCAGTTATTTGACAGTGCTGTAAGGCACTCTAGGGCCAATAGTAGAAACCTACAAGTCTGATTGGCCTCTCTTGTCCAGCAGCTGACCTTGTTGTAAGGGGAATATGTGGACACTGAGCAGACTAAGCAGCACACACTAACTGCCTCCTCCTTACAAGCTTCAATTTGCTCTCACTGGAACTGCTTGCTCTCATCAGAACATTTTGGTGAGCTTGGGCACCAATGTGGACTTAGACCCTGGCTCAAAAGAACTCAAATTAGAGTAGGTCAACATGATGCATTACCAGTCAATTGTGCCAAGAATTTTTGGTGCTGGAAAACATTTGGTCTCTCTTTGATCAAAGGCCAGACTAGACTCAGCTTTGGACAAGAGAGGTAGTGAGGAGCTCTGGTGGATGCGCAGTAGATTCCCTGAATTCATTGCATCCACAAGAAAAAGAAACATCATGGATCTACTTCTTTCAGAACATAATCTCAGGGGGCATTTATCACTGGAGAACAGGATAAATGCTTGCCTATAAAAGTGACCTCATGAGATGAGTCAGTTTCTGCTTTCTACTCCAATAGGCAAGTCCTTACTCAAATGCAAGTCATCAAAGAAATTAGAGAATTGCTTCAATCGGCCATCCTGGGAGAAGTTCTGCAATGGAATAAAGTAAGGAAGGATATTACTAAACATTTTGCCCATCCACTCATCTCTAGCATAAGGAACTAAATTCCAGCTCTCCTGCAGATGTATGCCAAAGTTCACATCATTCTATGTTGATATTCAATAGATATATTCATAAATTAAAATTATAGAACATTTCTTAGTAGAATTTAAAAGAATGAGTGATTTTTTCTATGTGGAAATTTCTTGGCACAATTTCTTCAGTACTTGGAAAGATTATTTTTGAAGTGTCTTCTAAAAAAACAGAGAGTTTGTGTGTGTTTACTTGGTCTTAGGTAGGTTATCAACCTCTGGTTTGCTGATGCATAGCCTGGGAAAGAAAAAAGAACTCCTTGAAGTGAAAGGAATTTTATTTGTTGTAAGCCCAGAGCTGAGATGCTATTGAGATCATGCCTGTCCTTGATTGTTTTAATCTGTATTGTTCATGTTTTCCTTTTGCATGGTCCCTGTCAGCACCGCTGGAATCACTGCTATTCCAAAAGTTCCATTTCCTTTTGGCACTCCAAGTCGCACTAGTGGCACCCCAAGAACAGTTCTACATTTTTTATTAGGGGCAGGGCTCTCCTCGCCCCAGCTGCCATACAGTGGGATCTGCACAGATCCCAGTTTCATATCCCTCTCCACTCCTGTACAATGGTACCTGAAGACACTGTGCTGCACTGGCCATAGAGGGACAGAAACGAGGGCATCACCTTGTAGGGCTCCCCAGTGTTGGTGCAGTCTTACTGGCATTGTTTTCTCACCCTCCTCCATCCCCTGCTCATATGTCAGAAGAAATTGGTCCCATCAGCCTGGCCTTCTGAACAGGCAAAAGCACTGCAAGCAGACAATGTGCACAAGAAAGCAGGCAACAACAACAGCAACAAAGCATAAATAGGTGCAGTCTTTTTCTGGATGCAAACTCTCTTCATGAGGCATGGATTTTGGGACACATAGTGTCCTTACTCTCTGGTTGTCTTCTCTCCTACTTTCTCCCAGTGGCTGATAAACAGTTTTCAGAAGTGTTGTGACTTCTGCTGGCAGTCAGTGTGGGCCTGTTTTTGTGCTCTTACTGGTCTCACCTTTCTCCACACTTCTTCCATATTTCTTAAAACTGCAGCCAAAATACTCATCAGATCCCTGTTAGTAATACATCTATTTGAACTGCCAGCTCTCAGGGCTGCTAAGTTGAGCACCACTCCAGCGGCTGTATAGATGAGGGAAAGAGAAACATTACTGAGTTTTCCTGGTTTGTAACCAACTCCAACTGGGAGACATCCTGAGAGACGCCTTGGGAGTTTATCCTAGGGAGAGCCTGGGCCTAGGGAACAGTCTGGTAATAGCATCCTTTCTACCACTGCTTCCTCTATTTGGAACAAATGTCATTCAGAGAGTCTTGGGAATAACTTAAATGATTACTAATTTTATTCCACAATGTGTTTGAGATGTTCCCAGAGCTGCCTCAGACCATCTGCAAACTGATTTGCTGTGAAAACCCACTTCTTTAAGGGGCCAGGAGATGGAGCCAGTCAGGACAGTCAGTCAAACAACACAGGCCTTAGGATGGACATGGGGACAGTATTTTTTGTAGAGAGCTTTCCTGTTTTTTGGGGGTCAGAAAAGAAAGAGTGAGAGTTAGTTCTGGGCAAAAAGATGTTGACATACTTGGCACACTGCAGCATGGCAGAATGGTTTCTCTTGCAAATGACTATCCTTTCTGGATCCCTCCTTTGAGGGTTCTGGAAACTGATGGTTGTTTCCACATTTCTGAGTATTTTTGTGAATCCAGAAGGACTGCAAGGCATCACTCATACATGCCCTGTCCCCTGGGGGCAGGCTAAAAAGACAGTCCTTTCCCCACAGCCTGCATGACTTGGGAGAATGTGTGTTTTATCCCAGGCAGCATTAACAGCCTTTGCCTCCCAGCTGTAATAAGCCTTTGTCACATTACCGACCTGTGTCTCATCTCCTGACTTGGTGACGTGGGAAAAGACGAGTTGTAAGTCCTCCCATGCCAACATGTGCATAGTCCCTGTGAGGGTTACAACCACCACTTGGTAATGACAAAAGAGAGCCCATGCTCATTCATTGTATAGGCTGCGTGTTCTGGCTCCAAAATCCTGGAGGAAAGAAAGAGAAGAAGCCTTCTCTGTGCGTGCAGGCAACCAGACAGGCCAACTTGGAGTAGGTAGAATCTGGCTGCTGTGTGCTCACTGGGCTACTGGGTGGAGGTGCAGACAGCCCTACAGATAGGGTGCAGAAGGCGGCTAGTCCAGAGCTCTGTTGTTTGACCTACAGTTTTCTGTATCCCCTTTTTTTTGCTATGAGATGCTGATGAATAACATGAGTCATGCTAAGCTTACGTTGTATGCTGCGTTTTTCCTGTGGATTGTAGGTGTTTTGATTTTATGGTTTTGTTTTATATTTCTTTTTTTCCCCTCTATCAGTAACTGAAATGAAAGATCAATGGAACAAGAAAGAAGTGCTTAGAAACTATAGCAAGCTTCTGACTGGACATCTTGTATGACATCTATATTTTACACGAAATAGTCTGGTAGCTTTTACTTTTAGAGATGGTAAGAGGGGTGCAAGCTCCAGAAGAGCCTCTTTTGACCCCTTGCTGTCCCAAGATGTAGGTGCAGAGAGTTGCAGCAACGTTTACAGTAGACACAGGTGCTCCTTGGAAGCCACCCAGCCTTTGTCTGACAACTCAAATCCCTCAAAATAAAGTTAATTTAACAAACTGAGAACAAGATAACAAAAGCAATAATAAAAATCAACATTCTCCATATGCTTTTTCATAGATATGTAATTCAATTCGTGTATTGAACTGAGAATCCAATTCATACTTGCCTTGTTCTTGTTATATACCTGAGGTTCAATTGCAAAGGTATAAATTTCTCTCTGACTGAGAAAGGTGTCAATGCAGGGTTGGGTTTAATGTGCCTTATGAGGCAGCCTGCATAGTAGTTCTTCTCTATCAGCTTTCTAATGATCTAATAACTTGCCCACCTTGTGTCTTGCCAGTTTGAAAGAAAAACAGTCATCCACAGGTACTATTAAGTACATTTTTCACACTCACAGATTAGCTTTTAACTCCTTTGTATCTTGCTAGTGGTGACAGCCACTTACTATTTAATGTGTCCTGCGTTTTGGGTAACTGGAAATAGGCCAAACTGAATGTCAGGAAGATTCAAAAGGAGAGGATTATAGTGAATAGGGAGAAAAGTGGCTTAGTTTTCTTTAGTGAGCATGGAGAATAATAACTTCATTTTAAAGAGATTGTGGAGGTAAAATTGATTGGGCTTAGGAACTACATCTGTGGGGAAAATACTTCTGGACTGAGTCCCTCCGAGGTAGGCAGGGGCAATGTCAATACAAATAAGGTATTCAACAGGAGGTGCTATCATGATCTTTGCTAAACTGTTGCCGTGCCAGCCTGACAGATAGTGTTAACAATTCTGACATCTCTGCAGGAATTACTGTGCTTTATTGCTCAGGAACAGAAAATATACTCCAATCACCTGATTCCTGTCCACTCATCCGCCGCATAGAGCTTAGACTGCACTGAACCACCAGATCTTATCAAAGCTTTGGGAGCAAAAAGAAATGAGTAGGACTGTGAACAGTGGAGCCAACAGAGCCTGGTCCGCGAGGAATTGCATCTTGTGGTTATGTTCTCTGATGTCTAATAAGGTGTGAGTTTTGCTTGAAGCTTTCCATGCAAGAGAAGCCTTCGTTCTCAGTTGCTGTCACCCACATGAATTCTCTGATGCATCATGAGTGGTGAACTCATGTCACATTGATTTCTTGGAACATGCACTAATAAGTTCTCTTTTGTGTAATCTCTCTTCTGTTTTCTTGACACCTATAGACACACACACACACACACACACATCCTTTGGAATCTGTTTACTAACTAATGTGGTTAATTCTGTTGCATGTATGCTCCAACCACTCCTTCCCATGGGGTTCTCTTTCTCATTATTTTCTCCCTCTCTGGAGCCTTTTGTAGGAGCAGAGCAAGTTGAGATGCCCACAAAAAACAGATGTAAAAAGGCTATTTGTGTGGGCCAGATCAACTTTATGTGATCCAGCTTTCTGAAGGAGGCTTCCCCATGGGGATTCACAGATGCTGGTGCCAAGACAATGAAGGGGGCAGGCCCAGAGCATGAATGGGTCTTAGGGCAGGAGGAGAGCTGGATGGCTTCTTCCAGCAGCAGGACTGCCTTGTGGTAGCCTATGAGCCTACAGTATAAAGAATGTGCCTGAAAGAATTAAAATGTAGTATTCAAAGAAAATTCACTGGCTGAAGTCAGGCAATATGCATTCATATGTGTTCACAGGCAAGCTGGCTTGGACTGGGGCAGGGGTTGTTTCTCTGACATAAAGCACCTCCTCGGAGCGGGTTTGGAATACAACAAGAACAGAGGATCTTTCCTTAAGGAAATGTGAGGCATTGTTTTTCTCTTAGATAAAGGCAGCATCAAATAAGTTGATCTAAATAGCAGAAGTTACAAAAATGAGAGTAATTGTTGAAATTGAACCACCTTTATGGGACACCAGATTTTTCACCAGCTGCTATTCCCATTCCACATTCCAAGTGCCATACACTTCAACCTAGGGAACTGGAGGAATTAAGGGCTGCAATGTCACCTAAACTACTGATTTCAGTGTGTAACTATCTAAATCACTTGTCTTTTTGCCTTGTCCCAACAAGCTCAGCATCTGGGCAAGACAGGGAGGTAAAAAAGAAACAGATACTGACTTAAACCTATTTGAGTCAGTATATCAGAGATAGGTACCTGGTGGTGAACATTTCTTTCTGGGGATTAAACTTTACTCAGTAGGATGCTCTGGTCAGAAATGATATGGCCAGCCCAGAGAAATAATAAACACAGTCGAATCTTGGCAAGCTAAGGAAACCCATGGTAAACCCTCTATTTAGATGAGTATTATTCATGTACACAACAGCTGTTTTTGTTCCCATGGTTTCTGGTAAACTGAAATACTGTTTTATATTAAATATCATTGCTTTTAAACATCTTCTGTTCACTGCTACTTCCTACAGACTTCCTATCAACCACAACTTTAGTAAGTTCTCTGATATTGCCCTGGTAAGAACTTCATGTCTTGATGCACTTTTTAAAAGTTCTTCCACTCTTCTTCCTTTGCTGTTGTAGATGTGTCAAACATGCCCTGACTGATTCAGCTTTGTCTGCCCATTTAGACAGAGAGGACTGGAAAATTTACATTCATGCAGAATCACTAAGTTAATAATGATGAGGTGTTGAAAAAGTTTTGGGTCACATCCAAGCCTGTGTTTCCAAAATTGAGACCCAAGGCAAGAAAAATACTCAGAAAAATATAGAATTCAGATTCACTTTTCAACCTTACAAAGGTTTTCAAAGGAAATTCAGTTCAGTTGCATATGTGAAACTTCAACAATTTCTGGATGTAATCCCATAATTCTTTGTCACATAAATCCCTCACTGACTTTGATTTCAAAAGCACCATTGCCTGTGTGTGAATGGCAGGATATGGTGTAAATTTATGATCGCAGAGGGCTCTGCTGTGTCTTACTTTCACATTTATTTTAATTCACTTTATGGGTATATTATGAGAAATAGACTCTGGCCTCAATTCATTCAACTGAAGCTTTGCCACTTCTATGGAGCCAGGCTTCCACCTGTTCTGCTTTTTAGTAGGCAAATAAAATGCAGTACCTCTGAAAACAACATCTCTGGAGTGAGCCTTGAAACAGCATCCAAATTTTGCCAGACGGAAGGTGATTAATTTTAAGTAAATACACAATATATTTTTTAGCCAACGGTGAGTCAAAGATTCATGACTTAATGGTGCTATAGCAAGAAAGAGCACTTGGCAGAAAAGATCTTGCAGTGTAGTGACTGGAGATTTTGACAGAGAATGCTTATGTGCTTAAGTGTGCTAACTTGCTTATCATCCTAACCTACCTGTTTAATATGAGCTGCTGTGATAGAAGCTGAAGGATAAGATGGATTAATAGAATAACTTTTTTCCACAACTAAATCATGTACAAAGTATAATCTATGGCACAGCTGGTGTCATAAAATAGAGATGTGATATCATTACCTTGACATTATCTCCCTTGCTATCCTTGAACTCTGAGGACCTAATGTCCTTCAAATAGATTGTATTTAAACAAACCACTTTTCGAATGGTCTTGTAGAGACTATTTAATCATTACCAGGAATAGATGGTCATTGCTAAGAACTAGGTTTTCCTGGCTGTACAAGCAATAGTCAGTGTGCTCAATTCCCTGTGATTAGAAGTTGGTTTAGCAATTTCTTTTTAGTGCAACTTCAAATTTAAACAATTTGAAAAATGAGTCTGTATGCTGATCAGCTCCCAATCACAGCTCTGTCATCAGGAGCATTCTGCAAACTGCTAAGCTCCTGTGTGTTAAATGTACATTCTTTCACACCTCTCTGTCTCTTTCTCTCTCCATAGGTGATACAAGCAGAAGGATACATATCTTGTTATTCCTAAATTTCATAATATCACACATTGGGGCTGACATGAGTGTAACTTAATCTAGAATCGGGACTCGATTCAGCAATGGCTAGTCATCGCGCTTCATATGCTGGAAATAAGATTCCCCATTCTTTATCCAAATATGCAATTAGTCATAGTGGTTACTGTTAAAACAGAGTGAATCTGAGAAGATGCATCTGCTTAGAAAGAAAAAAAAAGAGCCCCAAGCGACTGGAAGAACTTTCTTTCTGGTATAATTTTACTGGTGTAACAACAACGAAGTTCTGCAAGCAGAGAGTCTCTTAAGCATACCCATGGAGTGCAGCAGTGGATAAATATATGTTATATATCAATACTTTGACAAGTATAACGATAGTTCCCATCTATTCTCAATTTTACACTGTATGTTTTAGCCTATTTCAGCTTTATGCCATCATTCATCTAAATGGGTAGCTGTGGATCTTAAAACACTGGCATTTATGTGTGAGATGTAGTAAACTGGGACATTAGATGGATTGTTGTAGACAAAGAGAAAAAAGCTGTTATCTAACAAAATCCAGTGCTCCATATGTTGTCTTGCAGGTGTCCCTTTATGTTCTTGAGCTGAGTACTTAATAGCTCTATTTTTTGCATAAGCACTGTCAGATTTTCTTTACCTGTTTATGTCGTCATGTCCACCACTCCACACAAGTATTTCCTGCCAGAGGATTGCTCTTCGTGCCAGTGCGATGAGAGCTGTTTTGCAGCAAGACCATCATTGCTAACCATGAGCTTTCCCCCATCCTAAAACATATTTTTCTAGAAGCCGAGTTTTTCTGAGACAAGATACGCATCATCCTTGGTACATAAGTCCAATGTCACAGTTTTTTGTTTTGTTTTGTTTTGTTTTGTTTTTAAGCCTGATGAAATAACCTCAGTTCTAAAAAGCAAAGCAAACTTTTCCCCGAATTACTTTGCCTGAAGATAAGGATGTTTATTTTTGCCGCACAAAGCCTCAGACTGAGCCCTGCTGTACTTCCACTCTTCTGGCACTAGTTGGGGCTCACTGCAAAGAGAACAACCCGTCCTTACCGCCTGGCTACAGGCTGTGCTTCGCGGCAGCTGAGAGCGTCATTCCCGTGCTCCCTAAGATGGTCCTTCTTGCTGTTATAGAGACGACATATAGATTCTGCATGGCCAGTGGCTTCTGGAAAGCCTCTCCTCCGAAAAGCTTAAAGGCTCTGTAGGCTTCTGCCACAGAGCAAATGAAAAAGCTGGCTAACCATAACTAACTCAGTCTTACAGGGGAGCTAAAATGCAGTTAAATGAAGCGGCTTCCTCAAAGGCAAAAAATTAAGACTACTGTGGGCTCCAGAACAGAATCTAGGCAGGCCATTCACCAGCCCTTTGTTTAAATACCGAATAATTTGTCATCTAAAATGATCCTTATATCCATGCACTGATTTCACTCTTACTACTCACGTTAAAGTGTCTTCTAAAATTGTGTCCTATTCAGAGAGATGGCCTTGCCCGCCCTGAAGAGGAAACCTAAAATAGAATAAACTTCAGTATCTATGGTTCTGGGCAAAGTTTCAGTTTTAATCCTAAACAGCCCTTAATCCATTCTTAGTAAGATGTGAATCATCATGTTTACAGTCAGAGCTACAGAGATAAATCCCAGCACAGTCTGTAAAAACAACTGTGTATTAAAATATGAAACTGCAGTTCTCCTTCAAGTCCTAAAAACTGACACCTGGTGCTAAAAAATATCACCTTCTTAGCAGAGGTGCCAACACTCTGTTCAGACAGGAAAACCTGCTTACAAGACTGGCCTCTGCTTTCTAATCTCTACAAGAAATAGCCTTTCATGGTCAAGTCACTCAAGCTTCACAAGATTTTCGTTCATATTATATTTTTTTTATTTTATTTTATTTTATTTTTTTTTTTTCAGGTTTGTTTGTTCTGTCCCCTTCTTGCAGCCCATGTTCCTCTGGTAAGACTGATAAACAATGTCTTTTATTGCTATAGGCAGCCAGTCCCACTTCATACAATAACAGGCAAGACTTGGCGGGACTGCGAAGTGCAGGTGTGTGGAGTATTGTGGTCATCCAAACCAGATGCTGAGGAGATGGAGCACCTGTTTCCCTTCTTTTTGGCACTGGAGAATACAGCACTGTGCAGGCTACAGAAACAGCCTGAAATTAATAGCACTGCTGCAGTTTTCCCTTGACAGGGAAGAGAGATGTACCATCTACAGCTTTTGTGAGCATTCCTGTGAGTGCTCATACACATGTGCTGGATTATTGTGTATATATATATATATATATATATATTTCAGAGCAATTGGAGGAAATCAGAGATGGGTCTGTAACTTCATTTCTCTCAAGATTATTTTATTTGTCATTAATCATGCCCTGGCATATATATATATATATGTATATATATAAAAGGTGGGGTTTTTTTGTGGCCCTGACAGCAGTAAGGTTAAACCAAAGTCCCTGAGGTTAACCTACATTTTATTTCTCTTTTTAATAGGTTCTGCAAATGTCTCTTACGGACACAGAGATGCAGTTACAGTTCTGTGGTCAGGATGGCTGTCCCACTACTACTGACTGCAGGCAGCTGAAAGCCCTCTGTTGATGTGAAAGGAATCAAAACCCTGCCAATACTGAAAGGTAGTAGCAACCCTAAATGAAAGGTCCTCAGGAATAATAAAAAGTTTTCTTTTATCTGTCTTACAGCCTCTCTAGATTGCATGGCTGAGAGGCAGGAGTTGATCTGGGAAGCTAGGCCTCCGAAGTGTAAAGGTGCAGTGAGCCCTCCCTGTTTTAGGTCCTCCTTCTTCTGCCCCTTCCTACACCCCCTTCCCCAGAAGCAGCTCCTTTACGGAGGAGGAAAAGAGCAAACTGTCCTTTGCAGCCTTTGCTGTGGCCAAGTGGGTGCCAAAACATATGGAAAGGACTGGTGTTTTTGCAGGCTGGAGGACTGACTGTGTCCAATGCAGCAAGTGTAACTCCTCATTTGCACTGTGCCATGCACTGCAATCATTTTTTAAATTGAAGAGACAGAAATTTTAAGCTGATAGGGCAAAAATAGCACCTGCTTTATAGCATTTTATTTTCTTATTTAGTTTAGAGAAATCTGGGTGGTCACTAATGTTTTCCGGAATTATTTGTGTTAAAAAAATATACATATTTGAAAAAAAAATTGCCAGGAAGATAAAATTTGAACATTACAAAATTTGAAATGACATTTTAGGCCATGTCACTTTTAAAGATGGAGGTTCTCCAGCCTACCACTAAAAAAGAAGTCTTCCTTACAAAAAGAAAACAGAATGTTACTTCAGTTTTTTTAGCACAATGTAAATTGCACTAAAATCCAACTTCCACAGGTAAGAGAGGCTTGTGACACTATGGTAATATCATAGGAAAACAAAACAACCTCATTTTCACTGTGATTTTTGCTTGGGATGGCCCACAACCACTGAAAATCGTGTTGTAGCAATAATCAGTAATGTTTTCTCTGTCTTTTTTTCTCTCTGCTAAACAGTATGCATGCATGCCCGCATACACACACAGGGTATACATGAGTAAGGATCACACTGGACATAAGAACAGCTTCAGTTCCTCAGCAGTTCCTCAGCAGTCTTCTGGATGCTTTAATTTCACTGAGATTTGACTAAAAGTACACAAAGCACAGAGGCAACAGCTCATGCACATCTTTACATATGTGCACGCCTCAGAGATTGGATGAAATGTCTCCTGGTTTCCCGAGTGCTTAAGTCAGAGCCACAAGTAAGGTGCAAATTAATCACATAAGATTGGAAGCTTTTCCTTGATTCCTTACAATTCACTGCACAGAAAGACCTGAAATGAGAGCTCATTATCACTACCAGTTGGTACAGATAAAGCTTGCTTTAATTTTTCCCTGGACAAAGTGTATTTCTTTGCTGTGCCACTTAGAGCTACACAAAGAATTCCACCTCTCACAGCATCTTGCTTTTTTATGGTTTCTGGTGTATTCCTTGGTTTAGCCTCAAACTACTCCTGTACTACTGCACAGATAAACCGCGTCTGAGCTAAGAGTTGAGATATTAAACCCCTGATACCTTTTCCTCCCATCACCTCCCTCTGAACAGACAGTGTTAATGAGCCAGAAATGGTTTTGAATCAGGAAAAAGGGAATTTTGGCAACTGGTGTCGTATTTCTGTAAGGACTTAAAAACAAAATTATAAGAAGAATGTTATAAAGGAGCTATTTAAGCTGGAAGCACAAGAGAGAGGGAAATTACCCAAGCTGGGAGACAAGAATGGCAAGTTGGAAGACAGATACGCTGAGTAGACTTCAAGGTCTACAAAAGATTGGTTGTCTCTTTCAGGGTTTACACTCTCATTGTCTAATTAGACTAACAGGGGTAGAATAGAACAGGGGAGATTAAAATCCGTGATAAACAAGGCATCTTTTATTTGATATTATTGGAACTGGTTTCACTTATCTTAGGAGATCTTTCTTTTTGTGCTCCTTAATTTGTCCTTGAAGTCCTGTATCTAATCATTAGTTGAGCAACCAATAATCCTCCTCCAGCCCCTCCACCCCTTTTTATGACCAACTTTAATCTTTCAACTCAGTGAAAAACATGTTTCCCCTATCATAACTAGTTTAACAAAAATTCTCTTTCAAGTTTAGATTGCACAGATACAATGGCTTTCCTGCAGCTTCATGCTGGAGAAAGGAATTTACATTAGAAAAAAAAAGGAGATTTATGATAGCATTGTATTTCCATTTGAATATGGAGAGTTAATAACATGCATATGTTTTTTTTATTATTATTATTTTAAGGTTTAAGCCATGCCATAGGCAAAAGGAAACCTGGAAACTGTGGGACTGGCAGGGCTCAATGAATAACCTAATCTGGATTTCATTCACAAACAGCAGCTCACACACAGGGAAAGGGCTGGTATGTTTCGCCAAATCGGAACTGGAGTAAGTGCCAGGATTTCCTGATTTGTTTACATTTCTCAAAAAACTTTTTTCCCCTGGATGAGGCTAGAATTAGACTTCCTTTTCCACTTTTGGCCCTTTCCAAACTATTCTTGCTTGACATATTCTCTCCTTTTCCCTGTATTCTCCTTTGTTCCAGTCTCAGCTGGCTCTTTTGTCTTGGAAAACAGAAAAGGTGATGAAAGATGTCAGTCTATGATAATAATGATAATGTGGCCAGGTTTGCATGACAGCGAAACAATGCTTTTCCAACACACTTGGATCTGCCATTCTTTCTTCAGTGATTCAGAGGGGAGAGAGTACGATCACTCCGGGCCGCACATTGGAACAGTGGTGTCACAAGGCAAATGAGGGGAGAAATCTCGATGAAAGCCTGTTGCTGAGTTAATCAGAAAGCACAGGGGGTCTGCTGCAAAACTAAATCACCTCTTCATCTACTGACTGGTCTTGCTGAGCCTCTGAAAATGATGGTTTCCCTACTAGTCATTTTTCACTTTCACTAACTTTACTGTACTTTACTCATTGTTTGCAGCTTTAGTGCAGTCACCGTAGAAACTTGTTTTGGAGACCTTCTGTGTGCCTTTGTTTATAGCCCTTTGATCATCCCACAGTAAGAAAAACACTGCAGTTTGGATAGGAGCCATTGTTTCCTTAACATGACAAGAAAGCCAGCCTGCAATCAGTATTTGATGCGCAAGTGTAAAAGGGCTGGGAAGGACTTCCTACAGTTCTGGGTAGAGCAACGTTTAGAGTTTGGGCATCTTGCTGAGTAGGGCTTAAAATCCTTGATGTAGCTCCTTAGTGGTAGCACAACAGCAGTCCCTGTTGTTGTTTCTTGCAGCAATGCTACAGCAACACAAAACCTACTCTTCTTAAGATGTCAGCTTCATTTGGCCCTAACTCCTGCAGCTGAGAGTGTTGGGAATGGTTTACGCTTCAAATGTGTGAGGTAGTGAGGAGGGGCTGTGGCAGACAAACCACTCAAAGCAAGGAAAGGCAGGGCTGCAAGACTGGATTTCTGCATTTCAAACAAGTGTTGTCAGCCAGGATTTTAGCTGACATTGCTCTGCTTACATCACTACAACAATGCTGATTTATCCCACCTGATGAATATGTGTCTGGGAGGGCATGTTGATAAGATGGTGGTGCAAAAGAGTTAGTCACATAGGAAAAGGAAGTGAGGGGAGAAAGATGAAGATAAAGGGGGAAGACGAGACATGACCGTGAGACTCAAGAAACATCAGTTGTAATGTTATGGCTGTGAGAAAATGATTAGAAGAAATTGCATCAGAATGCTCACCAATTTTGCAATATCTTCATCACCTTTTTAAGATTCCATATGGAGATACTGAGTAGAATGTGTGTGGCTGGATATTTGGAACAAATCCAAACAACAGGCCAAATGCAGTCATCTGTGTTGGCTGAAGCTGTGTACTAATGTTTCCTGTGCACTCATTGGAATATGTTTGCTTTTTCTGCTCTGAATTTGTTTTTCAACTTTAATGTCTTCTTTGGTTGCTCTGAATTCTGTTTTTCACCTTGAACTATTTATATCATATTTAACTGCTTACACTGTGCATAAGCACCCATTTTTAGCACATTGTCTGATGTGAGGATATACGGACCAGAAATCACTGTACCACTGTTACTCATAGGATGGAGGGGTGAAAGAGAGAGGGGTGGGAGTAAAGCAATATGAAAGAAGAAAGTCTGACTTTGGAAAAGGGGAGTAAGCTACTGTAAGGGATGTTAAAGAAGTTTTATGCATGAAATCAATAGTCAGTTTATTCTGTTTTAGAAAATCTCTGCAGAGGAGCAAGAGTTCAAAAGCTGCTGTGCTTACATGACTGACTGGGGTGATCTCAGAAGAGCTACTCATGTGAGTAAGGTGATCAGGAAATGGGTTAATGTCAGCAAGCAGCCTTCGCTAGAAACCCACACCTACCCTTTCTGCTTCACCAGTTGTCTGAGACTGCAGTTTCACTATTAGGTTTTGGCGGTACGTTTTTAGATTTCCAGTTACAGCTTGCATGATAACAGCCAGTACTTGACATCTGAATAGTTACTGCCATTTAACTGTATGAGAACTGTAAAGGAAGCATTCTTGCAGGAGGAAACGTAGAGGAAGGGACAAGTGTATTTCTAGTGCTTTCAAATAATTATGAGTCATTGCTTCTGTCAGTTAGAGTTCTCACTGATAAGTGTCAGTAAGAAAGTTCTACTTCAAATAAACACTTCTTCTTTTGCATTACTGATAGCTAATACAGATGAAACCACAAACCTGAAGTCACCAAATTTTAGTCATGCGTCATTTGAAGTAACTCAGTACTTCAAGGTAATCGGTGTTTAGTTTTACTGTTCCTTTCTCCTTTTCTTGCTATTCCTGATGAATTTTCTCTTTCATTTTCCTACTACTCTTCATGTGATTTGAGCATTTAGTTAAGCCACGATTTTCCCACAATGTGGGGTCATACAGCAACCTACAGGAGAGGTCACACTAGGAAGTCTAAATAGGTGACCTAATGCACCACCTTGGGCCACCCAGACTTCTAGCAACACCTAAACTGACAAATTACCATTGATTTATTCTGTTTAAAAATAGCAACAAACTAACAAACAAACAAAACAATGAACAAGATTAAGTTTGTGGGCATCAGGATGCGACTGATGACAGGATGTCTCAAGCTGATATTTACAACTAGCTAATCATGGCTGCTGTGCAGTCTGTGGGTGAACAGAACAGAGGTACAAAAAAATGAATGGGGCAGCATGTGAAGGAAAGTGATGCAGAATATTGGCTTGAAATTTTTGCAAGGACCAACCAAGATCTCAGACTCTGAATCCAAAAACCCCCTTCAAATTGGAACTAAAATCATAGCTAAAATCACAAGCTACATTTTGCCATCCTCAAATTGCACTACAGGAAACACACTTGACTCAGAAGAAATCTCAGTGTTCCCCATACAGACAGGGAATTCCTCTTCTGTTAGAGCTACAAGAAACATCATCATCATTGTTGTTTTTTCTTTTTTTTTTTTTTTTAATGAAGAATTGGTTTTGAGATGCAACATTTCCAAGAGCATTTGCAACAATTCTTGAAGTGAGTCCAAGACAGTTCTGTTTCTCTTGGTGGAATTCCTATTTCTTTGTTGTGAATATGCAGAATATGTGCAAAACGATGATCCTTTTTTTCCACAAGATTCCCTTCCCCCAGACCAACACCCTTAAGTTTTCCTTTGTCACTTTTGTGATCACAGTATAAACAGCACACAATTCACAGAGGTGATTTATTTATTGATTTATTTTAATTAGATTGAAAGATTATGGTGGGGCCAACAAAACCCATGTAGCTCAGTAGCTTTTCTTTAACCTTGGCCAGCTGAGGTTTGCTGAGCAAAGAACAGGCAAACTCAGGAGAGACTTCCTTGAGTAAAATCATGCAACTACCAACAGAGAATTTTTGAGCCAGAGGTTGCATCTGTGCCATTGTTTTTGATGTTAATGAATGGACCTATTCTTCATAAAATTCTTCATTCCTATTTTGAATCCATTCATATCTCTTGGCTTCCACGACATCCTCTGGCAATGACTTAGTTATGCTTTGGGTGAAAATACTGCTTTTTTTTTTTTTTTTTTTTTTTTTTTTTTTTTTTTCAGCCACCATGTCTCATAATTTCATTCAGTATTCCCTCTTGTACAGTAAGAAATGATGAATAGATGGTGCCCATTCACCTTCCTCATGTCATTTAGGATAATGAATTTGCTGTGCTAGTCATCTCTTTTACAAATTGAGGAACCGCTGTTTGTTTTTTTTTTTTGTTGTTGATTCCACAATCCTATTCTTTTCATCAAGATTTTGTCTTCATTTTTTCCATCTCCACTGTATCTTCTGGAGGTGGGGAGAGCAGAACTGCTGTGACAGCTACAGAAATAACATTTGAGAATCTAATGCACCATAATATCAAATCACATCTACTGTAAATTTCCTCATATGCCAAGCTTTCCCCTTAGACTCCATCAGAATGGAATGGGCTAGAGAAGAAACATTTAAGACCATACTTTCTGTTTCTCTGTTTCTAAAGAATAGCACTTTCAGGACCACCTCTGTGTTTTGTTTTTGTTTAGTTGTTTTTATTCAGCAGACTGACTCATGATTTTGGGGGCTAGCAATAATTCACATATGTCCTTCCCAGAGCTGTTTTATGTTTCTGGCTCATCTCTCTTTCTCACACTAAGGACAACACTTTATCCAAATGAACTCAATTATAACATATCTCATTTTTGGTGTTATGCTGCATTAGTCTCTAATGAAAGCTCTCACTATTTACAATTTCATAGCATGTTTATGTTTTTGATCTGAGCCGACACAATCCATTCAAAGATAAATACATCAATTAATTAAGCAGTTGTTGAGATTAGAAATCTGACACCCATATGGTGTCAAATTAGTGTCTGAAAGCAGTTAACTACTAAAAGAAGCACATGCATCTGTTGCAAGAGATTAAAATGAAGCATCTATTAATTACTATGAGTTTCTTGATTGACTTCAAAATTATACTGCTGAACCAATTCTCTTTGTGTTATTCATCTTTAATGTCATCACTTATAAATAAAGACTTGCTTCAAAAATATCATGTTCCAAGTAAATAATAAGCAGTCTCTAAAAAGCAGGGAAAGGAAACTCAGCAGTGAAGAGATGGCACAAAGCATGTTGCTATGTGTTTTTCCTTTCCTAGGAACTACATAGAACCAGATGTATGCAGGATAGAAATGTTGCCTGATACAACAATGAGTAATAAGGACTATCTCACAATCATAGGATGCGTGACACAATAATGAATTGTATATTACATGCTTCAAAAACACAATAAAAACTGTCAATTTATTTCCAGTGGAAGTTCATTGGCAGAATAGAGATACCACAAGAATTCCACTTCAGGTCTCTCCTGCTATTTTCCTGTTTTCATGCACTCACAAGTGAGAAAAAGTGCAGATGTTGGAAACGCACATGCTGTCTCTCTCTGTATCCAAGGGAATAGTTGTTTTAAAATACATAGGTATCCAATTGTCTATGGCTTATTTTTAACATCCTAAAGTCAAAACTACATTTGCTTTGATTTCATTGGATCTCAAATCAGGTGTAACTTAGTCAGGCTTCTTGGTGCAGAAAGAAATATTCCTACTATCTCAGATGTTGACATGCTTCCTTCTGAACAAATGGCTTATTATTTTGATGAGGATATGTATTCTGTTTCTTTAAGCACATAACAGGAAACCAGGCAGGATGGGGATGGCGAAAGAGTCTACAGCGGTAGCTCTACAGTAGGGAGAGAGAGCACATGCTTTTTAAGGAAAACATTCTGTATTTTAATAAAAATCTTTGTATGTGTTTTCAGAAAAGAAATAATAATAATAATAATAATAATAATAATAACAACAATAATAATAATAATAATAATAATAATAATAATAATAATAATAATAATAATGGGCTGAGGGACTGTTTCAGTGACTGTTTTTCTCCTTATATTCTATGGGGAATGTTATACTGCTGCTCATGCACTCAGGTGGCAGAAAAGAAGCACTGATCATCAAAGCTTTCATCTCAAAGCCATCACCAACCTGATGATGCCAGTTACCTCTGTTTTTGCATATCTATCTGTATGCTAAAATGCTTAGAGATTTGTGGTATAAGACATGCTTTTATTCCACTTTGGACACACACTGGGAATCAATGCCAGTGCCCCAACCCTGGTGTGGTGTGCTCCTGAGGTAGAACTCTTTGCACTAAGGTGGCCAGATCCTATGTGAACTTTGGTATTAGAGGTCTCTGTGCAGGTCCATGGAGTTCTCCCAGCTCTAATCCTGAGCCAGGGGCAGGAGATACAGAAGGTCAGGCAGTCACAGCCTGGCCATGGCCTCAGAAACCCATTGCTGTTATGACTGAGGAGCACATTCTACTTTTGGAAAGGTATTGGAAGAGTGTTACACTCTTCTGAAAATAGAGGTCTTCTCTTACCTACCTAAGACTTAGTCTAAATAATTCCCAAGCAAGCAACCTGCCTTCTGTCTGCTGTAGGAAACATGCAAGGAGAACTTATTAGGAGGTTATCAGCAAAATGACCGCTTTAGGAAATTTATTCCCTCCTCACTCATTCTTGGAGTGATCTTCTGCACACACTGTGTAAGAAAGCTAAGAAACATCTGCCTGAAGTGCCTTTTCTCCACGGCAAGACTGCAGTTTTCTGGTCATTTCCTTAGAGAAAACAGGAACTAAGCTGCTTAACGCCAACAAACTTCTCCAGGCAGACCAATAAATCTTCCAGCCACTGATATCAAAAGCTAGCAACAAATCTAAGAGTTTTGCAGAAATTTTGGTCTCCTGCACACAGATGATGATTGATTACACCTTTGTCTAATATTCAGGCTTGTAAGCTAAATCTACAGATTTGAGGAAATTAATATTTCAGGGGAATAGATATCCTGCCACAAGCTTCCCATTGGCTTTTCTCCAAAAGGGGAACTGAAACAGACAGCAAGATTATCAGGCACATAATTTTAAAAGCCTCCTTTTGGGAGGAAATATTTTGTTACTGTCAAAGTTTTCCTTAATGAAAACTAAAACTTTTAGGAGATGTTTGATTTTGTTTTGTTTTGTTTTCCCATTTCCTCTTTCTAGTTTTCCTTCTCATTTCAAGCTTTAAGGAAAGTAATCGCTTTCCTCATGTGGGGAAGCATCCCTATAGTAACTAAATAAGATAAATATGCTAAGTGTAACATTTGGGATGCATTTGGGATCCTGTTTCATCTTCATTATCTGCAGACAACCCTTTAGAGAAGTACAGTGGATTTATTTTACCCTAGCTAGAATATTTCTGTATCCTTCCTCCCTCTGTCTGTTTTGTACAGCCCCATTTCCCCCTAAATATGGTTAAACGTCAGGCACAAATGATACAATCCAGCATGCTTGGGGAATGTAACTGATTAAAGTCATCAGAAACTCTAAGATTTTTGAATTAATGAAGTTACAGAAATGCAAAGCAGTGGTACCAGCTTTCCGTAACATTTATAGAGACCTTAACTTACACTCAGTCAACAAACTTCACCAAACTTCTGAGTGTCACTGGTTTGATAGGGTTGTGGTTTTTTGGTTTTTGTTGTGTTTTTTTTTTTGATTGTTTGTTTTTCGAGTTATTTTTTTTTATATATGTTTCCAAGGACATGCTGGTTAGACTGAAGAATGGGGAAAACATGAACAAGAAGAGATGCTTTAGTTAAGATACATGTCAAAACAGACAGTTTAAAAATAAAAATAAAAATAAAAGGCTTGCTAAAAAAGATGTTATCATTTTCATTCAACAGTGTTTCTCTGTCAACACCGGAATTTAATGTTTTTCAGTAAAAAAAAAAAAATAATAATAAAATAAACAAATTTATCCCAAATATAGCTTTTCTTTTTATGTGATGCCAATAAGAATTATTTTTATGTTAATGTTTAAGGCAAGTTTGATTACTGACAGTTTCAAATGCTGTTCCTCCTTTGTGAAGTACCAGAGCTTCCCCGTCATCAGTCTGAAGCTGGAGGAAGAGTGCAATATGAAAACAGTGTTACTGACATTAATAAAGCATGGAGATGATCTTTTTGCTTCTAATAGTTTCCCAATGCCCAAGCCTAGTCATTGCCCAAGCTCTGCAATTCTTGAAAACTCATCTCTTGGAAACAGATTTTCTGCATACACCATAGAGCAGATGCACTAAACTGAGTAATGAGTCTGAATGCTAAACTGCAAGACTGAGTTTTCTGTGCCCAGTTTCTTAACTGTCTTCTGCTTCCTCTGAAACAGCTCGAGTCACACAGAAGACCTGTGGTGCCAGCTGCTCTCCAAAAACGATTTGTTGGGCAGGCTTTGAAACAGAGCCTGGTTGGAAGTTTTTATTTAAATTAAAACTCATCTGTGCTGAATTTCACTCTATTGCTGCTTCTCTTCAAAGACTTATGTACATAACTACGACTTTGAGAGTCGGTTTACTTTAAGCAGACCAGGGAAGAAGCAAACAGCTTCACCAGACAAGGGGGAAACTTCAGGTGATGTTGTCAGCTTAACCTCACTATTTCCCTATGTAGGTGGCATGACAGAACAGTCCTAATTATAGAATCACATGGTTAATAAATGTATGTTCTACCCAGATACTTACAGATAAAAGATACATGGTACAAATACTGATCATCCTAGTGCACATCGAGTAACATCAGATGTTCTGGAAGGAATGGTTGAGCTACAGTCACCTGATTTTATGGATAGAAAGCCTCCTTAGACAGTCTCCTAACACCTTTAACATCTGTGAAAACCACGGCGGGTTCTCCTCAAGCAGATTCTGCACTTCTAAAATGTCTCACTTACTTCCTTGTGCATGGTTTTAATATAACCATACTTCACAGGGGTCAGCATCTGTGCTATAGCAGAAATAAAATTTGAGCTTGCTTGCTTGAAGATTTAGGGGACAGTACATGTGTGTTATGTTATTAGCCTGAATAATTTCTAAGTGGCACATGCTTTTGTCTTCACAGTATTAGAAATGCTGTTCAAGGAGTCTAGGCCAAATGGATCATGTGGCTGAAAATCCATATTTGTATACGTAATGGCATCCTATGAATGTGTTATAGGTTGCTAAAAAAGAGGCAATATGTTTTTAGTGACTGGAGAAATGTTTACAAACACATGCACTAACTGAATAAAAATTACCAATGCAAAAGCATTGGAAACTCCCATAGTCACAGTGCTTGATCTTCTTAGCTGAATCATATTCATATACTAGATTCATAGTTGATGTGGCGATTCACTGAAACCTAGACTAAAACTATTCTCTGTTGGAGTTTACTGAGGTTTATAACAAGATTTAATGGAAAACAGTAATTTTAACCTTTTTATCACTTAGCTTCAAGCTCCTGTTCTATGATGATGCTGTGATGGAACCCAGACTGACACAGAGCTTCTAGTAGCATCAGTGAGGCTCTCGTACACTGCTTGCTGCCAGCCTGAAGTCAGGAGGTTTTAGTATAAGAAGTGTTGCCTGCTGAATGACAACTGGAATTTCGTGCTGCATATGTGCAACGAACCAAATCCATAGGCTACTTGCATCCTCTTGGATACCATGGCATTTTATTATGAAATTTGGGTTGGAACCCAGCACAGCTCTGATTAAATTACTTGAAAGACTTAGTGATTTGTTAATATGGTCCTTAAAAAGTAGGCTGTCCTGGCTATGTCCGAGATGTTGCATTCACACACACAAAGAAATCCAATAATGTGAAACTATGATAAAAGAGGGAAAACCTCTAGGTTTTCTCACCACTCTAGGTTATATCTAATGCAAAGAAATAGCCATTTACCTTTTGGAAGGGAGAATATTGCAAAGCTGAACGTTTTTCATCATTATCTGGCTTGTTTTGACACTCAAATATCTTAATGGAGACTAAAGGGTTCTTGAATACGTATATCTAGGCATTCAAACAAATTCATCCAGCTAGGAGTTGTTTGGCTTTAGTGTTACCTTTATGAGGCTCCAGCCAAAAGCAGTCTCTGTAGGGCTGGACTCAGTACAAAGAAGGGAAAGTCTCCAACAGAAGAAGCTAAAAAAAAATTACAATTCCCATTTTATAATATTACCACAAGCTCACTGCCCACTGGAGGAGCTTAATTTACACAGCACACATCTGTCTGCAGATTCCAGACAAAAGCCGATGGCTGATAACCTTGAGGCTATGGGCAAATGAATTGCTTGCCCACTTCTTTGTGCAGCTTGCCAAAGCAACAGTAACAACTTAGGTCCAACACCTGCAGCAAGTAACTCACCCTAGCAAAGCAGCATCCAATCCATCTTTGATTTAGACAACAAAACAGGAGTAGGAGTGTTTTCAGATCCAGGATTGATTTTGTCTGAATTCTACTCTTACGTGGGTTTAACCATTCCTCCTTTGTTTGTACTCCAATTTCTGATATTCAAATAAGTTGGAAAAAATTTGTGTCAATATCTTATGAAGCAGGATGAGATGAGGATGTTTAAACTAAGTTTCTTTTAATATTTTTCCACGTGTTTCTCCTAATTGGCTGTTTCTTTTTTTTTCTGGCTTTGTTCTCCAACACTGATTCATTCATTTCCTGAAGTTTCACTTCACCTTGTCTGGTTTTTCCGTCTGCAGCACATTGTTGTACGCATTTGGTGATGAGAATTAGCTCAAAATAATCTGTACCATAATTACTGACTTCAGACATGTTTGTATCTATAGGGAGATGTCCACGACAAAACAAAATAACAACAAAGAGGAAAAACTATCGTGTTCTTCCATATTTGGACAGCCCAGATGTTATTTACAGCATTGTTTATGAAGCTTTTTTCTTTGCCTTGCTGGCTTTGATCCACACACGTTGTCAGTTTTGAGCACACACGTCCTGTCACATGGCGATTGTGCGCCCCTGACAAGTAAACATGTGGGAATGCGATTTATAAAGACAGGCTAGAGCAGCAATTAAGGAGAAAAAGAACTACAAACAAGACAAAGGAAATTATGCAGGAAGATGAGCTAAATCTGGTCAGAATACAGGATATCAAGGCAACTCTGCTGCATGTCATTTATGCTTTAGTCACTAGTAAGTGTCAACATTAGTACGTGATGTTTGCGCTCATGAAACTTTTATTGTTAGTCTGCAAGAGTACTGCTCAGAAGGACTTGTTGCTGCAGAGCCCTCCCTGTGTGTGATCTGCAAGGGGTGATGCAGTTCATCATCGTGTTTGGCGCTTATTCAGTGTGATGGAGTTCTTCAAGCGCATTTGGCACAGTGAACAAACAGAAGAATGTAAAACCTCTTTTTTCCTATGAATCTGAAGAGGGAGTAGCTTCCAGTAAGATTCCGTAGGATGTATAGGACAAGGGAAATGTCTGACATGCATTACATTTTCTTGCTAAAGTAGTGCCACAAAACAAACAAACAAATAAAAACCCCCCAAATATTCAATAAATCTTCCAGGCAATAAAATTCAGTCATGCAAATATTTTGGTGACAGCAGTGAAAGGTTATGTACCAGAACCCATAGGGCCTGGGAAGGGAACGCAGGCTATTGCTTATTTCCCCATTTATGAACAAATTCACTCCAGGCAAATGCTGGGATTTAGCAAATTCATTTTAAGATACTGAGTATATTAAGAAGCTGCTTAGCTGAGTCTTGGGACTGTTTCACGAAAGGTCCTCTAATCTGGAAAAGTGGGCTTTAATATAAAGGTCATGATGTCAGCTGGGAGAACTGATTGCTCATTATCCCCATGTCTGGTAGAACAGTGTTCTGTTGAGAATCTTTCTTTCAGCTTTACCTGTCCAAGTCTATAGCTCAGAGCACACTGGAGGAGGAAATTCACTTAGCTCTTTAACTGCTCTTCTCTTTTCAGCCATCTGCCGTCTACTCCTTCTCTTAATCACTGCCCTGTTACTATCCTCACAAGACAGAACCTCGATTTTTCAATCCTTCTTCAACAAACCTTCACATAGCATATGGGATGGCACTTTACTACTAATCTCACTTATGAAGGGAAAGGCTTGACCCGACACACATGGATGCGCAGCTCCAACCCTGCAGCTATTTGTCACCCCATCTTGGAACAAATACTTGCCTCATGCTCAGATCTTTAATGTAAAAGCACTTACACTTTCTGTTATAGCATCATGGCTGCTAGATCTATGCTATGAATATAATGCTATGCTATTCATAATCAGGAGAGTAGGTCACTTTCCTCCTGCTGGCAAGGTTATTTCTTATCCAAGTCAGGATGCCATTGGCCTTCTTGGCTACCTGGGCATGCTGCTGACTCACGTTCAGCTGAGTGCTAACCAGCACCCCCAGGTCCATTTCTTTCACACAGCCTTCCAGCCACTCTTCCAAGGCTGCAGTTTTGCCTGGAGTTGTTGTGGCCAAAGCACAGGACCTGGCACCTGGTCTTGTTGAACTTCATCCCACTGGCCTCAGTCCAGTAGTCCAGACTGTCCAAATCCCCCTGTAGGGCCTTCCTACCCCCAGGCACATTGATACTTCCTCCCAACTTGGTGTCATCTTCAAACTTACTGAGGATGCACCCAATCCTCTAAGGTCATCAATAATAATATAATACAGGACAGGTCCCAGTACCAACTTCTGGAGAACACCACTCATGACGATTCACCAAACAAGAAGTATGAATACCAAGCCTCATCAACTCATCAAAAATGTCATTTGCAGGATGAGCTAAAAACCAAGTGGATGCAACAGATGATAATGGCGAAGGAACTGCAGGCACCTAGAGACAGTGGGACATAAAAACAAGATCTTTAATTGTTTTTACCTAGCAAACACGAGGGAATTTGTGGTAGGTTGAAGAGAGTCCTTGTTCATTGCTAATATTCTTGTTCACTTACAGAATTAAAGAGGATAACTAAATCTGCAGTGCAAAGTACAGTTCAGTTATGTTGGGGCAGCAGGTAAAGTTACATCCAGCAAGAAAGTGGCTAACATATGAGTGAGGTTGCCATGACATTAATCAGTCTACCCATCTTCTCATCAGCAAAGCAGACAGAGAGGATTTCACACTCTTCACAGATTTCTCTAGAAACCTAGTTAGTGAAAAGAACCACAGATTTGAAGAACTGGTTTGAAAATGAAAGCAGAACTACCTTACGGTCATTTTCAGCTGATTTATGATCAACAGCAGAATGACTCTGAGGATGAGATAGGCTTTTCCTCCCCAGCAATAGTGGTGTCTTTGGAGCAAATCTCTCTCAAAATGACAGCAGCATACCTTGGTCCAGACTGGGAGGGTAAAGGCAAGATGAAACCTGAAGTCATGGCAGTTCTATTGCCTCAGACAAATCCAGGACTGAGTCTGAGCCCACAGAAGACCTGAAATTAGAACTGAGAGACTTAAGAATCAGAAAATTGTAAAGACACCTTGCAATATACAGATTTCATACTGCTAGAATGCTACATATTGGCAGAATTTAATGTATATGATTACTTAATTTCATTAAAGTGTTCACATTCCTCAACACTTTCCATCTCATGTCTTATCATCCATTCCACTTAAAACAGGAAAAAAAAAAACAGCAAACCAGTTAATGAGGACACTGCCATCAAACCTTTTCCCACCACTTTTAAGAGAACTGTTTTATGTTAGTACTCCTATTCATATACAAAAAATGTACACCATAAATAGTATTATAAGAGAGTATCATCCAACTGGAAATCCTTCCTTTCTTTTAACAATGATGGCTTCATTTGTTCGTTGTTTTTGCTGTTGATTTTTACTAAGCAAATGGTAAATCTCCCAGTTAGAGGAGCACAACCCTTCTGTGGTCAGGAGACTTAGGCCAGAGCTGAGGATGTAACCCAGGCTATCTCTCCTTGGCAAACCATGCCTCCTACTTCAGTTAAGATTCTCACAATTATTTCTTCTGGCTTTGGAGACCAAAGTAACACAGCCTTCTACTGATAGGCCAGCCTATATTCAGATGGCCTAAATTCCACCTAGAATCCCAGTGCCTGCTGTGCAGGGATAATGTACCACAATTGGAAGGGATCCTGGGGAAAACGATGTCTAGAGGGGCTCTGGTTGAACACGCAAGGTTCCCTTGGACAGAATAAATGCCGGTTATTACTGTGGGAGTTTTGATTCAGTTTGAAAATCAAAGGAAATTGATTTTTTAAATTATTATTTGCCAGTGGATTGTCCTTATAGAATTCACTTCCTTACACACACACACACACACATATATTTATTTATTGTAGAAATTTCTTACTTTTTCCATATGCTTGTGAACCAGGGGGGAGCAGATGTCCAGAACAATCAGCATCAACAAGATTTTTCATTTAATAGTCACATTTGAGAACTGTTAAATCATGAAGTGTAGTGAAATCATCATTATAGACTTATTATTGCACACTATTGATCTATTTTATTTTATTTTTTTTCCAGTGGTTTGATGGGAGCACACCAAAAATTCATGAAAACTGATTGCAATAGGACACTCACTAAAACCAACACAATGAGTATACTGAATGCTGTATGCTTCTGCATAGGAAATTATTGTAAAGAAGCCATAGAACTAATGACTTAATTATTGCCTTAAAAGTTGTTATGATTACACAAAAGCAGCACACGAACAAGTTTTCTCCCCATGAAGGCTATGCTGTCTTTCAGTTTCCTGTACAGGGCATCAGTTTCTCTTAGGAGTTTTATACACACATTTTCACAGATTTGCAACTGGTAATTGCCTCCTGGCCTACACTATTGTGCCGAAGGTGCCGTATATTGGACCATAGAATCTTGAATCCTATATCTAAATGTACTTTTGTTTTTAGTAGATTCTTCAGGAAGAATCGGTTTGTATATCCCAGAAAAGAAGCTTTGGGATGCCTTCAAGGCCATGGGTCTGGAAATATGGAAGAAAGTTAAAGAGGCCCTGTCGCTCTGCTATGACCAAAGAAGAGCACATGGCCTTTCAAATCTCTTGAAAAAAAATATGTAATTAAAAATACAAGACTGGATAGATCTTTTGATCAGACTCTTAAGCTGTTGGATGAGGAATGCACTGCTGTTAGTGAGCATCCAGGACATGCAGCAAGAAGGGGCACAGGCGTTTGCTAACAGCAGAGCAGGAATGCTGGGTATTCACCTCATCAAGTGGCAGGGCAAAGGAGAGAGAAACTTTCTACAATAACCCTCAAAAATGAGTAAATATCACTATTTACATTTTACATTCCATGCCCCCAAATACCCAATAATCAGCAAAACCAACATTTTGATAAAGCAGATCTTGTTCTTGCCTGAGTCCCCATACAGCGCTATGACCCATTCACATCTCTGAGGTCCAAGCCTTGAGTATAAAAGGCTCTGAATTTCCATGACAAATATTGCTTAACTGGAGCCAGCCATTGTAACTTCCTCCTTGCTGTACAGAACATAGCAATGAGATTGAGCAAACATGGTTAAAAGCATGACTGCTCAAACACAGGATCCAGGAGCATATCTAACTAATATGCAGCCGGAAAGTTGTTGTCAAGGATTTAATATGATTCACCATGTTCCTGGTTTTCTTTGTAAAACACCCTCCTTAAACAATGAGGTGGTTTAAAAGGGAATTTTGTTCCTCAGCATTTGGACTCAAAGAGAAAGTGTCAGGTAATTGCAGCAAATTACTCATTCCATTGATCTGGGGAAGGACATTCATTCATTTTTTCATACCTTACCTGATGTAACTCACATTTTAAAGTTGATCTCCTAAAATAGCAAAACAAGTTGCTTCATGTGCCTTCCAAATCATTTTCTTCTGGTAGGGTGTTGATCAGAGATACCTGAATATCAAAAGGACCAGAGTGTCTGTTAGTATAAGATCCTTTCTCCAAAGATCAAATGCTTATCCATGCCTGAGCCACATAAGCTCTACTGCTTAGGCCTATAAGCATTGTAGCCATAGGATCAAAAAACAAATGAAAGTTAACATGGAAACGGTCAAAGGTGGAGAGTAAATCAATTATCAGTACATCCCTAATACAAAACTTCAGTCTTTCCTGGGTTTTCCCTCATTTCCTCTGGGGAATTTTAACAGCTGGATGAGTGGGATAACTTGGCTTAAGGATGCTTTTCCTGTACTGACGCCAATGCTTACAATCAAGGATTCAAAATCACAAAGAGCATTCCAGTTTGAAGAACAATGATCTCCTTCAGGTACCAAGAAATGCAGTATATTCAGCAGGCCACATCCACCTGTATGCTTGGGATGCTGTGCACTGTCCTGGTGATACATAGCTGTCATTAATCTAAACTACACGTGGAGCCATAAAGCAGCCATAGCAGATCTGATCCACCGTCTCCAACATTATCTGTCACACTAGAAGCCCCAAAGAACAGTTCACCTATAGAGCTCCCTGGTCCTTAGTGAAATACTAACCAATATCATAGCTTTTAACATTGTAATCACAAAAACCCATACACAATGAAGCATCTTAGAGCCAAACTATTCAGTTGATCCAGCTGTTGTAAAATTCCCCAGAGGAAATGAGGGAAAACTCGGAATGTAAAAGTAGAAATAAATAAAATAAAAACTCCCTGCTATATGAGAAGGCTGTAGCAGTGAGAGGGACACTTTGCATCACCAAGCCAAGAGAAGGCTGCAGAAGCTGGCTCAGAATCAAAGCCAGAGATCGCTACTTCCTGGCTGCTGGTTCAGGCAAAAGTCACTGAGGGGGTGAGCAGAGCAGCGAGAGCAGGCACAATGGCTTCTCTATCAGCCCTGGAGATCTCTGCCACTAGCTGGACTAGGTCAGGAGAGAGCCTTGCAAATGTGCTACCTATTCCCTAGAGAGTCTTGTGGTTCAGGCTCTAATCCATTCTACTACTGTCTGCCAAAGAGACTTCCCTAGATTATGTTAGGTATTGGAAGAGATTACACGCACACAGACCCCTGCTTTTAACCCTCTCAACCAAGCCATGCAGCTCAGTGCTGGAGCTCTTCAGCTCTGTGCTAGCAAATAAAACTGGAAGTGTTCCCAGGCACTGGTTTGGGTGGCCTCTGCTATGGTGTTTTCTCCATCAAACAGTCCTTGTACACAGCCGGACTGTTAGCAGGGTCAGAGAGCAGGACTGACGGGCAGTCTTCATGCAGATCCCTATCTTAGATATGGGTCTCACTGCACCAGTGTCCTCCCTAGCAGCAGAACAGGTCATGCTCAGTTTGTTCCTAACAATGTAACTTCTGGCACTGCTTGAGTTACACTGGGCACTGGCACCCAAGAGAGTTCATAATTCTGTTTTTAAGGATAACTCTGCCTGCAGGAAGGAAATGCTTTTCTTTTTAGCCTAGAGTAATCTTTAGCAGAATATTTAAACACGGAATGATGGATTTACTTAAGGCATACACTCATGTAATAAAGGAATAAATTCACGAAAACTAAAGATCAAAAGACATTATTAAGACTAAACCTAACAGTAGTTGTCTCTGTCTCTTTTTCAGCCACTTTGATTGCTTGGAGGATGCCACAACTACCCTCAGGTAGTCTCTGAGCATCCTTTCTTGCCTTCACTGTTCAGGATGACTCCTAAAGTCACTCAGGACAGTCACCTACAGTGTTTCTTTTGCACTGTGCTTGGCAGTGACCTACTTCTTCTCCCATCCTGTTTACCTGCAATGTTCCCTGTGATTGGATGCTGAGACCTTGTACAGCTACGTGGGGAATTAAGTCATTTCCTCTTTTCATCTCTTCAGTCTCTGAAGTCATTTCCTTCCCCCACCCACTGAGCATTTCTCAGCAGATCTGTAGTATATTCTAAGTATCACTTTCTTGACCTTATGTCATTTACTCTTCTTATAGCCAAACAGAGGCTTTTTGGTAAAGTACTGCACATCAGACAATGAGAAACATGACTCTGGTAAGAATGCCATGTATTTAAAAAAATATTATTTTCCTGAGACTAGCATATAAAGAGAAAGTACAACATCACAGCAAATATTTGCATTAGTAGTATCTCTCCTATCTGTACCACTTCCATTCAGATTTCAGTTCTGGGATATACTGGAAAAACTAGACATACAGTGAGACACATGGTGCCCATGGCTGTTGTCGCAGCTGTAGTAAAAATCTCTACCCAGGCACAGTAGTACAAGATACTCCTGCAAATACATCTTCTTGCCTGATTGATTTCACTTGGGAATTTAAGAATCCCATTTCATACGAAAAATACATAGCTGGAACTAATTAAAACCGCAAGAGAAAAACGGAAAGAAATAAAATCTAACTAATAAATCAAGATTACTGCTTTCTCAAGAATACATGTTCTAATTCAGCCACAGGTTATGAGACTTGATGCAGGAGTTACTGGACATAATTCCATAGTCTTTGATTGTTCATACAAAATGGCCTTGGTAGCCACCATCTTTGTGTCTATGAGCTGCGCAAACGCAGTCCTGTGAACAATGGCAGTGTCTCTTCTTGCCGTACAGTGATAATTGATTGTGGATAACATTTGTGGGGCCAGCAGCAAAAGAGCTGAGGTACCCACAGGTGGAGATAGGAGCATCCCACGTGATGAAGCAACTTCTCAAGCCACAGCTGGAGTCTACTACCCAAGAATCAAAGTCCATGAGTGTATTTACATTTCCAATTAAATTTTTCTTTAGTGTGTTGTAGAATACACTCTTTAAATTTATCTGAAAAATATGACATACACTTCCTTATTAAAATTTGGGTTATGATGTTAAGAAGGGATATTAAAGGAGAAGGGTAAGGTGTGATTCCTCATTTCCCTTTGTAACTCTTTCATTAACATTATTTTATTTAGCATTTAATCTTGTTTGTTTGTTTTTTCAGGGGAGTGGATTGGAAATCTCAGCAAAATGTTCTGTCATTACTACATTTTAAGAGCAACAAAAGATATTTAAGGTTCATGCCTCTTCTTTCCAATCAATGACAAATATGTAGTCCAAAAAAAAATCCATTCTTCTCTTAGCAGCCAGTATCAGTTATCATGGGAATATGCATTTTGTGTATCTTCACAGCTTTGCAGCCACCAAAGATAATAGCAGTTTTTAATTATTCCAACCAAAGCAGTGTGGAGAAAACATTACATGCTTTTTGAACTGTCACAGCAGAATTCAACAGAAGTTGAAAATATATTTTCCTGTTCAGATACGAGTACTTCGCTAAGAAAACAAAGTCATACCCTTGTCTAATCCACAGTAACTGCCTGCAATTCAAAACAATGATTCAACACTGGGTATGCGAAGTTGTGAACATTTTAATTATTTTTCTCCACAAAACTTTTGGCACATCTGCCTCAGCGTCTTTTTGTACACAGCAAATGTTTACGCAAGTTTTTCAAAAGAAAAAAGAAAATGAGTGGTTTTTGTTTTTTTCTTCAGCTCATGCTCAAATGTTTGAATTAGAGTTTAAAGGCTATCAACTAAAAGGCTTTCGATTGGAAGCACAGTTTGATTTCTCACATGAAGTCTTCCAGAGCACTGAGTACATCAGCATTGCAAGAGGGAAGGTCCAAATGTACTTTTGTCTCAGATGAGTAGCTACCACTCATGTACTTACCCTCTAATCCCCTTGGGCGGACTCACATCTCTGTGCAAAGTCCTACCAGATTTATTGCTGAGGATTTTCCCCTCCAGACCTGACTCAGGGCTGTACTGTTTTCTGAAAGGCTGATTTACCCTGAGGTGACAGTATGGTTGCAGGAGATAGGGTTATAAGGGCTGGATTATAGAATGCTTATAGACACACAGAGACA
Organism: Excalfactoria chinensis; assembly: GCF_039878825.1. Classification (NCBI taxonomy): domain Eukaryota; kingdom Metazoa; phylum Chordata; class Aves; order Galliformes; family Phasianidae; genus Excalfactoria; species Excalfactoria chinensis. The sequence goes on from NC_092827.1 coordinate 40,086,423, forward strand.
GCCTGTGATGATCTGACCCAGCTGTAGGAACCCATGACTCACACCTGCCTCCTTGGGAAGGGCTGTGGGGAGTTTCCTCCAGTCACCTTCCTGAAAAACTGGCAAGAGCTCTGTGCCAGATACTCCTGTAGGGCTTCCAGACAAGTCACAGAATGGTCTGAAGCTGGAGGCTACACCTCCATTCTTGGGCTTCACACAGTTGCTTTTTATTGCTGGCCCAGTGAGGAGCAGGGGAACCCCTGGGAACAACTTTCCCTGGCGCTCATGAGATTCTTCAGACCTGGTAAAACTTCCTTCCAGCAGCCTTAGACAATCTCTTCTCCATGCTTAGCTTTCAAAACAAGATGAAGAAGGGAGAACACGAGCAGCTTCCTGCTTGCCCATCTGAGAGTGGTGTTGACCCTTCTAGCCTTATCCAGCAGGGCAGCTACCCATTACTTTTACCCTAGGCTATACACTAAGTGGTTTTTCAAACTTCATGTGGTGACCCCCAGATCTCCCTGTGGAAGCACAGACTATCGGGTAGCCAACTTTGTTGGCTATGTGTGACTTTCCTCCTAGTGTCTTTATTGTTCAAGGACCTGCAATAGAAGACTGCTTGTTTTTTCCTTTATTTGTTTCACTTTCCTTTTCAATGTCATTTTCCAAGAGAAAATGCCCATTTTTGAACCAGATCTGAAAAGCATTAGGAGTAGGAGAGGAAAGCGAGAGTTTCTGCAGCAGCTTTTGGGTTAACATAGAACAGGAAGATTTTCAGGAAGAATATAAACTGCCAGGATACCTGGTAGTGTCTAAATATGTGCAAGGTGTAAGATGAAAAGGAAAGGTCCAAAGTTGATGGTGGCAGCAATACTAAAAGAAGAAACACTGAATAGAAAAGAAGCTAATTCTAATTCTAAAACTAATAAACAAAGCTCAGCTGAGATGCAGTAACTCCTGACTTCCTTGTTCCTGATTATTAAAGGGCTGTGCAGACTTTACAAAGTAGAGCTTGCAGGACAATGAGTTATTTTTAAACAGGCTTCAGAAAATTCAGGGATGAATGTTAAAACATAAATGTATGGACTGATTTGCTACTCCAGCTACAAATGTTAGATACTGCAGCACCGTGTTTTCTAAGTGGAGTTCCAAACTAAACTAATGTTGCAATTGTAGATTGCAACCGATCGAATAAATAGAATAGATTAATTTTAAAATAAATATTAGATAAATTAAGTAAATAGATTTTAAAAAAACAATTCAAAATGAGTCATGAAATCCACTACTCTACAGACTGATTTTTGAGCACCGAAGAGAATGTTAAGGATGACAGTTATTTTTCTTTTCTTGTCAACTTATATTATTACTGGGGGGGAAAAAAAATCAACATATATTTCTCTGAAATAACCCAGTGAAAATTTGTATGTAAAACTGGAATAGTGGAATTCAGAGCTCGGAAAAACAATGTTATAAGAACAATTGCAATCTCACAACTCAGCACTTGGGAAAACAGTTTTTGCATTCTTAACAGAAACTTTAGGTATATTTTAATACATCAAATACTTGTAGCAAAAGCTTTCATTGTGAAAGATCTTCCTTCCTTTTCCAGATTCTTTTTCACACGTGTGTCTGTTTGTCCTTCTAAGCAGATAGATTGCATGAAAACTATTTGATTAGAATTCTGTTTTAAATAAATGTAATCTGGTAATTGTGGGAGGAAAGATGATCTCAAAAAGGCTTGTATTAATTTTCTCTCACATTAGTAGTCATTTTTTCTCCTCACTCTTTTTGAACATTTATGGGAAGTACTTGATTTTTTATTTCTCTTTTAGGAATCAGAAGTTTTTAAAAGGGGATGAAGGGTTGTTTCCACCCAGCTCATGTTCAGTACAAGGAACCTTCATTTGTTTCCTGTGAGTAAGTATGGATTTTCCACTTACACGTATTCAGACCCTGGGCATAACAACTCTGTGTCAGCAGCTTTGCAACATGTTTTTTTTCTATGAGATCTAGTGATGGAAAATCTGGAAAGAAATATTTCATGTCTCTAAGTAGTCTGTTTATTCGTCCAAATACTCAGTTATTTAACCTCATAGTAATTACCCATCCCTAATTTGAAGAACATTCATCCAGAAGGTAAAGCACTAAGCTATAATGAATTATTTGTTTCTTTTATGGAGAGTAAACGTGCTGCTAAGCAAAGAGTAATCTGCATACTGTTTTTTAAAACAAAGAAGAAAAGAAAGTGCCAGAGGAATGAGGAACACTGATCTTTTGCTGCTTGTTTGTTATTGGATTTCCTTTTTTGGAGACTCCATCTCAGGCACTGCCAGTACTACCAGCAGAGCCCGCTATGAGACCACTCAAATTTGGAGAAGAAAGGTGGACATTCGCAGCCAGGTTTCTTATGTTTTACTCTTTCCATAGACTGTGGGGACTAGAGTCCACAGAGTGCCACTATCCACCAGGCCAGGATACCACATAACCACAAAAGAGGAGACACCGATTTTCACCCAGCCAATGTCACCATGAGCAGACCAGCCACCACCTCAGAGATAGCACCAAGTCCATCCAAGCTCATCCCTCCTGACCCTTTGCAATGCCATTTGCCTATGTACATAGCTAATTAAACATCCCAGCTGGTCAGGGAGTCAAGGCGTCAGACAGGCGTGATGTATTCATCAGCAAAGGGACAAGGAGTATTTAGGTTGATTGTTAGGCAACAATACTATGTGCTGTGGGCAAGAAGGACACAATGCCAGCTCTGGGAATTTCACAACGTTTGTTTTTTTTTCAAGACTTTGTAATTGAGGCTTGCGGGGTTAATAAACAACAACTACCACCAAAAGTAACTATTACGACAGGACAGAAGAAAAGGACAAGAACATTTTGGACTGCTTACGGTTGTTACTCTGTTAAAAATCCAGTAAGAAAGTGAGAGGTCTTTTGTGTCTTTTTTAGTCCAACAGCACGCCTGTAAATAAATCCCAGAGGGGACATGTTTTTGAAGGCCAAGATGAAAGCGAAGGCTAAGGCAGGCAGGGGAAAAGGTGGTTTTGGCTCAACCAAAGCAGCTGTATTTTGCATGCCCAAAACCAAAACCACACTTGGTCTTTCACATGAGGTCTTGCTGCACTGGGAGCAATGATATGTGGGACGCAGCTGTGCATAGCCCACTGCAGCACAGTGCAAGCAGGAGAGAATAAGGGAATGGTCAGCATTAGACCTCAGGCTATTCCCAAGCAGCAAAGAGAAGGAAGAGGACAGCAGGGCTGCTCCCCCTGCTCCTGGTGAGTATAGTGACAATGCAGGTAACAGCTGAGTTTGGAGGGCATTACTGTGGTCTGCAGCTGTGGACCCCATCTGCTTGCTAAGGGTGCACTGTGCTACTTCAGGAGATTTATCTCAAAGGTCATTGGGCAATTAATTACCTCCATGCGGAGTCCTGGAATGAGCCATTTGCCTTATCTCTAGACTGGAGGAAAAAATAAGAGAAAGTCTTCCATGCTCACTGCTGGCTGCAGAAGCTGCAGCAATAAACACATGCTGAGACAAACCTACCTCAGCCAGGCTCACACACTCACAAATAGTAGCCTAGAATGTGGTTGCTTAATATACCAAATGATCAGCTAAGTACATCATGAGGTAATTTAGAGTACACAGACACTACCTGTGCAGCAAGGTAAAAATAGGTCTTATGTATTCAAAAACAGGTCAGACACAAAGCAATGCAAGAGAAAAGCTCTGTACAAGTGCGCGTGACACGTGTTAAGAGGCTCTGCCCTGTGACCCCAGGTAACCGCTCTCACTGTCACCACATGAAGTACAGCGCAGCTAAAATGGGACATGCAAATACTAAGGAATCGGGAAATTAGATATGAATGTTCAAGACACCAAATGCAAAAATGAGAGCAGTGCAGAACTTAGGTATCTCCCTGTCCTCCTAATAAGTCTAGATTATGCTGAAAGTCCAGCCAGACCAGGCTTTGCATGGGTGAAATATTTCTCACTGCTATGCAAAGAGTGCAAATTGCTGTCAGGCTGTAAAAATACAATTTCCTGTATCAAGAAACAAGTCATGGCCACAGGAGGGATCCGCATGCTGAAGCTTATTCTGCCGAAGTCAATTGCTAAAATTAAAACAAGTTTTTTTGGGCCACTTACAGAGTCAAATACTCTCTCTACAAAAAATGATTATTCTTGCTGGGGTTAATGCAAGCTGCTGTGAAATGGGCATCATGACACAACCTGAGAGAGGCTCAAATCAGGAGGTAGGAAGGAAACAGAGAAATAGGAATTCTTCAAAGGAAGGTAACTCCTGTGCTTCAGTTAGCATGACTGGTTCACAGCTCTTGAATGATGGAGAGAGCAACGATGGCAGCCATAGTTTATTTTCTAAAGTAAATTGTTGTATTGACCTAAATCAATAACATAAGAATAGTACATCAATCAAAAACATAAGAATAGTACAGATTTTATACAACTTTATTATGCTGTATATATTTTGTGTCTCTAATATTTTACTGTTGTGTACAAGTCCTTGCAAATTTGCTGTAAGACACTAACAAGATGCTTCTGTGGTTGCAAATTGAAATGTTTAGAATTTTTGCTTTGCAGGAAATATGACTTTTCATTCCACCCAAGACAAGAAAAAATCAAATTCTGAAATATATCTTTCCCACAAGTCCTCAGGGATTTCGGTTCAACACAGAAAATATGGGGAAGATTCCCCGTTGTAAGATTTTGAAATTATTTGAAGTTGTCCAAAATAGCGGTCGTCTGAGAGCTGGGCTATTTATGTCTGGATTTAAACACCCTTCCACTAGCTTAGCTGGCTTTTATCAGCCTTTGGATTATTGTTGTTTGTTTGTTTTTTAATTTATTTATTTTCCTGGTAATTCTTTGTCTCATTTTCACTTTAAACAAGGACCCAGCTAGAACCATGAAAGTGTCCTGGGAACTCCCATTTACCAGAACTGAAAAATATTATGACCAAGTCCAAGCGATAGGAATATGATACCTCTGAGTGTAGGCACTTGCTAAAATGTGACATCATGTATGAACACATGCCGTAGATTTAGATTCTACTGCACTGCTTTTACTTGTATCTGATGTGTGTAGGGATGAATGCTTTCGTTGTTTAAGACCACAACCTTTTATCAAAACCTCTAAATCTCCCTAAAGTAATTTCCATTTCTGTTTAATGCCCACTTCCCTTCTCAGCTCTTCAGATGAGAAGCCAGACAAATACCACTTGCCTATGGTCTGGAGGCAGTGCTGCAGCTTGGTTTATTACCCTGGCAGGATGAAGGGCCTCCAGCAGCAAGACCTGCTTTTTCCCCCTTTACTCACTACTCACACACACACCCAGCACTGGCTGCTGGCTCTGACTGATAACAACCATCAGTGGAAATGTTGGTTTGCACCAAAATGAACTGCGAGGGGTCTCACTTCACTCTGATGGCAGAGCTCTCCTTCCCAGCATGGATTTTAGTTGTGCTAAAATATTTAAAACCTGATTTTGGTGACAGTCTATTCTTGACCTACCAGTGAGTGCTCACATACAAGTAGAAGCCCTGATTTATACCAAGCAACAACAGAGATACAGTTGGAACCATGCACCTCTTTTTACAAGTGAAAAGGGCAGATGCAGGGCAGGGAGAAGATCTGGGAAGCAAGCACCATGGCTGCAGTGGCTTCTACACAAGGACAGTGGAGGAGAGGCATAAAACACCCCACTTGTCCTTTCTCTCCAAATGAAACACTAGTTTGTTGGAGCCAAGAAAATGTTACTACCATTCTCTATATTTTCCTATTTTCCCCCCTTTTTTCCCTATTTATTTATGTTTAATTGCTGGTTATTTGCTCATCAGCCAAGGTAGTCAGTGAATCAGTGGATGAGTGACTGCACCCATGGACGCCTTTAGCACCCTCTGTGGCATCTCTGTGACTCCTCCATCACTGAGCAAGGTAAAGCCATGCTAAAGCGTGCATTGGGTGGGGGGAGGCGGGAAGAGAAAGGAATGGGAACATTTCCCAAGCAGCTGGACAGGATGGCTGTAAAAACATGAGGCCCTTTTTTTTTTTTCCCCTTGGCTTGCCAAAAGTAGTGCTAGGAGAGCTGTGCTCCTTGCTGGCGTGTGGCCCTGCCTTGCCAGAACGGATACTCCTTTGGCATTGCAAAACCCCAAAGAGGTTATCCGGTCAAGGTGGTTGTGTCTGGAGCAGTCTAAACAAATTCTGTATTTCTGGGAATTATCACTCCGTTGGTCAGAGTACTGGTTGTGTGGCTACTGGCATACCAGCTCTACAAACAGAGAAAAAAAAAGTGTAAGAACTATTTTAATAAACGATTCCAATGGGAGTCTAAAGCATGCTGATGATTTTCTTTCATGTGTTAATGCCATTAACTACCTCAGGCATTAAGCGTGGGGAGTACCAGTAACTGACAGTACACTGAGTGGAGAATGAATCACTTTTTTTTTTTTTTTTTAAAATAACTTTGTTGTTCTCATGAAATTTGGCCTCAGCAACATTGTCAGGTTTCAATTAGTGTTGGTAACACTGGCTCAGAAAAATCAAAACAAAAAAACAAAAAAACACTTGATCCATGATGTGTTACTAGAAATTTGACAAAGAGTGCTTTCCAGCCCACTTTAAAGTGGTCTGTGTCATGAAGGGCAGTAAGACAAAACAGGCCCATGGCAGAGGGATGGCTGTTGTGTCCTGTTTTTCTATGGAAGATGCAAGCAGAGAAAGTTTCCTTACATTTCTTCTTTTCCAGCCCATTCAACCATCAGGCTTCTCTTTGGTGAAAATGCATGTGTTTTGTACACTATCGAGTGTTATTTCCTTAATACAGATTAGTGAGAGTGGTCAGATTCATAGCGTGAAGCACATTTCAGCTGGAGATGGGGTCTTTAGAAAGCCAGAGAAACAAATACACAAGCAGTCCTGCAACCAAAGCAAGCTTTTCTTTTGTGCTGAACCTGGCAGGCTGCATAATGCTTATCTATTTGAAAGACAGATTAAAAAATAAGAATAAGGAGCTCTAAAGCATGGAGGAAAAAACCCCAAGGTTACACTGTGCTCTAAAAGTAGGATCTCCAAAAACTCATGTATCCACAGTGCCTGACTTTCATGTGCCTGAAGCTCCAGATCCAGAGGGGGTCTGTCCCCTATGAGGACACATAGGTCTCCCACCCCAGTTCTAGATCCGTCCCTACTGCATGCTCAGCCTGCAGTCCAGCCTGCAGAAGTGAACATTTAGTCTTCACCTAGCTCAGCCCCAAGAGCTGCCTGGGGAAGGAGAAAATAGCAGCAGCATTGGCTAAGCCTGACTTTGGCTTCCAGGGAGCTGATCTTCACCCTCTATTAGAAGCACTCCAGCCATCACAGCCTGCAGCTCCGTGTTGCCCAATTTGCTCTTCTGAGAAGACCTAGAAGCACCACTCACTTCCATGAAGAGTGGAAAGCATTTTGAGAGTAATATGAAATCCTCTTGAATAAATCCTAATGGGCAGAAGCCTGTCCCTTGGTATGGACATAATTACTGAGCCATTTAGTAAACAAAGGAGTAATGCTATTAGTTAGGCATGCAGAGCTGACCCTCTTTAATCTTTAAGAGTCTGTGGGCTTGTATCAGAACTTTAGGGACTGCAGGGCAGCATGCACCTGACTAAGAATGAACAAAGCACAGACATTCAAAAGGTCAAATCCTACCTTTCTAAGCTATGAATGAGAGGGACAGCAGTACCACAGATGTGTTCATGCAGAACAGTCAATGTGCTTAAGTCAGTTGAGCCTACAGGAACCTTTCCAGGAAGTTAGAGAATATTTTATTATCACTCTTGAACTTCTCTGCTGAGGCTTCCAGTGGGTGAGCCAACTAATTTCAGTGCTGAGAGAGTTTTATCAAGTGGCCACCTATGACCTTAGGCAATGACCACCAAATAACCCCATGAATTTCTTCCACTGAAAATATAAATGTACATACTATCGATTAAACGAATCTCTCTTTTAGCATGTAAAACTAATGTGAACAACATACATGTATGTTAGAGCAGTCCTTCTGAGGTCTTAGGGACTCTGGTTGATGAAGAACTTAACAAGAGCCAGCAGTGGAAGGCCAGTGGTATCCTGGGTTCCATCAGAAGAGGAATGGCAGCAGAGTGAGAGAGATGACTGTCTACTCTGCCCACATGAGGACTCATCTGCATCCAGGTCTTGGGCATCCAAAAGAGGAAGGATGTGGAGCTTTTGGAGGGGGTCCAGAGGAGGTCCAGAAAGATGATCCAAGGACTGGAGCACCTCTCCTGTGAAGACAGACTGAAGGAATGGGGCTTGTTCAACTTTGAAAAGAGAAGGCTGTTGGGAGACCTCATTGCAGCCTTCCAGTGTTTAAAGGCAGTTTATAAACATGAGGGAAATCAACTTTTTACAAGCATAGATACTGATAGAACAAGAGGGAATGGTTTTAAAATAAAGGAAGGGGGATTTAGATTAGATGTCAAGAGAAGGTTTTTCTGTTGAGTGAGTGGTGAGATGCTAGAACAGGTTTCCTAGAGAGAATGTGGATGCCCCGTCCCTGGAGGTGTTTAAGGTCAGGCTGGATGGAGACCTAGGGAGGTCTGGGTATGCAAATACTGTGCAACCTTGGAGGTGTTAGGGGAACTTTGTGTGACTGACAGTCATTGATTCACCTCTCTTGTGTGTTATGCCCTCTCTTCACTAGCGAATTCTCAACTGATGTAGGAATAAGATCATGAAAGCTGTTGAGAAGCATTACAGAGATCTTAAAATGCACAAAATAGGAAAAGAATGAGAATGGACTAATGGACCTACTGTCAGTGGGCTGCACCTAAAAATGACTGAATCTTTGTTCCCATCCCTCCTCGCTTTCCACTCATGTCTAGACCAAACAATGAATCTGATGTTCTGTTACCACAGCGTCTGATTCTTGGGAACTTCACTGGTCATCTCGATCACTCTGACTTTTTATGTCTGAAATGTGGTAGCTGGATCGGCTACTGAAGCTCTCTATTTATTTCCTCATCTGCACTGTATTTTCTATTCACTCATAAAAATCCTGGCTCATAAAGCAAGCATGTGATGTTTCACCTTTGGTATCTACCTATTGCATACATGTATAAATTTATTTTCACCTACATTCACAACCAGCTAGTGGATAGCATTTGCTTTGTAGTTGTGGCATACTAGCCACAAGCCCTGTGATGCATTATGAAATCATGTGTTTGTAGCCCTTTCTTTTCCTTGATGAATTTGTGCATAATCAGATGTCTCTCTGTCTCAAGAAAAAGAAGAGAAGAAAAAAAGAAGAAAAAAAGATATGAAATACTTAGATGTCAGGACACATTTCATCTGAAATAAAGTCCCATGAGTGGCAGTGTTGGCATAAGTGGTTTGTGGTTATCTATTTCACACATACACAAAATGATATGATTCGTGTTAAACACTCAACCTTCTTTCTTTTTGTTCAGAATAATTCCACTTGACTTCAGACGGATGAATGAAGAAACTGAGCTATTGGAAGAACAAGGAATGAATTACTGTAACCAGATTAGAAACGTTAGAACTTTAAGCTAATATTCTAAGTTTACTAAAGGTCAGTAACTAGTGGAGCAGGAAAGATAAGAAGACAGATATATAAGTTTCTGCATTCCCTTGCTGTAATCAATACGCATCAGGATTTTTAACTTGTTTTTATGTAAATACCTTCTCAATTTTGTCATTTTTCTTTCTGTCAATTCACAACTGTGGCAGTATGAAGAAAAGCTTGGAACTACCAGCAAAGGAGGAAGTTATCTGCTGAAAGAACACAGTGCATCGGGGAAAGCTAGAGAGGGCTTACTCTGCCAAACAGGGCTCTCTTAAGAAAAAACCCAGACAGGATAAACCATCGAAATTTCCTTGTTATCTACAGAGGCAATCGCTAGGAAACCCATGAGACCATGCTGAATAGGGATTGCCCATCAGCCCACACATTTCAAATGGATTATTAGGAGGGATCTGAATATGAGTTTTCAGGATACATTGTCTGTTACTCTGAAGTAAGAGATGAGCAGAATTTTGTGTATGGCCATATGTCTGAGTAAAAGATTTCACTTTTACTGAAGTGGTTTTTTTCTCCTCATTCTGATAGATAAGAGAATGAATCACTGGAATTTTTGTACTTTCCATTTCTAAACAATGGGAAGGGAGAGTTTGTTATTTTTAGCAGGATCAGCGTTTGTAGTGGTTTCGCTCTGCATATTCTCCTTCTGCAAAATCAGCTGCTCTTTGCCAGAGGTCAGAAAGCACAACTGTGTTACCTAGAAGAGTACAGGCCCACTTCTGAGAACTACAGGACCTTCTGCGCAAGCCACCACTCAGTCTACTGGGACCACAGGCACAGCCCACTCCTGGAGATGTACTTTTTCAGCTACTTCCCAGCAAACAATTACATCTGATGCTCAGACCACATCTACAGTACAAAACTAGAACTCCACACGTGTCTCTGAATTTTCAAAAAAAAAAAAAAATCACTCAGCTTGGGCTTCAATTTTACCACCAGTGCCACTGACTTGAGTGAAAACCCATTTGGCTTGCAGAATATCATTGTGGTTGGTATAAATTTTCCTAATAACATGTTTCAGTGCTTAAGTGGTACGAATTGCCTGCATTTTTTATGATTTTGACAATGTGGCAGAGGAGTGTTTTCACGTTATAGTTTAAATGAAAACTTTTTCAAGATACTGGCTACCAGCATCCAAGCTTGCTCAAGGTATGACCCAAGACTGAAGTAGAGGAAGCCTGCAGGCTGATTGCAGTGGCATTAAATCAGTCCTTTTCTCTTTCTTCTTCCTCCATTCACTGACAACTCTGAGTAAAATCTAAAGAAATTAAAATAAAATAAATTAAATTAAATTAAATAAACCAAGAAATATGTTAATATTCCACAAATATCGAATTGCTTGTATTGTAACAGTGAAGGGCAAAATCATCAATTTTCCTTTGTAACTGTTAGAATACGCTCCTACTTTGGAAACTACTCTGCTATATGGAGAATAACAGGAATGTACTTTACTCTTGAAATACGCATGAAATGAGGTGCATGAGACTACCAACATACTGCAAAGTCTAAACATTCAAACTGCATATATTTCTTAATGCTCTGTTAAAAGTGGATCCTGTTCTGACTGAAATCAAGGATCTCATTGCAATTAGCTTTAGGAGAGTGGTTTCAGACTGCTTTCCAGATATTCAGAGGAAATGTTTTGTGGTTCTTTTTATTGACACGACCCTTTATATGCTGTAAATATACAGGGCAGAATCTCAGGAGTCTCTGAAGTGGAAGGGCAGAATTACATTCTCATTGCGAAGGGCATTACTCTCAACCACACAGCATGGATCTAGACTAGAAGTAATGGAGGAGTGAGTACCTTCATGAGAAAGGTTGGATGATGCTTTAGACCCTGGGAGGTACTCAAAAGAGCAATCAGAAATTTAGTGTCTTTTCGTAGACTCTTGTGTATTTACTGAGGGACAAGCCATAAAAACAACTGTAAAGGCTCAGTGGTAGAATGATTGTTCCACGGGGGCAATATAAGGGCTGTTTCACATAAGTGTATCACGATTGCTTAACCTTTTAAAGATGATGTTGAGGGCTTTTCCTCTCTTGCTATGGACTACATTTTTATGATGCAGCAGGAATTTACCTGGAAAGGCAGAGGACTGAGTTCTCTTACACAGAAGCTGACACATCAGCACTGCAAAAACCACTATACCACTCACAGAGAAGATATCAGTGATATTTCCTTATTCTGAGCCTCAGAAATTCACATCCTCATTTTATCTGGAGATGCTTTCAGATCTCAGTTGAGCACAAGGCACACCTTCCTGCCATTCTCCTTTTGACTTAATAGCCAGCAGATGTGTTTTTATCACCAAGCCATTTTACCTCAAGGATCAGCACATTTGTGTTCAAAGCTGAGGACAAATAACCCAAGGAGAGAAAAAAAGGATTAAGTCAGATCTCAGGACACCAGGCCTTGTTTCTGACATAAGCACCTGGATGACCTCCAGAAAGTTATGTGTTATCTTTGGTCCATCCTCCTACAAAATAAGGACAATATTACTTCTTTTCTTTTACTTTGTTTATGTGAATTGAATAATCTTGAGGTTAGATATCTTCTTGCATATATTTAAGTGCTATGAAGCTGTTTGCATTCCTTTGGAGCCAGAATGCTGCTACGGCTGCCTTGACCACCCATGTCAGGATTACTCAGAATTTTACACTACCCTGTCTCCAGTGCACATTGGGCCCAGTGCAAGATTAAAAGCTGGCATAATCTGAAAGTTGCCTGAGAATTTTTTTGGAGTCTTTTTTTTACTTCAGTGAAAGAACCTGGCTCTCATGTAACTGTTCTTTCCGCTGCTTATAGATAATGCCCAAACCCTAATCCAAAAGGGAAGGCCTGTCTCAAGTCTGTAATGACTCAGGTCGCTCTGTTATGTCAGAACACAACATTTGTCCCAAGTGTTGCCTCACCCTCTACATGCATTTGTGCTGAAGTCTGGTAGTGTGTTGCTTAAAAAAATTCTGTTTCTGTTTTATGACTCAGAGGTGAAGAGCACAGGCCTTTTCCATTGGTCTTATCTGTGAATTCAGATGTCTTTCATTGCCAGTGCCATGTTCCTTCAGTATAGCTTAGGACACTTTCCACTGTTCAAATTAAAGCTGTGCTTGCAGTGCAAAAGGGAGTTAATAGGAGATCGTGCCCCCACTGAGGACATGTAAAATGGCTATGTAAATCCAGTAGAGCAGCAGTGGAGAAAAGCTACCTTGTCTTCTTATCCTTGCTCACAGATCTTTGTAGCTCACCTAGTAGCTATAATTCACCTGGTTGACACAGAACAAATAAATTATATCACTCCCATATCTATCTCTATTTGCAACAAATACTGAGTCTCACTTGGAGCAGCTATGGAGTGGAAACCTTTTCTCCTTCTTCTTTCTGCAAGCCTGGTGCCCTTGCTGCCTTGCATGTACAAAACCAGGGCTCCTTCACTACCTGGATGGTTGCGTGAGATAATGGCAATAATTACATGCTTCATGCTTCTAGCTTCTTTCATGGATGGCTTACAGAACTCCTTGAAAACATCAATCCATTCTCACAACATGCCTGGGAGGTAGATAAGTGTTATTATGCACGCAAGACATTATTTATTGTGAACTGAGAGACAGTACTCTACTTCTGGTACACCAAAGATAAATGACATGCCCAGGCAAAGCCTGGAAGGGAACTCAGGGTTGCTCCAAACCATGTGTTTCAATCCCAAGGCCAAAGCAGTTTCAAAGTTATTCAACCTGGCAGAAGTTAAAGTACTTGCTTAGGCCACAGTGATAAATCTTGGGCTCCCAGTTCACCACGGTGTGGGCAAGAGTAGAAGCGGAGCCTGGAGAAGGGCCGATAAGGCCGCCAGTGCTCCCCGAGCTACTCCCATGTGGTTTGGCTCCTGCCCCCCCAGGGAGCGCCTCTTCTAGACTGTGTGATGAGTCAAGGTATTGTGGCTGAGACTACAAGAATTGGCTCTGTCACTGAGCAGACAGACAGACATTCAAAGAAACCACAGCCCTCTGGTTTCTTTGCCCTTGTTTGCTTAATCAAATTCAGGTTGTGCACACACATATGTATTTTTCACTCACAGCACAAACAAATGCTGCTCAGCACCTGAGGGTGGCTGGCTCTCAGAAATGCCTCTGGAAATGTGACTCATGGTAGGAGTAGCGGGAGGCTCCTATGGCATTCACTCCAACGCGGGAAAGAACATTCCCTCTTACAGTAAGTGAGCTAATTATGTTACTGTAAATCTCACTCTCACATTTTCAGCTCCCTCTGTATCAGCTCACAGGCTTCACTTATGTAACTGTGGAAAACTTTCTACTAAACAGAAGATTCCTCCTGAATTCTGCACTGGTTGCAGAAGGCTTGTGAGTAAGCGTAGGCGGGAAGTAAGGCTTCAACACAAGTAGCAGAAAGCATTTCTTTGACTGAAAGTGGTAACTTTTCTAAAGGTCAGTAGTACAGATTTGTGTGTTAAATTGCACCATGAGCCTTTAACAACTATGAAGAAAATGAGCAATCTAAGAAAGGGATTTTTTTTTCTCTTGGGAAAATAAATCCAATTTACATCCAAATCCCCTTGCTTGAAAGGTTCAAGGACAGGTTGCATGGGGTCATGGGCTGACTGGTCTGGTGGGAAGTATCCCTACTGGTGACAAGAGGTTGGTGCTGGATGATCTGTAAGGTCCTCACCGACACAAACCATCCTATGATACAGAAGTAGGTCAATATTTTTATCCCTAATATTTCAGCTAAACATAGTATTCCCTTCTACATCTTGCCCTTGGTCTTGCCTAGTGTCCCTGCCTCTATAATTAGGCAGTTGATACAATCCTGTCTACATTTTAGAGACATTCTACAGGTGCACCACAAAAATCAACTCTTTTCATACAGCACCCTGTTAACATGGAGAAAGAATCTGGGACTTCCTTCTGAGGGGTTTGGTAGCAGAGAATGCAGGTGATGAGCACTTTGGAAGATAAAAGTTATTCCACCGTTGTGTCAGTTATAATTGCTACAGTGAGCTCGGTTAGGCTATGATGAGCATAGAAGCAACTCTTACATTCAGGCTAATGAGGAAACAGGTAATGGCTGCTCTGTTTGAAAACAGAAGGGAGCATCAGGGACAGAATTACCACAGATAAGGTTGGAGCAACACTGGGAGCATGTGCTGAGAAAATTCAAGAGAATATCTGAGGCAAAATGTTGACGGGAAAAGAAACCCACAAGGCAGGAGAAGACTCTGGGCAGGTCTGCACAGCCCAGTGCCCCTGGCTGGTGCCTTCCCACCTTTGTGCCCAGCCTGAGCTCACCTGCATCATCTTTTTGGACATGCTGAAGTTCTCAGCTGGCCTGGATCCCGTTGCCTGGGAGCCCATGCAGATCAGCCTGTCTGCACTTGATTGGAGACATGTCTACGCAGCTGCCAAGCTGCTCCCTCCTTATTTTTCATTTTAATCCCTCTTGTATTCAGAAAATAAAAGAAGCAAGAACATTCCTTGTAAACAAATTAAAAAAGAGCGAGCAATTGACACCATCATATGACTGAGGTAGCCCACTGAATAGCGCATTTGACATAAATGGCTGTTCTGTAGAAGGGAGAATGTTTTTTGAAAAATATGTTTTCTAACAGAGCTCAGAATTTGATCCATTGCCTAGGAATACAAACTGCAATAGGCCATACAAGAAGGGAAGAAAAGGGTCACTCTAGCCCATTCTTCTTAATTTAAAACAAGCAGAGAAGAAATTGTAGAAGATCAACTGGGGAATGAACACTCGAGTCTAGAAAACTATCAGAGAAAGCAACTACAATTTATATGGAACTCTTGTTGGTTGTTAGGATTGTGTCCCTGTGCTTGCAGCTCTGAACTGTCCACATACAGATACTGGTCAAATTTAAGGAGAGGTGAGAAAGCAGTTTTCTGAGTCTGGCACTGAATGGAGGCATAGAGGACTTGAAGCTGTGCTGTGCCACAGGAGGATGGAATGGAAGGCTACTGTGACAGCAAGGGCAAGAAGAGACTAAAAGCAACCTGGGCAGCATGTTATTAAGATCTGACTAGAGCCTCTTTCCTGTAGTATTTATCTCTTCTATAATGTTGAATGTTACATTATTGTCTTTATCTGTAGCACAGTTTATATTCTAAAGAAATGAGTTGTTTTATTTTTTAAACTACAATAATTGATTGTTTCGTCCAATGAACACTTCCAAAAAGGACTGACATAAACTTTCCATAAATGTTGGTCTTATTGAATTTACACAAATACACAGGTATTCTAATTCATCCATCAAAAACGCACTTTGAATTTGATCTGTTTCCTTCCACTTTACCATACATATATGAAAAATGAAATAGGTAAGGAATGCTCAGTTATGGACAATTCCTTCAGCTGAGATGAATTACAGTGTTGGGTTGGTTTTTTTTTTTGGTCTTCATAATCTTCATGGACTGGCTAGGCTCAGTATGTTCTATGCTAGCAGAAGAGTTAGTGTTACTCCCTTAAGTAAGAATGATACTTTGTAGATTACAGTCAAGATTTACTAGTCTTCTTTTTCAAGGTGCGTATAAAGGAGTCATTTGCTCTAGACCTGCAAACCACACTGACCAGATAGGAAGAAGTGGGGATGTCTGATGCTTTCTGATGTTTTCCACACCAAAATCCCATCTATTGGTGCCAAACGAGTCCCTGTTTTGGATGTGTCTGTTCTGCTCATGAATGATGGAAATATGTCTCTTATTTGGACAAATTTCTAGATTCCTATGAATTACACAACTCTCTTATTAAAGAAGATACTTAGAAATCTAACAGGATCTAACAGCGATGCTCTTTGTTTTAGGTCCACAGTATGCTCTAACATCTTTATTTCCTTCATTTTTGAACATCGTTTTAGATTTGCTAATGTGTTATAAGTTACAGTTCTGTACTGTTTAATTGTTCAAGGAAAAAAAAAAAAATAGAGTATAGCTGAAAAAGTATAAATATAGAAAAATCTGTGAGGCATTATTTCAGAACTAAACACTGATAACAAACAGAGTATTTGATCATTGTATTCATTTGTGACAGACCTATGCACTCTGTGTGACTCACTAGACCCAGAACATCAAGTGTCAAAAAGAAAATAAGAGCAATGAGGAAGTGCAAGCAGTACAAAATATTTCATGAACACCTAAATAAGTTGATAAATGAGTAGACAGGCAGGGAGATAGATGGACTTGATTTAATTAAGCACATTCGAATTCATGGGATGAACCAAACAAGAAGATTAATTTTCTAGCTGAAGCAGAGCCATATTTAAATGTATTATTCAAAATATATTAATATCTGCTACTTATCACCATCTCAGAGTTAACAAGCATAAAATCTGTCTGACTGGTTAAAAATCTGTACAATAATACTGTGATAAATCACAATCAGCAATCACATTCACATTTTATTTCTTCATTGTTCTCTATCTGTGACCACTTATTTAAGCCAAGTGTTGTTTGTATGAATGTTGGGTTTTGTTTAACCAAGAAAATTGCCAGGATCAAATCATTATCTAAGCACTTGCTACAAAGATTAATGGATAAAATGCATCTCCAATACATTCAAAACTCTAAGTAGCCCTAACTAATGCTGTGAAAGTAAAAGAAATTTCCATCTCCAAAGGAGTTCTATAAAATTAATATTTACTTTTCTCTGAATCAGAATGAAAACAAATGAGCTGGCATGACTGAAAAAAAAAAAAAAAAGAAAAAGAAATCCTTCTAATCCTTCTATCATAATGCTTTTCTCTCTGTAATAGAAAGCAAATCACAGTTTGAAACTAAAAGTAGCTTTGTAAAACACCTCCTCTCCCTTAGCTTCCATTCCAGAAATGTTGAAATGGAATATTTTGACCTTCTCACAATACTTCTTACCAATTCTTTTCCCCAAAACAAAAGGTTGTGAAAATCAACATGCCTCAGAGAACAGTTTTGGTTTGACAAAATGGCATTTTCTGATGGAAAAAAAAACATTCCATTGGAAAAATTTTTAACCAGCGCTAGCAATAACTCTGGATTTCACACTCTGGGCTAAATTCACAACCCTTTGCCCTCTGAAATGAGTTGGAACACTTGAGAAGTAAGGAACTAATCAAGGGAAAGAAGTATCCTCCCAGTATGGTCTAGAGACTACAGGGGGGCCTACTGGAATGGATCTACACAGGCAGGCTGCTGTATGGGTTCCCATGGTGTCTTCTCCCACCAGTCCAATTACAGGATCAGAGGCAGATTTGTAAGAGTTAGGTTTTTTTAATTTTTTTATTTTTTTTCCTGAGGAAATAGCTCCATTTTGTTTTCTTTCTTGCTGTTCTTGGCATGGAAGTCATGTTTTATTGGTATGAAATACAAGTCTGTTTTGACACTTGCAGAGACAACACAGACAGGGAGAAACATCTTTCTAGCTGTAAACTGAAATTTGTATGCCTTGTAAATAGTTTTTTATTGCTCATATAATATAAAATAGAAAAAAAAAAAATGCTGCAAACACAGATAAGTTATCTATGTCTCGCTGTGTACTTTCCTCTTTCTGTCAAAACAGGAATGTGGTTCACTGAGAGCATCTGATCCTTTCGTGTACTTCAGCATATGAAGCAATAAGCAAATTCCTGAAATCCAAGCACGGCTTTAGTAAATAGCTGTACAATGTTGCCTCCCACCAGACTGGGGAGGAAGTTCCTTCTACCCCCACCTGCCAGCAGCAGAAGCAAGATAGTCTCACATCTCTTTGGCCTGAAGTGGCTCAGAACCATTGGACTAATAAAAAGAGTCTGGAGGTTTGATCTGCGCTGTCGAGAAGCCATCACCCCTACTTTAAGTTACTTTTGATCTACTCTAAGGACTACAATGAACAGGGCTGAAGCCAGCACATTTTTTGTCTTGGAAGAGACACGGATCTCTTATCTGCATGTTGCTTCCATATCTAATACAGCATAAATGCAACTTTCATCTTATAAGGACTTGAGGCTAAAACAGGCAGGAAACAGTGTTTTTTTATCTCTCAAAACTTTTATTCTTTTTTTTTTTTTTTTTTTTTTTTTTTTTTCACCAGTAAATCTGTACCTCATTAGGATGAACTGAAAGTCTTTAAAGTCTTTTCTCACAAACACGGTGAAGACTTAGCAACCAAGAAATGGGAAACGTAGAAGCCTCAAGAAATCACATCCTGTACCCTGAAGCAACATGGTGCCAGGGTAGTTTCCAGCTCTGTGTCACCTTCTGACCACAGCAACTGTGTTGTATGCCCCCCATCCCTTGGAGAAGGGCCTGAGGCCCTTGGACTCTAACTCAACTTATCCAGAGGAATGCTAGCAAGTCTGGGCTAAGTAGCATGACAAAGTTCCAGCACCCCAGTCCATGGCACTGACACTGTAATTTATCAGTATGGGTATACTGGATCAGCCCGGGTGGTGCTCTGAGATCTGCTGCCTAAGCAGTGTGTCTCTGGTGCTTCTGCTTCAAGACATACTGTAAGACTGTTGATGACATTGGCTGATGCAGAGTTATTACATGAGAATACTTTCTGTTGTGACATGTGGAGGGCTCCACATTCAGCTAACTTTTGTTATTTATGGTAATGTGAGGCAGAATTTTACCCAGGTAATGGAAAATATTGAATGGGTGACATGAAATGCAGTGGAAGGCCAGCTGGCTACGACTAAATACTTCAGGACTACAAGGCTGGTTCCAGCTTTGATGAATCTAGGTAGTTAGTTACAATGAAATTTAAATACACTGCTCTAAATACACTATGGGAGAATGTTTTAACTTGGATGCAGATGCACCATTTATTTGCAAGGGTTAGCCACTAAAGACAAATGTTTAAGATTGTTGTTTTCAAACCTATGACTCCAAAAATACTCATTTCATTGTGAAACTCAAAGGGAAGCTTGCAGAACTTTGCACTTTACCTGCACGTCATGGATTTACCTTCTTTTTTTCCAGCAGGGTATGGGAGCATTGTCAAGTCTTCCCAGAAAATTATAGTACAGTTTTGTCTCCTCTCCCACACAATGGACCTATCTTTGCCTTGAGCTCTTGATCTTAAAAAGTTCTTGTTAAAGTTTACCCTGACGAAATCCTCTAGTAGATTCCTGAGGCTTTTCTGCTTTACTGCCAAATGCTAATTGATACCTGTTCCTGTATACATTTTACTACTCCCTCTCACAGCTGTAGAGATTAGCTTCAGTGTCTTTCCTGAAGTTTCTTTTCTGAAACTTTGACTTTTCCTCAGAAAGTTTACTGGGATCCTTCATCCAAGACTATGTGAACTGTATGGCTCCCTTACTGCAAAATATTTAACTTCTATGGGCATGAATTGCTATATGGTTCCTGCAGGTCTGGAAATGAGCTCATCATGATCCCAGCATTTCTCAGCCTGCTTTTTTACAGAGAAGTTACACCCCTCCGGACTATGGGAAGCAATGCTTGGTGACTTATAAGCACCTGACTCATGCAAAAATTGTCTGTTGCTGAATAAGTGCTCATGCCCCCAGGTATTCAGAAGAAATATAATCACATCATCACTTTTTGTCCCCCTCCAATGGCATGTAAAGAAGACCAGTAATTTGAAGCTGTACCAGCCTGAAAGCTGATGCAGACTGGACTGTCAAACCATTTACTGCCCTTCCATAGCGTAGTCTCTCCCTGTACATTTTGGGTTGCAGTCATAAGCAAAAGCTCCCAGTGTACAATAATGAGAATGCATATGCATGTTATTTATCTATATTTCTATGCCTTTTATTGGCACAACTCTTAAGATTGTTGTTGGACAAGTTTAGAGTCTGAGCACTACATTTAAAGGTACTGCCTGCTCACGCATGTGGACCTGATCTGACAATCTAAGATTCAAGCAAAGCTAGTAAAAATTGTACTTCTCTGGATGTCAGTGATTCACTTCCAAAATACGAAGCATGAGAAACTGAAAGAAAAAAATAAATACAACATCTTTCAAGTGGAAACAACATTTAGGTATTCACTACATGGAAGTCAGACAGGGCCATATCTAAGACACCCATTTAGGATTTAGTCCTTTTACTGAGGGGAAACCTGTATCAAATGGACATCTCCCAGCATTTCAGTGGAATGTTGCTCCTCTCTGGAGGCTTGAGTTCAACATCTTGGCCTCCAGCTGAAGCCATAGCTCTAGGATTATTCCTCTGGCACTGAGGTACCAAGATGGGGTGGCACAGTGACTCAGTAGCAAGCAATGGTGATTCTCACTGGCATAACAGAGGAGATTCATTGATGTAATCACCACGGATTTGTTTATGCTTGAAATCTGATAGAGGTGTAATTAAATTTATTTAAAGCCGATGTAGTTACATCACGATGAAACTTTGGTTTCATGGCATTCAGAATGGTTGAAACCTCAGTTACATCAGTTTGGTTTAATTGTGATTACAATGTAAACGAGGGTGAGAACTGATTTAGCTATTACTGGTACTTGCATCTTGTGGTACATCAGGAGAAAATTACTCATTTTAGTGTGATTGCTTGCTTCCTTCTCCTCTCCCAGGAAATGTCAAACATTCTACACAGAACATGTTTTCAATAGAAAACAAAAACAAAAACAAAACCAACAACAACAAAACTCCAATAATCTTTCTCTTTCATTACTATTGGAAATAATTGTTGTCTATTTTTTTTGAGATTTCATTAATGTATGAAAATGCAAAAAATGGCCAATATGTTTCTATTGAGAAAAGGTGATAGATGGAATAAGATGTGTATTTTTAAAGTCTTAGTGGAAAAGCAATAAAGATCTTTTGGTGACAGAAGGGATTTTATTTCAGTAGCATGGCAAACAACAAGAATAACTTGTGCTGAGCTCCTTATGTGCATGATCCTGCTATGCTTCTTTTGATTCATTTTATGATTCCTTTGTTCTGTTTTATAGGAAAGTGTTCTGTATGTAGTGTTAAAATTGTATATTTGTAGAACAAATACTTCGGCCTTGTGAAGAAGTGTGATTGAGTTTATTCATGAGATAGTACGGGCAATTGTGGTCTGTAAGTACAGTAGGACTGCTGTATGTATTTTGGAAGTGAATTGGTCAAAAATTATAAGTGGGAAATCACACCTACTGAGGCCTGTTCTTGTAATTTGTCTGGCAAAGAGCATGCATGTAATGCACAGTTTCAGGACCTAGCAATCTGGACTGCAAAGCTTCTGTTGTAAAGTAGACAAGGATATGGGACAGGAGGTTTGCTGAGCTGCTCATGGTGAATCCTTACTGTTGAGCAATCTTAGTCTTCTTCCACACCCTTCTCTCTTATATGTACAAACATCTCCTTAAGTTTGTGTAGATTTGAGAGGAAAATAAGGACCCCGAGAACAAAATCACAACACAATCTGAGTTTAAAAATGTGTGGGCTGATATTTGCCATCAGAAGGGCTGTCAACCTAAGGAGTAGTCAAACTTGTTTAAAACTTCGTGGGAAAGGTGACATGTAGGATGGACTCAACTTTCTGTCACATTGCAAATACTCAATCGTATTTTGAGTCACAAAAGAGACAGGGCGCATATACTCCTCTGTGACTCAAAGTTACATGTCTGAAAGTGAATTGTATTTGCTTATAATTCATGCATGATTGTGCTCTTTTTTGTCTGCCACATTTTTCTTCCTGGAAAGCACTTTTGATTTTCAGTGATCTGCAAGAAATCGCACTTTCCCCAGGCAATGCTGACATCACACCACTCCTCTACAAGATTGCTCTGGGCATGGTTCTGTGTGTTTTTCCTAAGTGCACTATAGGAGCCCAACCCTGTACAATCAGGCATGCAAACTGAATTGACTCACTGGATGTTCTGGGCATTCAGAGTATGTAAGAGGGGAACCAAACTGAGACCTTTCTACTTTATTATTAGGATCTGAGTTGAGTCTATGGCCATCCTAAGAATATTTTTAACACTGCATTTCTGCCTTCTCTCTGAAGTCTGCAGTGCAATGGATCTTATGCTTGATTCGCCTGTTTCCTTCTCACTCTATTTTTCTGATCCTGGATTTTTTACCCTGTTGATATTTCAGTCTATTCAGCTTCTTCAATTTGTCTAAGTTCTTTTGTCTAGTTACACAACCTTTGGTTACCTTACCTCTCTGCATTGTTTTTTGTTCCTTTTTTAAAACTTGGAACAGTTTTTCTCTTCTTTGTTTCCAGTCATCCTGCTGTGTGTTTTTTTTTTTTTTTACCTTTTGTCATGGTTCGGCCTAGTTCTGTGACTAATGGGGTGGAGTGACCCACAGATCCATGCCCAGGAAATTGGGAGTGCAGGAAAGGAAAAGGTAGGGAGATGGGCCTGAAAACAAAACAGTGGCAACAAGCTAAGGGAAACAACTAGTTTACTAAAGATGATAGCGGAATGTGGGTGAACACAATATAATACAGTTTAATTGGAATTGAAGCTAATAAATCAAATGAATGAGTGTTCAAAACGGTAGGCCTTACTCTAGTGCTGAAGGCAAGACATGATGTTATGATGTGAAATAATGATAACAAAATCTGTAAAATCAGAACACCCTCTTCATGTTTTTTCTTCATTTTGCTATTTGTACTGCAGTTGCCACGGCTCCCTTTCTTGTTGCATTGAATACATTATATATAATCAGATACATTACCAGTTTGAAGAAGTTTTGCATCTAAATGGAAAAGAAAGGCAAAAAGACGTAAAGAAGATACTGCTATCTTGATTTTACAGAGTAGAAATCATGGCAATGAGAAGATCGTCACTGTTTTAAACCAGGTTTCACTCAGTGCCTTATTTGTAATTTCTTACTGATTTTTTTTATATGTGTCTGTAGTGCACTGATTTGCAGTATGATGAAGACAAAGGCACTGTGTAGAAAGGAATGAATGTCATACATTATTGTGAATTTTCAAGCATGCCATCAAGTTTTCTGATTACATGGCATATGCTGCATCAGAAAATAATAATTAATTTAAGATGAACAGTTTTATTGGGCGTTTCTTTCCCACGACCAATTCACATCTTATTGTGAAAACCCTTCAGATAGCCAGTCATGAAGATTCTGACATCTGCATTTAAGCAACACATTTTTTGAAGACATTTGGAATAAACCAGTTTCCCTCGATTTTCAGCTTCATTAATATGAACTATGAATCACATTTTAATAAATTCATACATTCACATTATTCTTGCTCAAAGTCTTTACTTTCACTGATATAGGTGTCACTATTAGCAGTCAGTGATTGTTTCTGTGATTATTTAATGCTTGGCACTAACTGCAGTCTCAGATGACGCTACTAGTGATTGTTCTCATGAAGAAGATATTGGTACCCAAGTGCACGTCTCTGGGGTCAGCTTACCCTGCCTACACTGTGGCCTTGGTCTTTCACAGGACATAATCATCATGGGGCAACTGTGTCTTTGATGCAAGTTGATTAGCTTGGGTAAACTTGCAGTGTATGTGTATGTACAGCAAACCACATCTCACTTCAGCTACGTTGAAACTTCCTTCTTTTCTCCAGTTGTTGCTCTTGAGAGTAGACTGGTCAGATTATCTACATAGCCATGTATAGTACAGCATAAATATGCTTTAAACATTTTAGCCTACCAAGAGGGTTTTGGGGTTAGTGTAATTATTTTGTAGTTGCTTTAGTAAATGTGATGTAATTAATGTATATAATTGACGGGGTGCTGTACTGAGGTATGGGGATGGGAAGAGAAAGCAAATTATAGAGTCTGCTGGAAGCTGTCCCCACTGATGGAAAAGCATCTCAGATATCTCAGAGAAGCCAGTGCTCACATCCATTCAAACCAAAAACTAAAAATGAGTTCACGGACATTAAAACAGAAAACAAACCCACCAGCAGCCTCCTGAAGAAGACAGAGATGCCAAAGTGAACATGAAAGATACACCAAATTCTGATCTCACAAACAGTGGTGTAAATACAGAGCAAGTCCAGTGAAATCTATGAAGTAGGTTTGAAACACATTTTACAACATATTTACAACATATTGATTTAGACACTGATTCAGATACACAATTTATGAAGTTGCAGACTCCCTCTACTGTAGGGGGTGCATCAGATGGATTCAGAGGTGCACAGAATAAACTAGTTGTTAAACTGCTCTAGGAGAACAAGTCCGTCTCTCTATTAATGGTAAAGATAGTCTGGGAGATAGTCTTCTCAAGTTGGTGACTAGATAAGGTGCACAAAATTGAGTGAAGTGAAAATGCCCTGAAGTATTCAGATGCAGAATCCTAGAAAGAAAAGCTGACCTCTTTAAAAAAGCTTGGCTAGTGCAGAACTGTTGTCACTGTTATATACTGGATTCCCTCAAAACCTGCAGTTAATCCAGTTTCTCTCCTTCCCAAGCTCTGGATATTCTCACTGGAGCATGCTTCAATTAGGAGAATGTCTGCTTTAGATGCCATATCTAAAACACTTGGCTCCAAATGGATGCCTACTAAATGCTATACTCTTTGGTCCTCTTTGATTGTACCTGGACAAGAGAGAAGCAACTGCAAGGGCAGCCTACTATATATTCCAGCTCAAATAAACTCCTTGACATGCACTCACACATGCAAAGCTATCATGGTTTTATGGTTTTTGTTATTGCTATTCTACATCATAACATCACGTAATGCACTGGGAGTTAAAGAGTTAATATTCCAGTTCTGGGTACCTAGTTCTCAGAAGAGAAGAACTACATACTACATACCCCAGAGGACTTTGCATTGTACTGTTTCTGTTTTCTGTTCAGAGTGAAAGATAAAACTGTTTGCCTATCGGGAGACGTTCTCTCTTTTCTCTTCTGCTCATCCCGACTAGACATCTCACCTCAGCATTAGAGTAAGGCCTTTGGTTTTTCAGACATTCTCATTCTATTTGATTTATTAGCTTCAATCCTAATTATATTGTATTATATTACAGTGTGTTATCTTGTTCCAGTATCTTAGTAAATTGGTTTGTTTCTCCTCAGATTGTTGTCACTTCAATTTTTAGGCCCATTTCCGTACCCTTTCCCCTTTTTCTCTTTCTCCTTCCGTGGGTTGTCAGTCCATGGGTTCCTCCACCCCACTAGTCATGGAGCCATGCTGAACCAGCCAAAGAACTGCTGACAAAAGCCACAGATGAGTGTATGTAAAGGAGCATTGTCAACAGAGCAGAGCAAGATTCCAGTTCTACGACAGAGCACAGACATCCATCCATACCACGTAGACATGCCATCTATTCAATTAGACTTACCAGCCATAACCATTTCCACTCTCCTCAAGGCAAAATAAATACCTAAGCTTAACATGACTTACCTAATGTCTCAGTCAGGTGATAGTAACTATCATGAAGGAGATGGTGGCTTTGTGTCTCAGCTCTCAGTTGTAGCAGAACAAGGGGATCCCATGGCCAATTACTACAAAGGAGAGGCTCATTAAGGAAAGTTACTCCCTGTGGATACTCCATTACTTACCAAGTCCTTGTTGAGAGAGAAACCTGTCTGAAACAATGTAGGTGGTTTTAACGTGCACTGTATGCACTGTAACTGTTGATCTGTCACATCAGCATAACTCTGCATCAGAAGCACAATCACTTCAGTCAGTGACACAAACTCAGAGTGCTGGGCCCTGTCTGCAAGGTATTGAGTCAAGATAATACAGTCAAGACCTGTATTTCTGCAGGTGTTTCCACAGTTTGGATGACTATGAGATGAAAACTTTGTAGATCGTCACAGTGTTGTCAACCACACACTTGGATTTTTCATCAGAGAAAAAGAAATGGGAATTCTCAAATGTCTTCGTCCGGACACTTTCCTAGACTTTTTAATACATTAATATACCTGCTACAGCAGCTAACAGGCCTCAGTATGAAAAAGGAGAGATCTTGCTTTTGTCCCAGTGGCCTCACAGGCAACCTAACCAAGCTGACCTCATTAAAAGAAGACAGGATGGTGGTGGCTTTTGAATAGATAAGAACATTTTTCTAGTACTGTACTGCCTCTTCTGCATTGCCCCTGCAGCTCAATGCTGTGCTTCCTGCAGATTTCCTGGAAGGTGGCCAATGTCATCCTGATCTTCTGCAGAGGTGGTTTGTCATCCTGTAGCTGGAGCAAAATCTTTTGCCATCAGCTGAGGTTTCTCTCCTCAGAACAGATTGCACACTTCTGAAGTTTAGTAAGTTGTATTTTTCAAGCTCAAGAAAAGTCCCATTTTGAAACAGATTCTCAGTCTAGTTGCCTTCCTCAGCCTTGTTTACTTCTTTGTTCTCTGCAGCTTCTGCAGCTGCTTTTTTGCAGCTAGTGGTAAAGCTGGGGAGATGTCAGCAGCTGAAAAGCCCACGGTTGTGACTGATTGGGTGATGCTGGGGCAAAACTAATGTTGTCTAAAGGTGACTACACTTCCACCAGCATCCTCTGATAGCCCCTCAGGAGCCTTTAGGGATTCATCTCTTGATGCAGAGAGGTCTGCTGATGACAGCCTCATGTATATGGGTAAGATGCTGCTAGAAAAACCACCATGAGAAATACCAAGTATTCTCTAATGGACCATCCATCTTCTCTTGGATAATGCAGCTCTTCTGCAAGGTCTGCTTCTTCTTCAGCATAGGAAGTTCCGCACGAATGTGTGCAAGAACTTCTTTACGGTGAGGGTGACGGAGCACTGGAACAGGCTGCCCAGGGAGGTGGTGGAGTCTCCTTCTCTGGAGATATTCAAGACCCGCCTGGACACCTACCTGTGTGACGTGGTGTAGGGAGCCTGCTTTGGCAGGGGGGTTGGACTCGATGATCTCTAGAGGTCCCTTCCAACCCCTACAATTCTGTGATTCTGTGATTCTGTGATTCTCAAGTTGAAGTCTCAAACACATTAGTTTTGGGGGAATGACATTTCCATTTGTTCTTCATTGAGCTAATCAGTGGTTTCTGAATCTTATAATAACTTGAATTTCCTGAGCATGTTCCCTACTGTAGATGAAGTATAGGAACATGAAGTCAAAATCTGATTTAATTCTCCTTTTATTTTAAGAGCCTTAAGCTTCATTTTGCTTTACTTCCATTGATACCCTGACTCTTTGGAGCCATACTTCTGTTCAGTGCAATGACTACAAATACAGCAAAACAAGTTCTGTTGTCAAGCAGTAATTCCTGATAGCTGACAGTGGCTTTTCAGTGATGTACTCATGCATAGATTTTACTCCAATGTGTTTTTAATACAACTATGGAGACTCAGGCTATTTATTATGGGAGTCATATAAACAAGACATTCAAACAAAATCCTCCTATTTTTACAGCAGTCTAGACATGTAGCATATTGCAAAGCCATGTCTAAGGACAGTGTCATTAAATTTTTTATCCTTGTTGCCAGTTCAGAGGAGAACTGAGGATAAATGTGGCAGTCTGGCACCTAACATATTATCCCACAGTATCTAAAAGGAGTTCCAGTATCCTCTGAGAAGCCCTTTGATTACTACATGATAAGAAAGGTTTATTTCATTTTTGCTCTGCTGGGATAACATTGGTTTTACTGTGTTTTGCTAAGTTTGCACACTTTCTGTGGGAATACTCTTCGTTCCAATGAAATGGGATGATAGGAAGCATTTTATTAGAGCTTACTGGAAAAATGTGCCATAAGTGCCAAGGATCCAGGACTGTTGTCCAGCTGGCTGCAGACAGACAATGTGTAAGTTACAAAAAGTTGCAGGACTTCTAGGCCACGTGGAAATTCCTGTACTATCTGGTTCCTGGCCTCTCCAGACTCACCTTCTGTGAAACATATGCAATCCCTCACACTCCAGTTCTATATAATATCTAGGAAATACGCTGTAATGTTTACCTTAAAGTCATAAGTGTTTTGAGGGACCAGGGTGTATGCAGAGCTGAAAGCCCCCCATGCTCCCCTTAAGATGAGGTGGTAGGACGGTGCTCCTGCATACTTTCTGGGTGTATATTACCATCTACATGGCTCTGCAGCTTGGCACAGCTAAGACAATTTTGTCCCCTCATCAGGTTTCACATGTGCATGCTCTCTTTTTGTATTTCTTATGACTGAGATTCATCTTGCAAAGCAAATCTCAGCACTGAGCTTTACTAACAGAGTCAATGACATCTGGAAGTAGAGATTGCCTCCCAGATATTTCTGAGATATGTCAGCTATTTCCAGATTACTAGATCTGAGTTGAAACTTCCTTACTGCATTTTTAACCCATTGCTTTTTGTTTACTCATTAAGATATTGTAGTTATTAGAGTTTTTGCAGTGCTAAACTTCTAAATGAGGGGAAAAAATTAAATTCAAGAGACTGCAGAACAAAAGGGAGGAGTCCTGAGGAGATGTCTGGAAGAGGAGACTGGGTCTGATGCGTCCTTCCCTGGCATAGGAAACACTACAGAGAAGAGGAAGGCAGATTTTTATTTTTATTTTTATTTTTATTTTTATTTTTATTTTTATTTTTATTTTTATTTTTATTTTTATTTTTATTTTTATTTTTATTTTTATTTTTATTTTTATTTTTATTTTTATTTTTATTTTTATTTTTATTTTTATTTTTATTTTTATTTTATTTTTTTGTGGGAAGAGGCAAAGAAAAATGCAACCACTAAATAATGAGTGAGCAGCAGGAGTGAGAAGCTTAACATTAACAGGAGTAATATGCTGCATTTTAGTATGTTCTGCCATTGAACAAAGCATCAGTGGAAAGGCAAGCTGAGGTAGAGGGGGATATGGTTTCTCAAGCCACTGGAGAAAGGCACCGGTTGGCTTTGAGATCCAGATTATGTCAAAATACAGATAGGCTGGTGTCAAAATACAGATATGCTGGTGTTAAATCTCTGACTGCAGATTCAGATCTATATTCTTACTTTACCAGACTCAAAAGAATGGAGGCCAAAAAGCAGAACAGTGGTGGATTAAACATTCACATTCAATGTTAAAATCTTTTGGGCAGAAGGAGCCCAGTCCTAGAGAGAAGGTTAGCCTTCTTAGACACAGATCATCACTCTAAGTATGAGTTGGGTTGTTTGAAAAGTATCAGAGGTAAAAAGATGTCTGAAGAATAATACCTAGAAAAATATTAAATTGTTTTTCTCCTGCCTATGTTTTTATACCCAATCACTTCCATTTTCATATCAATAAAATGCAATACAAGAGAGCTACCACATGCATTTCAGTTTAACCTTTCAAATTTTATGTTCACTTACATATTGTTATTTTAATAAAAATGATAAATATAATTCATGATTCAGTGAAGTCCCAAAGCGCTTCCCCTTCTGTTAGTCTATGAGATACATTTGAGTGAATGGTAAATGTTTTCATACCATGACTGAGCTGGAAAAAATGAGGGATGGGCTTTTGGGAGAAGGGAACCAAAACGGAAAAACCTATAATAATTCACCGTTCTTTGATCTGAAAAGTTAACTCTGAAATAAAGCATTTAATGTTAGCCTTACTAAGCTCTTTAAAAACAAACAACATAAATTTCATACTGAAACACAAGCACTGTTTTAAAAAGAGAGTTTGACCTTTTTGTACAATTGTCCTCTCCATCTTTTCCTACTGAATGCAATTGTATATCCTCAGTAAAACACAAATTAGTCTTGCTGTTATATAAATGACCTTATGTTACTCATGTAATCAGAAGTTAGGCAACATTAATGTATTTTGCAATAATAAGGTGAAATAGGAGCAAAAGAAAGTCTGCATTGAGACAGGAAAACACACTTTGGAAATATAGATCAATGAGTGCAAAGAACATATTCTAGCATGTAAACTGTCTGAAAAAGTTTAGCTAGCTTACAAACAGTCTTACAATGTGTTTGCATTTTGCAGGCCAACAAACACTCATCATTAAATCAGTGAGGCTAGTCAAGATGTCTGTAACGCAGTAAGACACAAAGCAAAATCAGCAGCAATCGCAGGAACAAACTTCCCTCTCTCTCTCTGCAAGTATCACGAACTTTTAGAGTGTTCATTCCTAGTGGGCTCTTGGGAAGTGCACTATCTCCTGACTTTTTTATAGCAAAGAGAAATTGTCTTCTCAAAAGTTGGTACTTTGATCGCACCCAGAAATAAAGATCAGATGATGACTAAGGGTCTTGGGAATTGAATTATTGCTCTTCTTCCTGCTCACGCTGGCACACAAAAATGCACTCAAAGGCACTTTTCCATATATTTGTTATTGACGCAGACGCATTTCGATGAGAGAGGCTTACAGTACATGTGCTTAACTGACACTTTACACAAATGTTTGCTGTGTACAGAATAATCAAGGAAACAGAGTCATGTTTATTATTACTGAATCAGCAGCAGTCTAATGGATTAAAAACATCCTCATTTTTTCCTCTCTCCTGTTGTGAAAGTGCCAGTGTTGTAAACTCTCCCTGCAAGAGAAGTGGGTGGAGATGGGGCGACTCATGACCTCCATGATCTGGATGCTCCCATCTCTCAGGTTAGGTCTCCTGGCCACAACCCAAAATCCCAGAACATCAGCCACAGATACTTGGAGCCAATTGAATTGGGAAAGAAGACAGTAAATGTCTGTTTCCGGTTCACAGGCTCCTTAGCGTCACCACATATTTTGGAAGTCTGTCTGGCTTCCTGACTTTGAGAGTCTCTTGATTTAAACTTCAGGGAACAGTAGTGAAAGGGAAGAAAACAAGGCTTACCTAAAACCTGATGAATAGTCAGAACATTTTCTTTTATTTGTCTTTTAAAACTTTAAAAGCTTAAATTATTTGATAGATAGATAGATAGATAGATAGATAGATAGATAGACAGACAGACAGACAGACAGATTTTATGGGGATATTTCTACTAACTCCTGATAATGGAATGAATCGTGATCCTTTACATGTATTATCTTCAGATTGGAAAAAATATACAAAAATGGGTCTGAACTTTTCCTTATCCGCTCAGATTTCTAATGATTTCCCTGGTACCAGGAATGGAGCTTAAGGACACCGTAATGTTGTTCAAGACTTGGTCTATGCTAAAACAATATTTTCCTAAATCTGAAACTACTGCCAGTCCTATTTAAACACATATGTAAATTGGTGTTTGTAAAGCTTGTATGCATCTAAATTAACTCAATAAATTTTTTCAATCTGATTCTGTCTGTGAGAGCATCTGCTTTTAATGTGGAAAGAACGGGATTTAGCACTGCTTTGCATAGTCTTATAAAACTATTTTTAATCACAGTGTGATAAGTGGCAGAGCACAAAGACTTGGCTGCTGCTCAGGGTGGGGAAATGGTGTGTAATTATATACCTGTCCCAGCCCATTTAAATAGCTTATAATTGGAGCTCTAATAATGAGAGCAAGAGCTGAGATACTATAATGATCTGAAGAGGGAGGAAGAAGAGGTGAGTATAATCAGAAATCTGACATTGCCAAAACTAGAAGCAGTAGCTAAAGAAAAGAAGGTGAAAGGAAGGGAAAAAAGGCAGAGTGTGACCCTACTCCCTTTCTAATTGCAGTTCCTAGCATTACCATTGCTGTCACCATTTGCCAGTTTCTGTGTTGGTGGAGCGGATGGGTTTTGGAGTTTTGGATCCAGTTGGGTACATGTGATTGGGCTGTAATTTCTGAAACCTCAGACACATGTTCAATACTGGGCTTTCTTCTATTGTAATAATCAGAGTTCCCACTGTTCCTTCCAGAGCAAGGACAGCATTCCTCATGGACTCCTCATCACCCTGGCGCTATTACCCTGCATCAGCAAGCAACTCCTACCCACGTTTACATTAGTATTCACAATCTTGCAAAAGTGACTCTGGAAGGGTCACATTTCCATGACCGGGCCTAGTGATACATTTACTTTCCCTTAGTCAGAGAGCTGAACTGCTTACCCTTGGCAGCCTGCCTGGGCAAGCACACAAAGCACGACATTGCCTTTCCATCTGAGGCTTTCATCAAAGGATGCAGAAATCTTCCTTGGCTGTCCTTGAGCCTTTGTTCTTTCTGTGATGAGCGCCTCTTCCAGGCCTGTTGTGGCTTTACCGTTTGGTAGTAAGCGTCTAGATGACTAGACAAGGAGACCTGCTGCTGTGAAACCAAGTGAAACAGTAAAAATCAAATAGCCTATAGCCTGCATTCCTGAGGAAAAGACCCTGTAATTTTTAAGGACTCGTATTTTACATTGAATATTGTGGAAACTGCTTGGGGGAAACTATGCTTGTCACTGGTTACATAAATCCCCTTGCAAATCATCCACAGTTCTTGTCTTCCTTCAGCACTGAGTATGCTTGTGAAGGCAGCTGGCTGGGCTTGTCTCCTTGAGGCACAGATTGACTGCAGTGCCAGAGAACATCTGGGCTCCCCAAGCCCAAGGTAGCACACACATCTACCCAACGTGATGCAGGCACAAGTGCATGGCCACTCAGTGTCCATCTCCTCCGTCCTCTTCCACCCCTTGTAAGGCTGGGACAACTGCCCCTAGTCTGATGCCAGAGCTTGCACTTCATCACCCTAGAAGTGGTGAGAGTTGTGTACATGGCAAAACTGACCTCAGCAAACAGGATTTCCACATAAATGTAAGACAGAAATACTTTGTTACACTCCTTCTTGTGTAATTTCTTGTCCATCTACCACAGAGATACGTCTGTTCTTTGTTCATCAGAGTGCAATGCCACCAGCAGGAAAAGGGAAGAGGGCATTTTATCCAGGGAGGTGAAGGGCACCAAAACACTCCTACAGACAAACTCTGTCACCATAAGTGTGTTTGGGCCAGGAAATCAGGCCCTGACTGCTCCCCAAAGGTAGAGCCCGTTGGGCACATTTGCAGTGCTTACCTTTAATGCAACCTACATGCATGAAGCAGTAACAGGAAGAGAGAAACACTTGGACGGGCCAGTTGGAATCACCTATGCTTCCATTAAAAATCATTAGAGAAAGGCAGGGCAAGTGATGTGAAGTTTTCATATTGCCAAAGGCATTTCATGCCACAAAGCTGCTTGTAAACCATTCCATTGTGCCATTCCAACAGCTTCGTCTCTGGAAGCTGAAATGTTCTAACTTTTCCAACTTCACATTATCAAAGGTTGATTCTAGCGAGTGATAATTTTTCAATCAAAATTTTTTGCCAAATAAATGTTTCAAGATTTTTTGTGTAATGAACATTTTTTTTTGCCATGGAAAACCATTCCTTATCCCCAGCGTACTAAATCCTTGGTCATCATTCCTGCTAGACACTGGCATTTTCTGCTCAGCTCCATCACCTAGAGACTGCTGGGCGAGATTATGACTGGCATTTGAAAATCTAGCAGGGAGCTTGTCCTTACAGTAACCACCAGGTTGGTGATTGATCTGAACAGCAGCTCCCATTGGGTATTTGTTTTAAAACTTGAAGGACACAAACGGGGCCTATAAAACTATGTGGTAGCAATCAAAAGCACCAAAGAAATCCATCTGTCTCCTGTACTCTATCCAATTACTTGTTCTCCTTTCCTGTCAAATATGCTAAACAATGACACTGACATTACTGATTAGAGTGAAATATATCATAGCCCACTTTACTAAAGTTTTCAATTTATTTCTAATTTAACTAATATTAGATTGAGTCTACATTCATTGGTGGAGGTGACATACAAAGAGAAGTTTAGGGGCCTCACACCACTTCAGATTCCTTGTTGTCCATTGAGGTCATCTAACAAGAAAACCAGAGATGAAACATCTTGTGGCTATCTCCAGATTTACAAAGGGGATAACAGAAATTGCCTTTTGTAGCTGTCGTTTATTTTAGAGAACTATTTTGCATGTTTGCTCTTTGGCAGAATGAGAGCTACTGAGTGAATAAATATATTTTAACCACAAATGAGCAAGCAAATGGAAGGAAGTGCTGTTTGAAAAAATGCTTTCAGTGACTTATTCAAGATTCAAAAAATGGCAAGAGGCTTTTTCTAGGAAGGATGAAAGCTTCTAAATTGTCTGACGGAAGACAGTCTGATTTATGACTTCATTCTGAAAAAAAGTTAGAGGTGACTTACTGTGAATGGAATAGCTCTGACAGAGCATGAGCACTGTAGAGTTTGATTTCTTTCAGAAAGAACATGCTATATCACCATGATTATCATTTGTTGCAACATCACCAAATATGATACTGAGATGATATTGCTGCACTTTGTAAGTCCACTTAGTTTCTCTCTCTCCCTCTTTTTTTTTTTTTCCCCCAGTCTGAACTCATTCTACTGAGGGAGAGCCAACTACTTTTCCCCACCACTGTGGCCAATAAATACTCTATGTATGACTTATTAGTTTCCTCATCAGTCTTACACATGTTGGATATTTTTTTTTGTTGGAAATATATCTGATGCCAGAAGAGAAGCTGAATAAATACCTCTTACTGTGAACTAACTTGTCACTTATAGTCACTGGTCACTGGGTACTTTCTTCTGGATTAAAACACAGATTGTTACCTAATCAAATTATCTCTATTGTTCCACTGTAAAAGCAAAAGACAGACCTGATTTCAAACTTTGGACTTCAACTACATTTCTGGATTTACATACTAATCAGACTTCAAATTTACCCCTATTAACAGGCAAAACTTTATGTACTCTAAATTATGAACCCCACATTAAAAAGTACAAAACATCCAAAGCCTTCTCAGTACTGTATGACAGTGTTTGGGTTCAAATTCAGAGTTCTGTCTCATCTCTCTAAATTACTTAATGTACATATTTCCTCGATAAACATTAGCTTTTACTGAAAAAAACCACCAACAACAAAACACTACACAATGTCTTGTTTGACTATTATCACACATTACAACTAAACCTCTTTATCCTCCTCGTTGCTGTATACATGGCTAACCAGGCAAATGTTCTTGCTTTAGTCTCCTCTAGAGATGAACCAGCATGTCACCAGTAATACCTGGGTACTGAGGACTGAGACATGTCATGAAGGATTGTCCCTCACAATTCACAGTGGTAAAATAGGTAGGTAGACTTGGCTGACTTTTTGTTGTTGCTGTTGTTGTTTTTGCTATCTATTACATGGTAAAATCAGGGCCAACAAAGACTTTCTCCAGAAGTGATGGAGGAGAGCTAAAATGA
Source organism: Excalfactoria chinensis (assembly GCF_039878825.1). NCBI lineage: Eukaryota > Metazoa > Chordata > Aves > Galliformes > Phasianidae > Excalfactoria > Excalfactoria chinensis. Next base: position 40,122,054 of record NC_092827.1, read on the forward strand.
AATGCTGGAATGTGGTCATCTACAGGCATGACATTGGGTAAGTAATCTCTCCAATATTTCTAACTACCGACTCATTTAATTATATCCATAGGGTAGACTGTGTGTGATCTAGTTTTGAAGAATAAGATTTCACACAGCATTACTAGACAGAAACACATTCGCTTTATATTTCATTTGTAATGTCCCTTGGCCATTACCTCCTAGTCTAGAAAGTAAATAATCAGAAGGAAAAAAAAAAACAAACAAACACAAACCTTACTCTTGTGAATACAAACAGGTGAGAAAAAGATCTACACAGTTCCCTGCAAAAGCTGAAACACACTATGTGATTAGATTGAAGATACACTCCACTTTTATACTCTATACAACATAGTATGCATTGCTTACAGACAGGATTGTATTTGATGCTGTTCCATCTAACAGCTGCATGTATATGGCAAAAGGTGTGCTCTTGGAAGCACTTCTCTATTATCATTGAGGTTGACCAGAAAGAACAAAAATTGAAGACAGAAAGAAAGTGGAAGTGCTGTATTTAAAGGTAAGCAAATATAAAGTGATAATTAAAGACAACTCAGTATAGGAATGTACTCAAGGGAGCTCTGTGTGATTACAGTGCTTGCAGTCAGAAATGTACTCTAGGAGGAGAGATCCTTGCTTGCCCATGGGGAAATCTCTTGCATTATGGAGTACTGGTGGAGCTTCTTCACTCTTCTTCACATGAACACTGCACTTTAAGTATTGCTATAAAGCATTTCAAATGCTTTTCTGCGTTGTTTCTGTTTCTAATCTTTTACTGGATTACTGAATACTCTTATCTTACAAAAGAATTATGTTTATAACAGAAAAGGAACTCTGAGACTGAATGCCCTGGGGAGCTGGATGATGAGATGTAGAGTCTGTTATTTTACAGTTGCTTTCTTGAATTAGATCTAGTTGGTAGTGACCTAAAATCGCCTCAGCAAAATGACTGTTTGGTCTCCACTGTAAAATGTTTTTGGTGATCTCAGTTTAATTCCTGGTATGTACTTCTCTGTGCACTAGAATTGTTTCCATAACGGGTATCTTTGTTGGCAGTCTCTCAGAGACATCAAGGGTTTGATGGGAACAGGGACCAAGCTATCCTTTCATGATGAATGCTGGCCCCTTCTAGCCATGTCTAAGGAAGAGTAATGCAGTTTACAGTGGATCGAGGTTTAGTTACCTGTTAATCTGGTTCCTTTCGTGAATATATGTTGCAATATGCTAACTCTAAGAAATCACTTGTGATTTAAAATAAAGCTTCATTATCCAGGCTCCTTTTCACATGCTGAAGACCAAGGTATGTTTAGAAGCTTCACATCAAAATCAGGCTGATTAGTTTAGCTGCTGACGTTTATCTGGAGGTAGATATGGTGCATAAACAGCGTAATTCACATAAAATCTGCCAGCCTTCCCTCTCTCTTTCTCTTCCCTTTAATTCTAATTTCTGATCTATTTTACTGGCATATGCATTCATGTGAATACCTAAGGCCAATAAGATCTACAGATTACATAAAATCATAGAATAGAATCATAGAATCATAAAGGCTGGAAAAGACCTCTAAGATACCTAGTCTAGCCCTTCCCTACCCTGCCCACTGACTATGTTGCATGAGCCACACCTACATGGATCTTGAACACCTCCAGGGACAATGACTCCACCACCTTCCTGGGCAGTCTGTTCCAGGGCCACACCACTCTTTCTGAGAATAATTTTTTCTTAATATCCAACTTGAACTACTGGTACAACTTAAGGTCATTCCATCTCATCCTATCTCTGTTACATGGGAGAACAAGCTAACTCCTACCTCACAACAAACATCTTTCAGGGAATTGTAGAGAGCTGTAAGGTCTGCCCTGAGCCTCCTCATCCCTAATTCTCTAATCAGCAAAATAAATATGGGATGAAGTAAATTAAATGTAATTGTTTACCACATTCAGCAAATGAAGGATAGATTTTTGGATTAATTGAAGAGCCCTCTTTTATTGCACACATCTAGAAAATTAAAATCCCACAGAGTGCTGTGAATAGCAAAAGAATCAAAACAAATGGAGTGTTTAATTGATTATTTGCACATATTTTCACTAGTATATCTGGACATATTTATGAAAGTTTGCAATGGAAATTGATATGAATCAGAAGTCAGCAGAAAATTCAGCTGTTATTCAGTAACATTTCAGTGAAAAATACAAAAAATCAGCGGGACCCTCTTTTCAGATTGCACTGCTGGAGCATGCAGTTAAGTTTATTTTATTTGTTGAAAAAGGCATAACAAAATGCAGCCGCTGGCACTGTCAGCTTGAAAACCATGTAGGTTCATAATGAGTGTTTGCACTGAAAATAACATCTGCTACATGCATGGACATAGTCTGTGATGAGATGTAACATGCAGACAGAAATGCAGATTGTTTGCTGTCATGCAGATACCAACAGTTAAGCTATAGACCTGAAAATTAGATTTGCCCATGACTCCAGCCTATGCAAGTCCTTCAACAATTACTAGCATAAACTGTATTAAATGCTTTCCTGCAGCTGCTTAGGATTTTCAGCACAAGTCTCTTACTCTGTAGTTATAGCATTTACCACTGAAATTTTTAATTACAGGTTCTTATATGAACTGGAGCATTATATTATCATGGTGGAACTGAATAGCAATAGTGCTGCTGGAAATATGTAAGGCGATATGTCACCATCTGAAAGTACTGATCCATAATTAATTTTACAGCAAAATAGGTAGGATTTTTGTACAGTATATACTATCATATTTGTACATGTTCTATTTAAATACTTTACAACATACATGTAAGTTATCTGGAATTATTTTTCCACATATGCTGCCTTTCTGAGTTTTGAACATATAACCTACAGTCATCTTGGCAAGTAATTTAGAAGTCACAATGTGCAGCACAGATATACCTATATACATGGTAAAAGGACAACACTGATGATACTCAGCCTTCTCTTTTCTTAATACATGAACCAGAAATAAATATTTGCCTTCTATTTTTCTTTTCCCAAAATAAATTGTAGAATCATAGAATTACCCAGGTTGAAAAAGACCTTGAAGATCATCAAGTCCAGCCACAGCCTAATCTAACCATAGTACCCTAACCCTAATAAGACCTGGAGTAAATTCCTTTAAATAGCAGAGTTGAGAATGGCGTATAATGTGTTACTTTATGTACACCTATGAAGACCGTTAAATTGGCATCACCACAAACATTCACATGAGCAAAAACTGCTCATGGAAAAATGAAACAGAATGCAGCCAGCCTTATCATAACCCATATTTTATGAATGCGTTTGCTTCTAAGAAGTGATCTGCCTTAAATTTCATGTTTTTCCACCCATTTGAGTAAAAAAAGATATTATCTTTTCCCACCAATTTTTCTTTGCTTAATTTGTAAGAGCACATTCCACTGTTCCATTCTTGAAACAACCAGTGTGAAAGGCTAGCCTAAAAAAAAAAAAGGAAGTCTGTTTCAAGCCAGTGTGATCTTAGCATGTAATGTCTTCTCAACTGGAATTTTTCAGGATAGATTCCTTACCAAACCACTGCTTTGCAGAAAAAAAAGCTCATAGGTGAAAAATCAAGCCTATGACTCAGCAGCAGATGGATACAGCATAGCTGTCAGCTGGGAAGGTGGGAAAATATTTTCAATCTGAAAAGAAAAAAAGCATGATTTTTTCTCCTTTCTCTACCTCTGAGAGATGGTAGGAATGAGCTTACACCATCTTATTCATTCCAGGCAAATCTATATGACTTCAGTGAAAGGTGAATACAACTGCAAGGATGATATGGCCCAACATGGCAATTATCTTTTTAACCTACAAAAGTCACTTCCGAATCACTTATTGCAATTACACATTTCTCCAGCCCATGCATGCATTTCCATGTGGAAAAGAAGAACACAGAAGCTATACTTTTAGTTCTGCATTTTTTAATCCCCCAAAATCTCTGGAGTACTCATTCACTGTACTCTGACTCACAAAAAGAGCAACAGAAGAGGGAGCAGTTCTTAGATCGCAAAACCGTAGAAAGCAGTTTCCAAGCTGCTACCAGAGCTAGTTGACTTGTCTTAATAAAAGTTTAATCTGTGCACAGTAGCTGAGATCAACACCAGTCTGTTTCTCAGCAGTGTTTTACTTTGCTGCTGTGTTCACATAATGCAAGCCCATCAGTACTGTTCCTCTGGCAGTTTCCACTAAACTGATTTTCTATAAATGTGCGTATGCACTGTGCTAAATTGTTCCTTTTCCTGCATTGCCTTGCAGAGCAGTATTACTCAACATGGTATAAACTTCTTAGTCACCAATATCACTGGGCTTTCTGTGGCATAGACCCAGTTTTCTGTACCGCATTCCTCATTTTCTAGAACAAACTGGAGTTTGTTTTTGTTCGAAGAGTATTGACCAATATCCGGAGCACTGCCCAATGGAGTCCAACAAGGAGCATTTCACCACCTCCCATTTCTCTGAGCTACACTGTGTGGTATCATTAAATTTGTACTTGCAGGAAACTGTGTCATCCTGCCTTTCCTTCTTTGATACATCACCATCAAAGGCCATTCAAAGCGGGGATCAGAGCTTAGTCAGTTCAGTCTTGTGACATGTTTGTTCCTCCAGAAGATTGATCTCAAGATCAGGTTTATTATGGTGTTAAATTTATACCCTCCACTTTAGCTAATGATATTCAGTTCTTCTGTCTGAACTGACTGGTGTTCATCACCCAACCACTAAAGCACTTCTGCTATTATCAATTAAAGCGAATTCTGGCAATTAAGGAAAGGAGAAAAGAGCACAAAAACTAGCCAAGCTTTCATTGCTATATGGAAACTGAGAGCATCTCTGTACATTCATCCAGATGCCCAAAACCTGTCAGGCAGAACAGCCCAGAAAGCTACTGCAGCATCCAATAGAGACAAAGAGATAGGAAAAGGTTAGGTTTGTGAATAGTCTCTTTTGCATCTGCAGGGAGAACCAATAAAACTCATTACTTTAGACTCATTTCCCAGAAATAAAGCTACAGGAGATGCATTTTAGGCACTTGGTTCTCCCATAAGACTTTGAGGGGAGCCTCATTGTGTCCATTGTGACAGGAGTCATGGGGTACTTTACCTCCTCCTTTTCCCAATAGAGTCAGGCCTCCGTGTTTGGGAGTTCTGCACCTGATGATTTACCATTTTGAGTGTATTCAGGCTCTGCAGTGAAGATATGCTTCAGATTTTTCTTCCTATTGGATTAACTTGTGGTTTAATTAAGCATGGCACAGTTATAGCAAACTATCTGAAACAGTTCATGCTCCCTCATCATGATGTACTGGGCTTGGCACAGATACACCGCCCACGCCAAAAACATGCTATTGATGACAAAACCTGAAAGTCACCACAGGCCTTTCATAATCTAAATTACAGAGATGGTGTCTGAGTAGAAATCACGTGGCAAAGATTCTTTCTGCATGTTCAAAAACAGTTGGCCTGAGCAATCAGGCAGAAAGATCTGGTGATGGACAGATTTATAACAGCTACAAATCTGCCAGGTTTGAGTCTTCTCATTAACATAGGATGAGAAGTTTGCACTCCCCTAACATGTGAGATGGTCATGCCCATGTGATCATGGGCATGCAAAGCTTTGACCTTCAAAACGCATTCTTGTCTTCCTTCACACAGACCATAGGCTGGGATTTGCATTGCATTATCACATTAATACCCACAAATATGGTGGGTAGCAAACTCAACTGATCATTCTGAGCCAGCATATGAAGAAGTACCTAGTCAGCCAAAGTGAGACCTCCCCATGACTACCCTGGTCTTAGACTGTCTTGTGAGGCTGACTCCACCACACACAAAATTTCCCACTCCATCACCCACGCTCTTCTCCTTCTTGCCTGACTGGGTGAAAATTCAAAGCTGCTTCTCCTCTTGACTTCCTGGAAGCTTGAAAAGAAATGAAAGCTCCCAGAGGCTCTGTTAGTGCTCAGTATGTTTGCTCATGCCTGAGTGTGTGCTCATCAGTGTGCATGAGTGTGCATGTCCATGAAGTTCCCCTTGCTCTGCTTCCAGGCTGCTGTCTGTTTTTCTCTTGTGGTCAGTGGTGTACACACTCTGTTTGAAATCAGGCCTGAGATGCGGTTACCCTGTTAATGGTTTAGTTGAGGGCAATTATGGAAAGAACAAGCACAGCAAGAGTTCTTTTACAAGACCCCAAAGTTCTGCAATCAGCACAAGAACCAGAGACATGTTCAGTTATATACTAAAAATCAATTGAATTACAAGCAGGAATTGGCCTTTTCTTCTGGTAAGATGCTGAGTATCAAGAGAATTCAGATTTGTTTCTTTTCACCGATCATATAGCAGTAAGTATGGTATCTTGTGAAGCGCTCAACGAGGCAGAATTGTTTGATATTTATTGTATCCTACAGGTGAGAGTTAATGGATCAGGTTTCCTTGGTTTATTGAAACAATTCATAAAGATGAACTACTCTATCTCAATTCAAAATGCAGATCTGACATATTCACATCTACTGTTCAAGAGTTAAAGTCTGTATCAGATCCTTTCAGAGACAAAATTCAGAGGAACTGTGAATGTATATTTACTGAAAATTTGTTCTTTGATTCTAAAAACTAAGTTGAGGGTCCTCTCTAATAAAACAGTGACTCTAGCTGTAAGTTGGTTTGCTCTGCAATTGTAGAATATTCTGACTTAAAAAGATGGGAAGTCTGATACTCTCTACTACTAGTGAAACTTTCTTTTATTTGTCTGCCTTTTTTTAATGAGGAATAGAATAAAAAGCAACTGTTTCAATTGTTGTGGAACTGGAGTAAGGAAAATGTGAAGCAGTAGTAGAGGAAATGTAAAAATTTGTAGCATTAAGAATTTGAGAATTATCTGTAAACCGTAATTCATTTTTTAGACAAATAAAGTAGTAATGCTGAGAAACATCATCATGATGTTCTGTATTCCTATGAAAAACAGTTTGTCATCAAAATACGTACCTTCATTCAATACCTTTCATTGGTAGCAGTTCTGATACTAGTAAAAAAACTGAAAATCACAATAGTTGTTCTACTGTTTTGCTTTGGAAAAAAAAAAAAAAAAAAAAGAAAATCTTAAAATGTAGTGAAATTCAGTTTAATTTATGTGAGTTTTTCTCTTACTTAGCATTCATTGAATGTCTGTGAAGAAAACGACTTCTTCAGTGCTTGTCTCTTAATGCCCTGTTTATAACATATTTATATCTGTATCAGAAATTCTTAAATTGAAACTAGCTTAAGAGTAAAGTCATCTCATTAGCTTTTAAACCCACTAAAGTTGTAGATTACCTCAAGGTAATCATAAAATATTTCAGGCTCTTGGATACAAAACAAAGTGAGACTACCACAAACTGAAATTATCTTTCTGTTTAGCTATGTTGTAAAAATTCTTCAGAACACAGAGATGGTGAATCTACTTTACATTGAGTCCCTATACAAGAAATCCTTGACATTTCTGATGACTTAGGAAAGACTAGCAAACTTCTTTTCCCCAGTTTTTCAGTTTTCTTCCTCCACACAGCTCACATCTTCAAAGAAGTCAGATACATAAGCACAGGAGTGCTGTAAAAGTCATGAGGTGTACCTGTAAGCATACAGGGCTGGAGACAGGCATTTGACCCATAGCAGCATCACTGGCCAAAGCCTACCCTTTGCAGAAGCTGGAAATGGCTCCTGCAAAGCCTCTGGTTGGTACTGGAGATGCTTCAGTCTGTACCAGCAGTACCACAACAATGACGTCAGCATGTCTATGGCCAGTTTCACTCTGAGTTTTAAGGTTCACACCACACTGAAACTCAAGAGTACAAATAGTAGAGGGGATGTCCCACTGTACTGCAAAGTAAGTACACCAGCTCAATTTTCCAAAACCAATGCAAATTGCAGCTGGTGACTTTTGCAGAGCCTTAGGTAGATCATGCTACAAAGCCAGCTAGCACACTTTACAGCAACGAGCTCAACCTTCCCACAAAGCTGCAACAAGTGACTGGTCATCCAGCCTCAAAAACTCCACCTTGAACTCCTCAGAAGCAGGAGGCAGCACTAATAAAACACTCACTAAACTCTCCAGAGAGCCCTCAACAGACACTTACTTATGCTGCTTGTGCACCACACATGTCTCACTGAAGCAGAGTAGTATTTAGGTTTACTATTTTCAAACTGGTTCAAGCCACCTGAAGAATTACACTGCAAAGCAGCATAGAAAGCCCACACAACTGGCTTCATCTAAACATATGTATAAATTGTGATCCTCCATAGTGGTTCCTGTCACCAGCTTCATTTAGGTATCAGTATTCTTTTATGAGGCATTAAGTTTTATTTGCATGGCGGTCTTGTTTGAAAATGCAGCAATTAATGTTTTTGAAGGAAAAGATTTTCTGCAAAAGTTTCAGTGTTTTCAATGGACAGAATTCAAAATTAAATGCTTGTGCAGGCTGAGAGCATGAAATACAGAGCATGTGTAATATGTGATAATGCCATTCATAGAAGGTGTTCTGTACCAACTGCAGGAGTAGACTTTTTTCGTACTGGATTGAATGTTCCTCAGAAATTTTGACAAATCAGGCCTCATTGGAATTTGTATTATCTTGGAAAAGGACACATATGGAGGTATGATTTCATAGAGAATCATCTATCTATCCAATGATGAGCACAAGATAGAAGAGGATTTAACAAATCACTGACTTGTGATTCTGTTCCACTGAGAAGTACCTATATTTGTTCCTCTTCTCATTGCAAGCAAAGCTCAGTACATTGTGAGTTTCCCATTGAATGAGGAATTTGCTTTTTTACTATCATAGGTTTGCAGATCCAATGGCTATTTCAGGCTACCATCTACTGTAAAGTACAGCAGCTACATTAAGTAGTGCCAAAATACTAGTCTGAAGTCAATTAACAGTTGTTAGTAGGAGGTGTTTCATTCTAATCCTTAAATAATTCACCTTCTTTTGATGTTAGTAAAGTGGCTTAGGGAAGTAACACTTGATGTAAAAAAGCCACAGATGCCAGAAAAAACAATACTTAATAACTTAGAGCTGTTAACAGCTGCAAATCTAAGTGTAACAGTAAACTGTATTAGTTAAAGAGATGTATATTGATTTAAGTGTACATACATTTTTATTAGTAGAATGTGTAATGTGTTACACTGCAGTATTTAAGTGGTAGGACTTTTTATTACTGTTTAAAGCGTTCAAACAGAAAACAGTGAAGAATGAAAAATAATTCACTGCATTTTTGTGGGCAGCACCCACATGTTCACATTTCCCAATGTTTTATTCTTTATGGGAAAAAAAGCGTGCAGTGGGCAACATGTTTTTTTCCCACGTAAAAATCATGTGCCAGTGATTCACTAATTCCTATTTTTCCTTGTGCTCATAAATGGGCAGAGGGATGACTCTCAATGAAGCTATTAAAGGATGGAGAATACCTCACAGAGTCAACACTCCAAATGATATATTTAAGATAAGATGGATTCAAACAGGTCACCAGTTAACAGTTGCACATCTGTCCGGGATTTTTTAATATAAAAAATATAGTTCCTTTCAGTATAGTCTCCTGAAATTCTAACTTACATACTGTTCGAAGCAAAGTAGTTTGATGAACTGATGATACGGTCACTCCCAAATGTAAAAAAAAAGTAGTTTAGGGAAATCTAGGAAATAGCACTAAGAAAATCTTACACTCTGTTATTTGTTTTCTAATTTCTAAGCCAGTAGGGAGTATTCTATCCAAACTTTTCACCTTTCTTCTGCACCACTGAAGACTAGACACACAAGCTGATCATTAAAAATGCAACCCCAAAGTCCCATTGCCTCCAAGATCTGGATTCACAATAAAGTGGCAGTATAGCCCATATAGTTGTTACTGGAAAAATCCATTCCATCCACCTAATTTCTTATTTTTTCTCTTCATTTCCCTCCAAACATTTGAGTGATAAAGTTTTATTTGCACATGTATTCACAGAAAATCAATGATAAACTTATGTTTTAGAGCATCATTGTCTCATAAAGGAGAAAGACTGCTTGACATTTTAGAAGATCACCAAGGTCACTCCTTGGTCACTCATCAGACCCACAACTTCTTACCAAACCATTTATTTTTCTAATTTCAGTATCAGGTGAAAAAACATAGTTTTTTTCCCCTAAAGTATGTCCTTCTGTCATTTTTGTCATAAGCAGGGGTTTCTTCTTCCTCCTGGTTATAAAGTTTTGAGTGTGGGTCTTATACTAGTGCTAAAACAATGTAGGAACAGAATGAATCCTTGTGACTTATATAGTTAGTTGGGCCAAGACAAGTGAAACTTCAAACAATATTGAAATTGTGCTTTTTTAGCCCTGCAGACTAAGGTAAGCTGGAGGAAAGTCCTTAAAAGAAGAAAAAGGAGAGGAAAAAGTATAAATCATGAACCCCCAAAATCATCACTTTCAGTCAAACTAGATGTAGAACAGTCAAATGAAGAGCAGTCAAGACCATCAACTTCCTTAGGGCAGATAGTAATTTAAGTGTTGCATATGCTCATGCACTATGTGGAAATAGCTCACATGAGGGACAGTTGACATTCACAAACAGTACTTCCACATCAGTTAAAACCTGCAGTTATATCTCTGACATTAGAAAATGCTCTACTGACAGAGGCATGGAACTTCTTCCCCACTGCTGTATTTACTGAGCAGCTCTTCAATTTCTCTTTTCTGGGCAATTCTTTAGGAGGACTGGCAATGAAAGTTAAATTAACTTCCGACTTGTGTAATGCACATTGAATTTAAATGATTTTCCAAAAGACTAGTTTAATTCAATAATCAATTTGAGAGGGTATTGATACTGTAGAGTGACAGCAGTAGAAAACAAAGGGGTAAAACATTTTACTGTGATCCACTAAGAATAAATTAAACTGGTATAATCCAAACAGAGACCAGTAAGGTCTCTGAGAGGAGCGAGCACCCTTTGATGGTCTACTCCTACTTTCATACAGCAAGGCAAAAACTATGTGTGAAATGGGCTTTAGTAAGGAATATTTGTCATATTTGGGAGGGTGCTTGGGAGTGGAGAAATTAAATGAGAACATGCTGAATGATGTAAGGAAAAATGCAGAAACTAAGTGGAGAGCAAGAATGGATGCTCTGATGGCTATGGTTAAGTGGAATGATTTCTCACGGGATAAGAAATCAAGCACTGAGCTTTCTCCCAGGCCTGCCCCAGACTGTAATTCTGTGAGGACCAGATAAATATGTGTGTTTCTCTCTGTCAGTGGGGCAGGAAGAAGTTAACAGATTGCTACAGTATTCTACCCACTTTCCCTTTGTCACGAGTTCCAGTACTGTAGTATTAAGACTTGTATGAAAAAAACAATCCTGATTCTATCAACAAATTAGAGAAATTAGTGAAAAATAGGAGTACCCATGCAGTACCCATTACTGTGATATCAGAACATTTTCTAGTAGGTGTCTGAAAAGATTACTGATACCTGTGATGTCAGGTTCTTTCCTTCTGCAGGTAAATGAAGTAGGAGGAAGAAAGGAGGCAGGTGGTAAGGGAGGTGCTCTGAAAGCCAATTTGATCCTCTCATTTCTTCATTTTGTTTCTAATGTGACCTAGTTCCCAATTAAGACGTCATTCTTCTTCTAAATAAGCTTCTATCATGAGAAATAAAACCATCAAAAAGGAGGTTGTGCAAGTTATCTGGAGCTCCAGAAAAGCACTGACTTACACACATACATACTGGACAGAAATAGAGGTTTTATTCACCCATCTTCAGGCATGTCCCAAAGTGCACTAAATTTCCCCTGGGAAATGGTCATTTCCACTAGCGAAATCAGGGTAGGAATACAAAGCATTTCAAGAAAAGACTGCACAAGTGTCATGCATTCTGGGGGCTTTCTGACAATGTTTTTTAAAGAAAAGAATATCAAGAATGTGCTCTAACAAGTAGTTAAGATTTTATTATTATTATTATTTTATTTAAGCTCCTGTTCACGATTTTGTTCCTGCCTGCACACCTTTTCTTTCTGAAAAAATTCTAGCTGCAGAATAACAATATACTGGTATTTCAAGACTGATGAGGACGTATCTATCACGTTTACTTTATAAAATAGTTTCTTTGCAGCTGCAGGTAGTCCTTTCTGTAACTTTTGTAAAACAGTTGAGTATGTACTACAGTAAAGTGAGAGTGAGATATGCTGACAAGATGACTGGCTCCGTTTTGATCAAGACTGATAAGTTAGATTCAACCTTCACCAATATGCTGATGGTTCCAAACAAGCCTTCTGAACTCAGTGGAATTACAAGAATGGATTTACTCCTTCATTCCCCAGAATTTACCTGAGAGGTATCAGTACTTCATTATACAACCACCTCTTATGCATTCAGTCCCCTTTGCTGCATGGATCATTAAAATCATAATGAAGAAGAGAAGAAATTGCTCATTAGTAATTTTCTGTTCATCAGCAGTAACTTACAGTCTCTCTCTAGAAATTAATTCTGAAAGCAGTGAAAGTGCGGATGCTACAGATTTATCAAATGCTAAAAGGATACTTCTTAGCTGTTGACAATCAGAATACTATGGTACTTTATTTTCTCTACTTGCCTACTTGCTCCTGAGTGATGATCAGCCTACCAAACAAAACAGGCCAGATTGCTTATGTGAGTTCTTAGTGAGAAACCCAAGCATGATTTACCCCAAAGACACTGTGATAATATGATATGTACACTTGAAAGCTTGTACAGAATGTATCACAGTTTCAACAGAGAAAAGCAAAAATATCTGTTGGGAATCTATTTAATCAGTATATAAATGACTGCTTCTGTGTGTCATGATGGTTGCTGACTGAATCTAACTCAGCATTTATACCTGGCTTAGCAATTCCTCACTAACCCACAGTCCAGAGGAACAAGGAGCAAGATTTCAAGCATAGATAACGTAATTACAGAATAAAGTAAAGGTACCTTGAACTATCTGAGAGCATGGGAAAGGTGGATTCTGAAGTGAGAATGAGTATGGTTATTGCAGATAGCTAGGCTTTACAGTGCTGACTGCACTGCATGAACCCAAAGAGGACCTGTGGGAATTTTCAGTAGTAAAGATCATCCAACCTGGCAGCCACTCCTTCAGACAGATTATAACTTACTTTGTCCTTGACTAATTTGACTAATCCCTGCAGTTCACTGAGACAAAATAGAGTTGAACTTACACTGATTATACAGAGCTAGTTTGGAGTAAGGCTGTCAATTCAAAGGGGACATTAAGTGAATACTGAATATGAACGGTGGTTCAAGGACACCACCCACATTACAAGGCTAGAATTTGGCCAACACCTTTTTATCGTTTTCTCGTTTTATCTTCAGGTTAAAATAAGATTTTTTTAAAAAGCAAATACTTTCAGATGTTCAGAGGTATTGTTTGAAACTAATTTTCCTGTCATATATGTTTTCAAGGAAACAAAACATGATACAGGTGGAGATGGCAAGATCTGCTGCAGACACCATTCTTATTCTAGTTTGTCCTGTTTTACTCCTTTGCAATAGACTCCAAAAGAAACTGAACTGATCTATACAGGCTCCAGGATGAAGCATCTATAACTTCCCCCAAAATCCACACTAGCTTTGCAGAAAGACCTTGATTTAGCAGGCTCTAAAGCCTGCTGCAAAGTAAAGGAAGGAAAATCTTTAAGTAAAACATGGAAATTCTGAGCCAATTAGAAGAGACAGTAATTACAGTGGACTAAATTGCCATACATCTGTGACATGTATCACTGTAACTTCTCTGAAGTCCGTGGAATCCTGGCCTTAAAATACAGGATGAAATCCAATTGCAAATTAAGGAAGATTAGTAGGTTTTCTTCATTTGCTTCCTTTCTTGCCTTTAGAAAAACATATGCTATTAATTTTGCCTTCCATCTGTACAAGGAGGTAGCTATCTCCCTGGACAGAAATAAAAGAAAAATGGGATCTGCTGCTTTGCAGTGGAAAGAAGCATGGAGCAAGCAGCTGATGTTCATGGAATGGCCACCCAGGTGCGAAGCTTGTCTGATTTAAAGGATCAGCAGAAGAAAAAAAAAAAAAAAAAAAAAAAAGAGATGATAATAATAGACAAGAAGTTCCTAGAGTGGTTAGTCCTAGCTAGGAGATGGGAGAAGGAAAAGGCGGTATCTGTGTTGTATTTCCTGCTGTTACACCACAGCAGGAAATAACTCAGGGGACAAGGTTTTTTTGCCAGTTTGCTGCCTTAGATTTATAGTCAAACTTGGAAAAGTTACGCGCCTCCTCAATAATCGCCTCTATTGGTGGGAGATGATGAAGGGCACCCCACAGCACACAAAAAGCACCCAGTCATCTCTCAAGTTGTATAGTATCTTGGAGCACCTTTTGAGAAGCATCAAGTAACAAAACAAAATAAGTGGGTAGAACTGTTTCCCCTGATGGCATGACTCACTGATCCTCCTCCTTTTCAGTTAACCTTCTAACACCATAGCGATTGTCATCTTTATCAGATGTGGTTTATTCTTACAGAAAGACACAAATACTTGCCACAGTGGCAACCTATTTCAAACTACAATGACACGAAGGATTATCTTGTGGCTTTCTCATGACGTTTGCCCTCAACATACAGAAACTCAGATAAACTCCTTGGATGGTAATTCACCTAACACTCTGGAGACCAACCGACCACACAGCAGCTGCCTTGGTGAGAACAAATAAATAACAAATATATAACTGGACTGACTGAATAAATGAGTAGATGAAGATAGGCATCAACATAGATAGTAGCTTCATGAGCAGGAAGAAAATGCTGTGGTTCAAGACAGAGGAAAAGATATCCAGGATCATTTGTGCTGCCTGCATCTTCTGTGTTCTCTGATTCTGCTGGAGGAATGGTGCTTTGAAATGATTGTAGTCAGTTTGAAGCAATAGTCCTGAACGGGTTTTATATTCAATTGTAAATTTTCCACTCTAACCTCAATACATTCCTAACACATAAGCTTATCTATAAACTTGAAGACTATATGGTTCAATCTTAATCCTCTGGCAGAAAGTCCAAACAAGGATTTTCATGTCATCTAGTGATCAGAAATGTCATTCTGAGATGTCAGAGCATGGGTAGATCCCTTAATAGCTTAGCACTTCTTATGAATTTGGTGGCATGATCAGTTATAGCTCTGCAGGTGTAACTGTGAAATAACCAAGATGGTGTTGAGGCTTATTTGCTTAAGCTAAAAGAGGGTGCTACTAGTCCTCGTCTTTTCTGATTAGCCATTTATGTTGGTAATCCAAACGAATGGGCACTTCTTAAGTCTCACAGCAAGCTGCACTGAAAATAAACAGAGATGATTCATGTTGCTAGATGAACTGTGATGGTCTCAGAGAGAGAACTAGACATTTCCCTGTCCCCCAAGTCATACCACTGCTGTAAATTAACTGAAGGTTTTCAACCTTCAATTTCAACCTAGTCTGTGATACCATAGCATCTCAGTATACATAACATACAGAGTCTCACAAGTACAATTAAATAAGCTTTCTGTATAGAGAGGTCTCATTTTCTTCATTTTGAGGGTTCAGAATGGTAATTCAGCATAGTATCACCATCCTCAGATGATGTCCAACTGCTTTAAACACTTTTTTTTCTTCTCTTTACAACTGAGTTTTCTCTCATATTTACCACAGAAAGTGCCCATATTAATAGAATAATAGAAACACTGGTTGAAAGAAGCTTCTAAATATCATCAAGTCCAGCCTCTTACTCTGTGCAAGATTACTTCCCATTCAGAATCAGATCGCTCTAGTTTTTGTCTTTCTAGGTCTTGAGCAGTTCATAAAGGACGGAACTTTTCTGGTGACCAACTCAAGAGCTGTGCCATTTTCCTAATGAAAGAAAACATTTTTCCTAATGTCTGGACTTACATTCCCAAATTGTATCTTGGGTCCTTTGCCATTTATTAAAGTCTGAGGCTACTAAGTTGAGTTAGCCTCCATTGCAACTTCCCTCTAAGGCAGTTTTAGGCTTCCATGGCCTCTCTTTCCCTGGGGTAAACTAGTCTAGTTCTTTCAGTTTCTCCTGGCAAGTTTTGTGTTGGTAAACTCTTGGTAAACTCCTGTTGTTCCCTGTCCACTTTTTTTAGCATTTGTGCCTTGAATTTATGGGAACTTCTGCAGCATACCCACAGTTTTGTCATAACACACGATCTACAGCAAACAAACTGCAACAGCTACCTTCACAGAAGTGTACCTAGGATGATTAGATGCTTTGGCCATTTTGAACTTTTATCTGATTTGCAGTAATTATGAAAGCATCATTTTTCTTGCAGGCTGAAAAAGTAGAGGAATACAAAATCTTACATAAAATATTTCACAGAGATCCTCAAAAAATTGCACTGAGCTATCCTATGTTGCAGTAAGAGAGGGAAGATGCAAAGGAAAGTCTCCAGAGCGGTCATGTGGTACTGAATGAACATGTGGGAGAAACAGGTTCAAATCCCAGCATACAATGGAAAATCCCTGCCTTGAATCAGGTAGAGCAGGAAGTTGCACCTGGGTCTTACACATGCCTGCCCTATCCCTTCCCCACCCACCTATTAAAGTGACACATTCATCTCACTAGAGCACACAACTGATAGAACATTTCTGGTTTCGTTTCAACATGGAACAAAACCAAATTCTTAAACCTCAAAGTAGTCACATAGCAAAACCGATGTCCCTTGGTCAACTAATGTCTACTGACATCTTCCCTGACCTCAGTTACTTTGGTTATTACTTGCCATAATTGTCTCTTGCCCATTATGCACACGCATCAAAAAAAGAAATAACATGGAAGAAGAAACTATTCTACAGGTATTCTCATTCTCAGCAGCAAATGTATTATTGTAAACAAGTCCTTGGTCCTGTTTAGCATGAAACCCACAGTTTCTGGTCATTGAAAATGGGTCTCCATCAGAATACCACTGGAATCCATTTAATGATATTTCTGAGGGCAACTTCTGAAAACTGTACGTGTGTTTTTATCTGAACCAACCCAGGCTAGAAGTGTCTTGCTACATCCTCACACTATATCTACCCTTGACCATGGTTATCTGAACTGGCCTTAAAGCTCTTGGCTACTTCCTACTTTGCTGGGGACTACATTGTGCTCAGAGTTATTGGTACCAGCTGTAGCAACTGGTTAATAATGATAATATATGTAGCTATCTACAAGTATTTCAGCAATGTGAGGACTAATGTGGCTGATATGCTAAATCACAAAGCGTATCTAGTAAATAGTCACAAGGGGCACTAAAAGAAAATTTTTAAGGTATTTCAGAAATTATGAGTAAAATGCACGCTTTCTTTGTTTCTGCTGTTGTTAAAGAGGTTTTCAAAACAGTAATGAGTATATCTAGCTGTCCTTGTACCTGAAGGATGTCAGGGTGTTCAGACAGAAAGGATGATCAGCCTGCAGTGGTTTCAATCAATATCCAAGAGAAACAGATTTACACATACTCTCTAAACAATGAAGAAACATTTCATTCTGCCTAACTGTTTTTTTGGGAGGAATGGGGGAGAGGGGATGAGGAGTGGGAGGGAGTGTTTTTTTAATGATAAAATTGCTAGAAGTACTTTAAAAAAAATCACAGAAAGCAGGTTAGAGAAACGGAATTGGGGTTTACAAACTTTAATCAGTTTTAATTAGGGATCATAAGCTTTGTTTTCAATTACATGTAACTCACTTTGTTTATTTGTTCCTGTTTATCAGGGATATGTCTGTGATCCTCAGGAAAGAAATTCTGTGGATGTTTAAATATGAACCATGGCTGGGGAGAACCTCTGAATCTTTTCACTTGTCAACACGTAGGAAAAGAACTATGCAACTTTTCTCTTGTTTTGCTAACATGTGGCATGATCAGCCCAATAATAAATAGGACAAGAAGTTTCTGGTAAACAAGAAAGAATTATTTCCCTCCACAGCAGGAATTATTGCATCAAATTCTACAGCTTATTTGAGACTAAGTGATAGTTTGTGGTATGACAGAGTCTACCAGTAAGCTTTATTGCTACATGGTTTTAGTCATAAGTGTGCTTACTAGAATATGAAGAAGACAGGTATGACTTGAGTAGCTCTCTTCACATCTGTACAGTGCAATGAGTCAAATTAGTTGCACAAATTTAGTATCAGGAAATATGAATGTTCCAATAAGTTTTACAGTTTTGTGCAATTATTACCAAATAATATTTGCCATGTAGTTGACCCAGTAAAGAATTAAGCTATGCCAATACTGTCATAATTGTTCCAGAAAGAGAGTACAATAGTGATAAAATAACAGAATCTCTTCAGTTTCTTTCTTCACTCCCTGGGTAATCACAGAATTACAAAATTATAGGGGCTGGTAGGGACCTCCAGAGATCATTGAGTCCAACCCCCCTGCCAAAGCAGGTTCCCTACACCAGGTCGCACAGGTAGGCATCCAGGCAGGTTTTAAATATCTCCAGAGAAGGAGACTCCACAACCCCCCTGGGCAGCCTGTTTCGATGCTCCGCCACCCTCACCATGAAGAAGTTCTTGTGCACATTTGTGTGGAACTTCCTTTGCTCCAGTTTCTGGCCGTGTCCCCTTGTCCTGTCTCCACACACTGCTGAAAAGAGTCTGGCCTCTCCACTTTGCCCCCCAAACCTTAGATATTCATAGACCTGGATCAGGTCCCCTCTCAGTCTTCTTCTAAACAAACCCAGTTCACTTAGTCTTTTTTCATAGGGGAGATGCTCCAGACCCTTCACCACCTTTGTGGCCCTCTGCTGGACTCTTTCCAAGAGATCCCTGTCTTTTTTGTACTGGGGAGCCCAGAACTGGACACAGTACTCCAGATGAGGCCTTACCAGGGCAGAGTAGAGGGGGAGGATCACTTCCCTCAACCTGCTGGCCATGCTCTTTTTAATGCACCCCAGTATGCCATTGGCCTCTTTGGCCACGAGGGCACACTGATGGCTCATGGCCAACCTGCCATCCACCAGGACACCCAGGTCTGTCTCTGCAGAGCTCATCCCTCTCTGCAAAGCTCAATAATATTGCAGAGAACACAAAAGCACTGCTGTACATTTTCCTGTACTCTAGAAAAAGTGATCCAATTATGTGTGACTTCAGTCTCAGGATAGCTATCTTGTCTGCAAATCTCTCACTCAGAGGAAGTTTTGTCTGACCATGTATAGATGTTTGCACATCTGAGACACTTATCCAGGCTTTGTTGTCAGTCAATGAGGAGTCAGGCTAACTTTGTAGATCCTCTGAAAGATGTCAGATGATTAATGATCATCAGAGATTAAAAGTACTTTATTCAAACTCTCCAGGTCCGGCCTTCGAAGGCAAATCATAGAATCTCATAATGATTTGGGTTGTAAGAGACTTTAAAGATCATGTAGTTCTAACTCCCTGCCATGGACAGCGCTACCACCCACCAAATCAGACTGCCCAGGGACCTATCCAACCTGGCCTTGAATGCCTTCAAGCATGGGTCACCCACTGCTTCTCTGAGCATCCTATGCCACCTGCATAGTGAATAACTTCTTCCTAATATCTATCTTCCTAGTACAAAACTACCTTTTTTAGAATTAAAACCATTATCCTTTGCCCAATCACTGCACTCCCAGATGAAAAGTCTCTCTCTAGTCTTCCTGTAGGCCCCTTTTAGGAAGTCTGCTATAAGGTCTCCCAGGAGCCTTTTCTTTGTAAGGTTGAAACTCTCTGAGCATGCTTGTGGCCTCCTCTGAACACACTCCAACAACTCCATGTCCTACTTATGCTGGGAACCCCAGAGCTGAACACAATACTCCAGGTGTGGTTTCATGAAAATGGAGCACAGGGGGAGGATCATCGCCCTCTTCCAGTTGCTCATATATCTTTTAAGGAAGCCTAGGATACGACTGGCTTACAAGACTACAAATGTATGGTGTCAGCTCATGTTGAGCTTCTCATTCATCAGCATCCTCACGTCCTCCTCCTCAAGTCTGTTCTTAATCTATTCATCATCCAGTCTCTATTGAGACTTGGGATTGCCCTTAACCAGGTGCAGAACATTGCATTTGGCTTTGTTGAACTTCAGAAGGCACACAGAGTTCCACATCTCAAGCCTATCAAAGTCCCACTTGATGGCATCTGTTCCCTCCAGTGTGTCAACTGCACCACACATCTTGGCATCATCCACAAATCCAAAGGCCTTTCTCATCTCTGAAGGTGGAGAGGCCCGGTGACCTCAAGGAAGGTCCATTAATTATTCAGCGAAGGCAACTGCCTAATCTCTGGGACTGCATGCTGTGGTAGAATTAGTCATTTATCTGCCTGTTCTCTAACAAACAAAGTTTAATGAACATTTTTTTTAAAATGGAACTTCGCGGGAGAACTACGGCAGTTCTGTGAGAGTTCCTGAATTGAAAGAGAAGGATTGGAATGAACTTGAGAATTCAGAAAGTAAAAGTAAATTCCTTCTTATGACTTTGGAAAATAACCTTGCCTCTGGCCTAGTTGTTAAGTATTTTTAATAATAATCCCTTGTATTATTGAGAGTCTTCATGATTAATATGAATAATGACCCAAAACATCCAAAGATGAGGAGAAATGACAGCCATCACATGAGCACTTCTGTAGCATAACAGAATATGGTAAAAGGCAGAGTCATAAAATTTAATTTTCCTTTGTATTTCTTTCTATGGAAAAAACATATACAGTGGTTTGAACAATTGTGTATGGTTTGCCACAATGATTGTCATGTAATTATACTGGTGGTTACTTGCGGAGCACATCTTCACATGCATTCATACATGGTTTTATAACCTGGCTAAGTGACTAATTGTCTAAGATGTTAATCTCCATATAAATATGATTTGAATATTCACATAGAATCTATTCAAAAACATATATAGGTCAAGAATTTATTAATAACAAAGCAGACTTCACAGGGGATGCCATGCTTTGTAAAATTGCATGGAATCTGGCCAACTCAGGATTGCTGATACGCCATGATTTACAAAAATCTGCCAATTATGCAAACCTCAAATTGTGGACAGTGGGTCACTTTCTCTTGCACACACTTCACTGCTTCATTTTTATCTGTAATCAAGACTGCCACATCTATGCCACGTATCTGAAAGAGAAAAAAAAACAACCTCCTCTCTAAAAGCAACATATGCAAAGATGATAAAACTTGCTGTTTTTTAAACAGAAATAAGCAAATAAAGACTATATGACGAAAAGGTTCTAAAACATATAAAATTTCTATCAAAGCCGTACTACTGGAAGAATACCTACCATGCCACAGCAAAGGAGAGAAAAATATATGCCAACTAGTCTATAATTCACATTACCTTTAGCTACTCCATCAAAATATAGTTTTCTCTGACTGCACAGCAGACAGGTTGTCATTTCCTTCCACTTCTGTCAGTCAGATTTGCTTAGCTTTGTATTTTTTTTCATATATATGTAGTTATCTTCTTGATCTGATACTATGAAAACTCAACTACTCTGTGTCTATTCTGCTTTTCTGACTTTCTGAGTGAGTTTTTACTGCTAACCTTAAACAGATTATGAACATAGTCCTGGACAGATTTATTCATAGAACAGATACTGAAATACATCAACTTGAAAGTAACTTGAAAAGTCTAAGAGAAAACTTTCCTAGAGAGCCCCACCTGATGCCGTAATGGAAAGTCCAAGATGCAGTTTTTGCTTCTTTGATGTCACTGTTGCTGTTGGTGTTACAGTCCTCCCACAGACAGAGGTGATTTGGAGGTACAGGAGTTGTTACTGAACTCCTTTGCTCTGTAGTATGTTTCATGGTATCAGGATATAGTTAAGTCATTTAAGAAGCTGAAAACATTCTTGAAACTATTGAGTCAAAGGTGAAAATGTTTGCAGAAATGTTTTGAGGATGTAATTTATACATGCTTATTTTATTTTGAAGCGGAAAGTTCTTATAGATGATTTCTTTCTTGGGAGCTGTAAGCTGTGCCAACAAAGAAAATAATGGCAACTATATTTTTTCAAAAGGATTGGATTGTGTTTTGGCTTGAGGTTAGGATGTGCTTAGTTTAGTAGAGCTACTTCAAACATTGCTAATTAGAGAGGCAGTAACATCAGAACAGCATTTCAAATTCATTGATGTCATCTTGCTAACAGATTTGGATACAAGAGCTGTAATCTCATTGGAAAATCGGGAGATAGTTTTCTCAGAGTGAGAAAGACCCACGTGTTCAGATCTGCTTTCATTGTCAGAGGGAGAAGAAAAGATGAGAGTTATGGGATCTGTTCTCAGTGGTCATTTCTTTCCCCAGGTGCTGCCAGCAATAATGGACTACATGAGGCATATTTGGATCTAGCATAAGAATGGTTCAATTTGTGACTCTTTTTTGGGGTGAGAATTAGAGCTTAATACAAAATCTCAGTGGTTTTCATATGGCAAATGACACTGGTATCATCTGAGTGTACTGTCCCAGTATGTATGTATATATCTGTATATGTATATATATATTGCTCCAGCAAGAGTGGCTGTAATAACCAACAGAAAAAACAAGCCCTCAGAGCCCCACTTGCATTTAGAAGGTGTTAGAGACAGCTCCCAGATTTCTACCAGGAGTCAACACTAATGTGTGCTACATTTTCATCAGATGAACATACATCAAAACACATCTTTTCTCTTTAAATCAGTGCCCTCAATTTTTTATTTGCCCAGCCTGGTAAGGAGGTTCTAGGGCAAGCACTGTATTTTCATTTGCTTAAGTTTGGATGTGTAACACTTATGCATAGTGCCTGCACAGCAAATGTCTCACTGGCAAAACTGAAAGAACATGATGCATCAAGATGGTTTATTACCAACTCATATGGTCCTAGCCCTCCAGCAATCCAGTACCTTATAAAATTATTAATACCTAATAAAAAGGCTTATTGCAGCTCTGAAGCTAGTGATTGCTTTTTAATTACATATTTCTTTTGATTTAATAAGGTAGTAAATATTTCCTTCATCTCTCTTTAAAGAAAAATATGCATTTTATGTATTAGTACCCTTCATATAAGTTATTTATATTCCACACATAATCATCGCCATATTTACCCTGGGTTATATCAACCTTTTAGCTACCTTTTTGCATTATTTTTTGCTATCTTCACAAAACATTAGTTATTTTACAAGTTATAAAAAGAATTCCTTAAAGTATAAAAGATAACATTAATTCTTCCTTGGTGTGAATATGCTGCAGAGTAAAGAGGACCCTTAAACAAATCATGGCATATTGGCATTAGTTCCACCTCATCCTGAAGATGGAGTGATGAGATTTAAAGGTGTGGACACACTCACAGTTAAGATAGGATTGTAGCTTGCTTGCATATGAGGCATGCTTGAAGATACACTAAGTACATCTACCTATGACAAACTAAATGGGGATTCAGGGGACTGGCCCACACAGACATCCCGTCTGCTGTATACTCACTATTGTGGGCTTACTTTTAGCTAGATCACTAGTTAAGTCAGGCATAAATAGGTGTACCTAGGCTCACACACCCAGCACATCCTGAGAAGGTCTCCATGCCCAAGCTGGCCTTGCACTTTGCCCTATCCCAGTTCTTCTATTGTGTATACTTCCTGCACCTTCAGGGTTAAATCCACACAACAGAATTAAGAGTCATCTGAAATGTAAATTTGAGAGAGTGGGTATCTTAGAAACCCATGAGCTTCCTAGTCACATTTGTTGGTTTAATGTGAGGATGAGGGCAAATTCAAAGCATTAGTTTTGTGGTTACGTAGAACAAAACACTGTAAATGTACTGTCGGTTATGCTTCTCTCATGCATCTTGATGCTGTCAGTGAGAACATGAACCTCTACTCAAATGTATTCTTCAGGCTCTCCACATGCAGACATGTCTTGAATTTTGACTGACTCCACACCTGAGATCACAGGGTATGGAGGACACAATTTTTTAACCATGATCATTGCTAGGATTCCCTTTACAGTGTGGGCCCATAGACAACTGCACCTGTGCTTTCACTACCAGTTGACCAAGTAGTCAGCAAAGAACAACACAGGGATAGGAACAAACAGGTGGGTTGGAGAAAAGTGTGGAAACTTCCTGTCCTGTGCAGAACATTAAAGAAAACATCTGTGTAACAGCATTCTGAAAAACAGTCAAGGACACTTGATAGGCCTTGACTTGAGAAATAGCAGAGATTAGCTGACACAAGCTGAGAAACTACCATGGCCCATTCTGTCTTGGTCAAATCAGCAGCTTGGAATTCAACCTTTTCCACCACAAACCTCTCTAAAAGAAAGAAATCTGTTAAGCAACAAAATGTGCAGCATGTTACTGCAAAGGAAGAGATGAATTTGCAGCCTTTCTCTAGGTGTAATTAGAAAAGCATTGCATGCACTAAGGAGATGATCTGCTGTGATACACACTATGAAAAGAACTTTCATGTTATCCTCTTCCCAATTTCTTAGGAGAGCAAAAATAGCATGGCAGAACTGCTCAGTTAATTGTAGCACACACAAGCCATTCATGGACATGCATCAGGGCATAAAATATATTTGCATAGTTGGAACAATATCTATCTTCACTTCTACTAGAATCTCTCTGTGTGCAGCTTTGATCCTATACTCAGTGAGTCACATTAGCATTGTATTTACTGGGGTGTAGCATTTTGAAAGGGAATCATTTTGTGAATCTAAGGCCACCTTGAAACTGAGGGCTGCAAGCCCAACAGCATGTCTTGCCTGCATTTGTCATGCCCACCCAACACCCTATGCGGCTGGTGCTGCCTTCTCCATGAGAGGAGTGGCTGTCACCTGCAGACACAGCTCTAGGCCTACACAGCTGAGATATTTAGCATGGGAGAAAGTGAAGTCTCCTTCTCCGTGCTTTTCCATCACCACACTGCACAGGCAGAGAATGGGGACAGAACTGGATTACAGCAAAGTGGTGGAGTTAATACTTACACAGGGAAAAGAAGTAACAAAAGTTCTCAGCCTTTATTGGGAAATGAAAAAAAAAACCCTTCTTGTTGAAGCTAATGGGGTCTTGCTTCAGTTAGCATTCAGGCTTTGATCCTAAGGCTGTATGGGAAAAAGAATAATAACACAGGGAGAGATAAACGATAATAAAGTAACGTGTCACATTTTTCATGACTCTTTAAATGCTGTTCTCTTGAGGGCTGCGTTCAGTGAACATTCTTCTGGTTGGAAGGGTAACCCTTGGATATGTCCCAGGGCAGTGTACCTCTCTGGGCTACAGTGACACAATATGAGCCACAGATTTTGCTTCATCCCACAGTATGTCTGTTCTCCCTCTGCTATTTGGTCCAGACACAGCACGTGAAGGGAAATTGCCCTCATGGTTTGGGCACAACTGAGGCGATAGCAGTGTTGGGTCTTCTCAACTATCAGCTGCTGATCTGCTCCCTGAATTCAGTTGTACAGCTGAGATCACTACCTTTTGTTACTAACTACAAAATCCTCTTGCTATCTTAGTGCAGCTTTGAAGCTGCATTAATAAAGGGTGTAAAGAATTTTAAAAATCCCTCTGTGAAATTTCCTAACTAGTGCAAATGTGTTATAAGAAGAGGCTTTCTCTAGGCCACTCTTTCACTGTCGCTTGGTCAATTAGGGCAAATGAAAAGACAATGGCTGTGATTTTCCACTCCATCCCTCTAGTTTCACATTAATGTAATAGAGCAATTAACACTTGAGGCTTCAGCCTCTACAGCTGCTAGGCTAGAGCAGGCAGTTGTGTCTGGACCACAGGGAAGTGTGAGCAAGCCAGCTTCCGTGGGTGAAGGAAGCAGAGCTGTGGGGCAGCCACCTGGCTGCACAGCCTGTGTGTAGAGTCTTTTTGATGTTCACCTTGATGTAAACAAGAGGCTGAGCCCTCAGTAATAAATAGCACTGCATAATAATAGCAGAGAATTACTAAGTACTTAAGACATAATAACGCCAGCTGTATAAGACTCTCCGAGCATTTTGCAAAACCTCTGCTATTAAGTGTATGTTCCATAAGTTTATAAATTAGTTTATTTTTCCTGGGTTATTTTTAACCTGGAGCAGTTTCTTGATCCATTAACTCCATGCATGGCTACAATAGCGTTAGTAGCTAGACTTTGATGGCATTGATAACAGAGGAAGGGGAGAGAAGTCTTTGCACTGAGGTAGTCCCTCAAGCCTTCATGCTGTTAAACCACAGGTTTAAGCAAAATTATATTCAATTCCTAAGTCCAGAAACATAGTTGTGATTAACATTTTACTGCCTTTCATTATAGTCTCATTCCCCAAAGCTGTAAGAACAATTAAAAGGCCTTTTTCTGTGCCCTTGACATGACCCTCTCCAAAGTAGGTTAGGGCTCACCTTTTGCCTTCTCCTGCCTCACTGCTATTAAAGACAGGATTGAATTTTACAGCCAGTACATCTACTTAGAATTACATTATGATTCATAAGTTCCCTGAGGCAGAGACTGGAGCCAGATCTTTCACTGGTATAAACTGGCATAGCTCCACTATTTTTGACACTAATTTGCATCACCTCACCTATGTATGTTTTCAAAGGCACCATGATGCTATTCAAGCAATAATAAAATGAATGGGCTATTATCATGCGTGCTGTACTTCTGCTGGCTACAACGAAGGTACATGAGGTACGAATTTGACTCAGTGTATCTTTAGCTGATGAGAAATCACGGTCCTACAGATAAACAATATGTTTTCTGTTTGTTCTTTTATCAATATCTGGATAGAACATATGGAGGTGTTTTTGAAAGCTTTCTTCTAAGCAAGGTTGTTTTCCACTTCTGAACTGCCAATTTACCATGAGAAATCCCTTCAGTGGAATGACAGAATGGGCAAGATGTACAGCAGAAATAGTACGGTCTGTTGCAATAAATTACAGGTTTCTTTTTCATGTGCAGCAGTAGAGGCGGCACTGATGCAATTAGCTACAGCTGGTTAAAGAAAGAAAACATGCATCTGTGGATGGCTCATACTGGAGGGAAGCAGCATGTATTTTCTGGAATTTATCACTGTAGAGAGAGTGAGGAAAGAAAGGGCTGCAATTTTCATCCCTGGGTATAACAAACTTTATTAAAGCCTTCATCTCACTCCCGTTAAAGGAACTTAACCTAATAAATACATCCAGTCCATTACATAGCAATTAGCAAATGCATCTAGGTCATCACAGATGCTCCAAAGGAAGGATTAGAAGGGTCCATTTTCTGGAATAAAGGATTTGAAACAATTATTTGCTGAAGTAAAGAAAAGAATTGTGCCTCATGCTGTATGTTCTTTTACCTCTGGGCTTCAAATAGCCTATTTAACTTCGTTGTAACAAAAGCTGGGCACTAACAACGAGAGAAATAGCAAACCTTTTGCTGCTGGTGGATTAAGATTTTCCCTTAATCCATTGTTTCACAGTTTAGGGTTTCCAGAATCATTGCTGCAGAAGATGGTGCTCACATACCCAATTTTCAGCACCAGATATGGCAGAGTCTTTTCTCCTGAATGTCC
This sequence comes from Excalfactoria chinensis, assembly GCF_039878825.1. NCBI lineage: Eukaryota > Metazoa > Chordata > Aves > Galliformes > Phasianidae > Excalfactoria > Excalfactoria chinensis. Next base: position 40,149,588 of record NC_092827.1, read on the forward strand.
TGATCATGGACTTACTTGCTGCCTGTTTCAGCTGCCTTCTTTAATCTCAGCCCATTCACTATTCACATTCACTACTTTCCACCACATTTTTCCAATGAGACGTATAACATCTTTAAATTTGCTCTTTTATTTTTCTTACAGAGACAGTGAATTTCTCAAATAAAGCTGTGCTTAGAAGCTTTTATTTACTCAATAAATTTGATAAGAAAAAGAAATGCAAAAGAGAACTACTTTGTTCTATATGTGACTCTAGTGTTTCCTTTCACTTTTCCACTACTTTTCATCATTTATTTTATTTATTTATTTATTTTTTGAGTGTTTATTCTTTTATGGAGAACAAAATGAAGCAAAAATTTTCCTCAGAAATTTTCTTTGTCAAAGCTCTTCAGTCTCACATTTCATTTCCCTCTTTCTGTGCCCTGGCCCTCATCTTTATGTATCATTCCTATGTGCCAAGGCCATGTTTGGCAGTCAAGAGTGAGAGAGCTGGCAGACCAAAGCTGTCTGCTGTTGCTTGCAAGAGACTAGGAACAAGACTTACTAGCAAGCACAGATTATTTTCTCTAGATCCAGTACTCTTTCCAGTGCACCCCAATTATCTAGCAGTCCAACAGCTCATCTGCTGTCTAAGTGTCTACAGTGTGTGCTTGGCTTTGCATTGTACTTAAATTAGTGGGGTAAACTGTTTACATTTCTTTATGTAAGAGACACTAAAGACTGGGAAGTATAAGAGAGTGATAACCGTGAACATGAGTATTTCCCAGCAAAGCATCATGCTTTCATCCCCCTGTCCCACCAGAAGCCATCCATACTATGTTTGAGTGGCAGAATGCATTTCATGGCTTCAGTATTATAGAAGAGGCCAGTCTGCTATTTTTGCCATTGCTTTGAGTCAAAATAACGTGACAATGATCATTTTGTCCTTTCCTAGAGTGAACACAGAACTTGTGCAGAAAACATCATAGAGTGGGAAAGGAGAGGTGAACTTGGACAGGAGCATTCAAGCTCAAGATTCAAAAGGGGCTTTTGAGCTTTTGTTCCATGCTTAATCCATGCCTAAACTGACAGTCCAGCAGAAAATCACAAAGGGGATTACAGCAATGCAGCACCATTGCTTGACTTGCTACTTATTTTCGAAGCTGTGTTTAAAAGTAAAACGCCACTTCTTAGACTTCCTCCCTTGTTACACAGCCTGCTTTAATGTTCCATCAAAACAAAGAAAACAACTGTTCCCACATTAGGTATACATTAACTGTGTGGAAAAAAAAAAAAAAAGAAAAACAAAAGAAAAAGAAAAAAAAAAAGAAAAAAAAAAAAGAAAAACAAATCATTATTACATGCTTTGGAAAAGGAAAGGAGCCAGGGTGTGTGCCTAGACGACAAATTTCTATAATCTCCAAACCTATAATTTACTTCAGAAATGTGTGGTTACCTTGAAGAAGAGAGGGATCTTCCCAGCTTGCCAGTATAATGAATGATTCAGGTGTGAATGGAAACACATGAAGGGAAAAGTAAAGATCTAAAGAAGACAAAGTTTCAAAACTGTAAGTCTAAACGGCTCCTCAGACCTCGCCCACTCAAATTCCTGCCCCACAACTCAGAAAAAGGAGACAAACTGTCTTGATACTGGCATCCGACTGCAGTCAGAGCAAAAACAAGTGCTGAAACCCACAGCCTAGATGGCAAAGGAGGCATTTCAAGTGCTTTCAGATCACCCTGCAAGTTGAAAACAGATCTTGACAAGCTTCGAGTTATTGAAAATGGATCCAAGCAAGGGCTGAGACTGCTGCCAATTTCTCTCTCCTTAGTATCAATCAATTTTTGCTGTGTGCTCACCAGAATTTATATATATATATACACACATATATGTATGTATGTATGTATAGGATACTGGGTTCTACAACCTGTACTCACATGTTTCATGTGTGATGCTGAACACAGAAGATGTCTGGCACACAGAAGAACAGTGGCTACTTAATTTGCACATGAACAGAGTAATTCATGTCAACCACTCCCACAAGGGATACTGGCAAGGACTATTTTCCTCATTACTTGCTTTGAAAACAATCATTACAAATCCCACCAGTAACAGAAGACTGGAAGTGAGTCCAAATGGATAGTTTAAAGTGAAAAAAACTTTCCATATCAGGAGGGCAGGGCATGCTGATGTACTTGGTTATGAGCCTTGAGTGGTTGCCCAAGAACCTGGTAGCAATGAATATCAAATCCTCTGAGTTCAGTATAAAGACTGCCCCAGAACCTACTGCATTTGCCTAGAATTGTTAAGCATTTCAGGGGACCCCACCTCAGCAGGCTTCATCTGCCTGAAAGTTTGATGTTCCAGGCTGGACTGATCATCCAGGGGTTTCTTTGTATGCAATAAGATAGAAGAAGTACATTCAGGAGACATTTTAACTCCCCTTATCTAGAAACTTCTCTCAGGATGAGAATAGCTTTCCAGAAATGCATATTTTTCCCTGCTGAATGAGTAGAAAGCTTAGGGTCCTTAGACCAAAGCTGTATTTCAGCAGTGCAGTAAATACAGCTGTAGGGCACCAGTCTAATTGTGGTAACATTTCTTAATGGCTCAGCATTTTATCAGCAGGCTGCAGACTTGGCACCATCCATGCTCTTGCAGCCAGCAGAAACCCAGCGAAGTCACATTAAATGTCATCTCCACCTTGCAGGCTCTGTGTCCTGGCAGGAAGCTGCCCTGGGACACCATGGTTGGAAACCACTCCAGTCTGAATTATCCATGTGTGCTTTGTAACCTGCTCACCATCCTTTGACCTGAAGAGCTCCCCTTGTCCCTCCCAGCCCTCAGGAGATATCTGCCTTCCTCTCCACAGATGTGTTCCTCAGCATGACCCACCCTGCTCCTCAACCTATGCTTTCTCCTTGTGAAGCAAGGAATAAAAAAGGGACAACTAATTATTTTTAAGATTTTGGATCCATGAGTGACTGATCTATGTCAGCCATCCCTTTGAAGTTCTGGAGCCTTTTGTGGAGACAGGGCACCATAGCTCAGCTCTGAACAAGTTGATTGTTTCAGTCAAAGGTTTAAACACATGCAAATACATGGGGGGGAAAAGGCTGATGTCCTGGCAGGTTGCATCTTCCTAGAGACTCCAGAGCATCCACATGTGCAAGGATGCTAAGACTGTGATAGGCTCCAGGTCACAGCCAACTTCCTGCTGCACCTCAGGCTTTCTGGGACTGCTCTTTTTTAAAATTTAAGGAGCTGAGCTCTAATGCCTTAAAGAAGATTTCTCAAGTTTCTGCAGCAACTTGGCGTCCAAATTCTGTAGGCATTGCTGGGCAGTGCAGGCTCACCTCTGCTTCTTATGGGGTACAAACAGCAATGTCTTCTGTACAGTGTGGAAGCACTTCTTGCTAAGTTACTAATACAGTGTAGTAATGCACTCATTCTTTTTAAATGAATGTGCAAGTCAGAATTGCAAATATCAGTGTACATCTGTCTTCACTTTTAGGAGAAGTTGATAACTGCTCATAATTCATGCCCCATCCCTGGATGCATTCAAGGCCACTCTGGACGTGGCTCTAGGCAGCCTGGTCTAGTGGCTGGTGACCCTGCACATAGCAGGGTAGGTTGAAACTAGATATCTTTGAGGTCCTTTTTAACCCAGGCCATTCTATGATATTTTCTTTCTTCTTGAACCCAGATATTTCATATCTATATTTGAATGTCATGACAATGTCCAAAAAAGGTGAATGCAAGAAAGGAAAGACTCTTCATCTGAAAGTATTCTGCCTGTCACTCATGTTTCCAGTACACTGAACTTGAGAAGCACCTGTATCGTTAGAAGATTCTACTCTTTACCTGAGCTGATTCAGACTTGACTCGTATATTAAGGCATATTTTTACATTCATGACATCCAAAGATAACTTGCCTGCTAATTTAGGTGGAAGATTTTGCACTGCTTTTAGGAATGTGAAGCTAAATCTTTTAATCCTGGTCTGGCCTTTGTAAACTTGGGGAAGGGAAAAATGCATGTGACAAAAATAAGCATTATACAAAACCCAGTTTAGTTTATTCCAATACTTCTCAAACTTCAGGCACTCCCTCTAGAAAACATGAAGGACTGGAGACACAGGACTAAGTGGAGGTAAATGAAAAGGTGCAGGAGTATACAGAGGTACACAGATGAAGACATGTAAGTTTTACTGTAATATAGCAAAGATATGGATAGTTTCATGAGAAGAGGAAATGGGCTGCATTTAAGCAAGTTACTCTTGTTTGTGGCTACAGCTTGAGAATCATCTGATTATACCAGGCTCAGGCTTGTTTTTGAATTATTCTCTCCCTTTTACTGCCCAATAAAATACTTTTGAGATGTGAACAGCCTTTGTCGGATGCAGATATGATTTCCTGAGTCAGCAGATAGCCTGAAACAATTATTCCAGAGCTGCAATTCATTTCCTCCATCTCCAGGAGGTATTTACCCCAAGTCTTACTGTGATGAGATGTTGTTGACACAACCTACACTGGGAATGCTGTGTGGGACAGAAATGCAATGCTTGTCTTTTCAAAGCCATTCATGCCTCACCTGTCTGCTGGCAAAGTCAGGGGGCTGCCAGGCTGCCTTCTGAGAGGAAAGATGACTCTGCTAAAGCATTTGGGGAGGGGATAGTACCCTACACTGCTTGTTCAATTTTTCCCATAAAAGAGCCTGGACACTATCACACTGTCTTGTGGGTGTCCTGGTGTGTTGGTCCATGGATTGCCAAACACAGTTCTCTGGGAAAGAGACCAACAAACAAAAGTGGAAAATCACAATCGGAAATGTAAGCTCATCCTTGCTGTGCCACTTGTGTAAGACCTCCAGCCTACTTTGCTTTGCCCCAGCACAAGGATCTGCCATCTTATGCAGACCACAGGGTTAGAGTCTACTTAAAACAATAGTATTGGGCAGATTAATGGCCCACAGTACCTCCATTTGCAGCACAACAATTTCACAATATTGTGCATGTAAATAAACATCAAAGCTGAGCTGAGCTGCCTGAGCAAACTTCTAGCCAGAAATACCACACTTTGTTGGAGGGAACCAGTTGGGCTATTTTGCTAACAGTATGAAAACAAACACAGCATTGTAAGGTTTAATATTGATGAATATTTGTTAGTGCTCTGCTGGGTCTGGTATGAAAAAATGACACCTAACATTATTTCTAGCCTTCTTTCCTTCCTTTTTCCTCCCTCACTGCTGTTTTACCCTTCATATACTTGAATGCTAATATTGAAACACTGGCATGTGGTGACTTTGTAGCACACAAACTATTGTTTCAAGTACTGTATGCTTACAGACACCTTCTTCGTACTCTTCAGAAATACCTCATAATAGCAATACATGTTCTTGCTTCCCAGGGAGTTCATGATCCCAATGGACTGAGGAACGGGAGGCAAAATACAGAGTTCCCTTCCCAATCTGCTCTGTCCTGGTGAGGCCACATCTGGAATACTCTGTCTAGTTCTGGGCTCTCCAGTGCAGGAAAGACAAGAAATTTCCCAAGAGAGCCCAGGGCCACAAAGATGATGGAGGGCCTGAAGCATCTCACTTGTGGTGAAAGGCTGAGAGACCTGAAGAAGACTGAGGAGGGATTTTCTCAATGCTTATAAATATCTAAAGGGCAGGAGTCAGGTGAATGGGGCCAGACTCTTTTTGATGTTGCCCAAAGACAGAACAAGTGTCAGTGGGCACAAACCTGAACACAGCTGATGCATAGGTCCAAAGGCTATACACAACCCCATATGGCTGGCAGCTGAGAATCCACTCCATCTTCCTCTTCTGTAGAAGACCTGTCCTACATGAATCTCCTCACCAATGTCACTCATATCTCAGGTCCTTGGGAAAGGAGTCATGCATGGACAGTAATCCAGTCAAAACCACTACTGGTATTGAGACATCCTGGTGGTTATAAATATTTGGTACTGGTGAGGAGCAGTAACAGATAACAGTATGGGATTGCTAAGGATAATTCTCTTTGCATTAAGAAGCAGATTCACTGCATCTAACACAAGATATTTGCAGTGCAGAGTTCTCCACAGACAATGAAGTGGAAATAGATACTTCTAGGGCACGGTTAATCTTGTCCTTACGTAGACATCTGAAATAGGTCAGATGAATCATGTCCTGTGCGTATTTTTTTCCACTGACTCTAAAGGGAGTCTAGGAGTCTCAGGTGTAGACTTCTATATTACAAATGTCTAGAGTTAGGTGTAGTGAGTTCTTCACAGTGATTCTCTCCAGACGGGTGCAGAAGCAACCACTAAGTTTACACTTTAATATTTTATGCATATGTAAATATGTCCTCAGGGCTGAACAATGGATATTAATAAATTTCCATTGCTCTCTCTGGGAGAACAAATATCTAGGAAATCAGCAGGTAGCATCTAAGAGATATTTTAGTACTAGCATGTAGTTCCCAGTGGCTCTCATCATGTATGTTTAATGCTGATAAAGTTTAATTAATTGTTTATTTGTTAGAAATAATGCTGATGAAGTTAAGCATGTGTCTTCTTGATGACATAAACAACAGTTTTTCCCTCATAAGTTTGTGAGGAAGTTACACACAGAGAAGGAGAGTATTGTGGAGATCCCTTTGTCCATGGCTGTGGGGGCTTTCCAGCTGCCTGTAGGACCATGGCAGGATACAAACTGAGGGGTGTATTTCTTTATCAAAGTGTTGTGCTGTGTCCTGGCCATGTTGTGTTCTTGTGGCTACTGAAGACAGGTGAATCAACAATAGGAACACCCACTTTCTGTTGCCCAGACAGCGTCTCAGACTCACACCAAGACTGCCCATCCCACATCTCCTAGGCAGCCAGGTAACACACCTGTGATCCCCCTGTGACACAGGCTACTACCAGCATTTTGCTTACTGTGATGAAGCCACAGCATTGCCAGGGATAATGCCCACTAGGACATGACCATGACATCACCAGGGCTGGCGTGCTGCTGTGACACAGTTATTGTATTCCACCACTCAGGTGAGAAGAAGCAAACAGACAAAAAACAAAACAAAACAAAACAAAACCAAAACCACAAGAGTTGATAGCACCGGAGGGAAATTAAGTAGCAACTGAAAGAACAGCGGCTCAGCAAAGTTTAAAGGAGAATTAAAAGCAGCAGGTTCAACCCATTATCTAATTTTAAATATTTGTGTGGTATTGCTGCTATTTGTGGATTTGAAGGCTAAATTCCAGAAAGAAAATGCTTGTTGAGCTGCCTGAAGGTAATATTTCACACCTTTGGAATTAAAGGCATGTCCAGTGCCAAACATTACAGTCATGAGGGACTGACAGTGATGAGGATGTTCCAACTTCAGAACTGCCAGAACTGCCACATCTTTCTTTCCCTGAAATGAGCCAAAGATTTTGCCAAGGACTGCCCTGTGCTACACACTGCAGCTGAACACTAGAATAAAATGCATAAATCAGCTTTCACCTGCTTGGTTTACCACCGATAGTTACATTCTCCTTAACTGACAGAACAAGCTGCACTGGGCACAAACTGATGCTCAGGATGCTCCATCTAAAAGGGAAAACACATTTTTGCCATGAGAGTGGCTGAAGATGGCTGCAGAGAAGATTTTCAGAAGTCTGACGTGGTCCTGGGTAGTAGCCATAGGTACTTGAGCAAGGCTTGAACCAGACGATCCCTTCCTGCCTCATCCCTTCAATGACTGTTACCTTGCGCTGCCTGTCATAGAGCATTCTCAGCTGATGGATAAAATTCTGTGGACTGTTTCTCCTCAAATATTTGTGTGGAAAGTCCAGAAAGGGCAATGCAGCATGGAGAAACATTGCCTGGCAAAAAGCGATTTTAATTATTTCTGAATAATGGGGGAACTGTACTTACTAATGGTTCCAGACCCATCTAATACTTTAAGAGATCTAATACTATGAGTGGAGGTTGCGAAGGAGACCTTCTTTGCTAACTCAGAGAGAGCAATTGGAGGCCACCCTCCATGAGGAAGGGCAACCAGATGTTTCATTAAAGGAAGGAAACAAAACTATGAAACCCCAGGAGAGACATGGTGGTAACACTCCCAAATTCATCAGGTTCTCAGCTAGTTCATCTGGGCTTTCATCCACCACCTCCCACCCCTCCCTTCCACCAGTGCTATGTCTGAATTGTATGACCACATCTTTCTTGGAGCAGAAGAAAAAAGTTTTGTTCTGAAAATCCTGGCTCCGAAGGGATCTTGATATCAAAAATGCACAGTCAGCCTTCTTGGGTTTGCCTTTCTTATTGTTTGCCTCTCTGAATTATAATAAACAATCAAGTATTAGCGTAGTACATAAATAATGCCTTGCTTCATAATGGCTCAAGTATGCAAAAATGTATTTGTTAGATTTTTCAAATACATAATAAGTAAAATTATATAATACACAGTGACTGACCCCTTGGGTGAAAATAGTTTAGGTTAAAGCACACTGAAAATTGGAATGGTTTTCTTCCTGTTATGTACAAAGATGGTTGCAAAGGAGCTATTAAAGAAGTCCCACAAATAAATACAGTGCTTTGTGTGTTTGTTTGTTTCTAGTTAGAGGTACATAGTCATTCAAAAGACCATGTGCTGTGTAGCCTCCACAGCATTTGCTTTGTAGTACAGATAGTGCCTAACCACTACTTTCCTCTCTCTTGATCGCTAACGAAAACAGACCATATAGAGATGAAAGTGTTCTAAATCAGTGCTCTGTGTCATTTCCCGCTTACTTTGCACTTTTCTGACAGCTGAAAAGCTGCAATAAATTGAGTGCATGCACACCCACAGAGAATAGCAGTTAGTACTACCATAACCTAGCCTATCAGGACATGTATTTTCTTCCCCAGAGAACTATACCAAAGTTATCGAAGTGGGGGATTTTGACATTCAAATTTTTATCAATGTTATGTCTTTATGAGTTGAGTTTTGCTACTACTTTTCATTAAATCACAGCAGCATTTTTAACAAGTTTAATTGAAAAGAACTCTGCTAATATAGCTAAATTACAGATACACACTAAAACATACGGGTAAAAGAATCAGGCATATATCACCAGCAGACAATCATTTTCTCTTTTCCTCCCTTTCTTTCCTGTCCCTTTCTTTCCTCTTTTTCACTTCCTTCCTCCTACTCTTCTTTGCTTTCCTTCCTCTTTTCTTTCTTTTTCTACTTTCCTTCTTTGTTCTCTTTCTTTTTTCTTTCCTTTCTTCCTTTCTTTCTTTCTTCTCTCTTTTTTTTTTTTGTCTTTTCATCTCTCCATCTTTACCCATTTCTCACTTTCTTTCCTTCTTTTATTTCTTTATCTTTTTCTCCTTTCTTCCTACTATCATTCTTCTCTCTCAGCTTCCCTTCTTCCCTCCCTGTCCCTCTTTTCTCCTTTCTCCCGTTCTTTCTGCCTTTCTTTTTTTCCTTCTTCGCTTCTAATTTTGTTTTGTAGGTAGTTGGAGATCTGGTTTATTTTAAAACAATGAAGAAGGCAGAATCCCCTGAGGTAAATTCATTGAGTACTGGGAGGTCTTGGTAACACAATTGAACTGGCACGAAATCAATAAAAACAGAACAGAAGAAAAAACAATAATTAAAACATTCTGTCAAAAAAATGGAGCAGTAATTAAAAGATGCAAACTATTGTTTTGCTACACTAATTACATTTTAATTTTCAATAGCTTGCTGAATACTATAAAAGCCCATGCCTATAAAATGTCCCAGTGACAGTGCTCTTTCTGCAACTAGCGTGATAACAGTGTTTATGTGCTGTAACAGAGTGGTATGTGCTTTCAACTCTGTGTGGGTGAAACTAGCTTCCTTGTAAGATAGCATGACAACAAAGTTTTAGGGTTTCTTTCTTTCTCCCTCTTTTTTTTTTTTTTTTTTTTTTCTGGTGTGGAAAATTATTACTCAACACACACACACACACACACACACACACATATACACGCACACAAAAACGGGCCCAGTCCAAGAGCTGCTCCGCTCAGGGCACTTCCACTGACCTCAATGGGAATTTTGTGTGTGGCGCAACAGTGGGTTGCTGGCCAGCATGAATACTGTGCTTAGGTTCAGACCATGTTGTTTTCTTAACGTGTTATTGAAGGATGAAGAGAAAAAATAAATTGAATTTTCCTATTAATATACACCATTTGCAAGCCTAAAACATGCGACTTTTCGGCAGGGTCCTGAGGACTTTTCTCACAGAAGGATCCTCATAGATCTCAGCGGTAGATACCCATACATAAAAGTAACATAATAAAGCCCATATTCTGTACCATTATGAATCATGGTTGTCCTGAAAGAATTACATAATTCATTTAGCTACTTTTGAGAAGACTTTAGGGGACAATTTTCCATAGGCAGATTTAAGAAATTCTCCATATCATGGGTACATGTAACAGAGTTTGATGTCACTGTTTTTACAGCAGCTCAATGCAAAATAAATTTATCCAGACAAATTCTGGCAAATTCTGGGTCCATTAGCTATGATCTGCTTCTCCATAGCCATAGCTTATGCTCTGCCTTTTATATCTGATTTGAATGGTAGAGTTGTCCCAGAAATTGGTACATCTCATGTTCAAACATGCACCCAAAACAATAGACCCTTTCCATCAAAGTGTGAGCAGTGGGGAAGCAATTTCTCAGAATCCCTGGATTTCAGATGTATGAAATCAATGAAGTGCCTCAATCCATGCAAATGGTAGTCATTGCCAAAAAACTGGATAGATCTTCTACATTTGAACTGTAATTTGAAATTACTTTTTAAGTAACATAAAAAAAAGAAGAAGAAGAAGAAGAAGAGTAGCCACATCAAATGATGGAATAAAATCAATATCCATCATACCACTGCAACAAGAAGCACAAACAAGGAGAGTAATTCTTTTTAAAGGGAAAACACAAAGAAAATTTTGCCTACGTTTTCACCAGTTTGCAGTCCTCTTAATGTCCTTCCAAATTCTCGTATACGTGTATTCCTTCCCATTCAGCTGGAAAGAGTTAGCAAGGTATACCTCTGGACAGCGTCTTCCTATCATCTGGAAATACATAAAGAGTCAATTCAAAAGGGAAGCCAAGGAAAGACCATTACAAAAAAACAAACTCATTTAAAATGTATACAATGTCTGTGTAGTTTTCTGGGGAGTGATAAGGTGATATTGATCCCACCAGCAGTACCGGTACCTCCAGGAGTTGGAAACTAACCAGATACATGTCCCTGGACATTAGGATGGGTGACTACTATAAATAGTACCATTTATATTCAGTGGAAAACTGCAGTTTACACATTGAAGTTGCAAAACAAAATTGATAAGAAACCCAGAGCAAAATCTATATTTAAAACAAACAAATAAACAAACAAGCAAACCAACCTCTCATTTAGAGAGATCATCCCTTATCTTCTGGGAATAGCCCAAAATGAAGGGATTTTTGCCCTGATGCGAGAATGAATTGCTTCAAGAATTATTTCAAAGACGCATAGTATTCCCCAAATCCCTATTAGTATGGTGCTAGTGAAATGTCCTGATTTACTGAAATCAAACAAAGACAGATATTTATTTAGAATTCCTGTAACTGCCACAGTTAGTAAGTGTGTTTCATCACTGTGATTGCAAAAACAAATTTCTACCCGAGAAATGCAGTTCACAACAACATCGAACTGAATGGAAATAGAAGTTTTATTAGTGTTACGCTAATGTTCATGGCAGAAGTAGGGAGAATAACTCAGAAGAGCTGACTGAGGCTGAGCCACAGAGGAGTCTCTGATAGCAGAGCCCCTGTGTTACTGCAAAAGCAGCTGCTCTCAGGGAGCAGTTCAGGAAGGGAAGGTGGGCTCACTGCAGTCTGCAAATGATGTGACTGTGCGCCTGGAGTCAAGGCAAGAGGGAGTGCCTCTATCAGCATAGAGCTGGGGGAGCTCCAGGATGACAGAGCAAGTTTGTCTCCTTTTAAGCCTCTCACTCCACCAGCCTCTGGAAATTCCTCACCAATCTGACTTCCAGAGCAACTTTGCAGGCTACTGAAGATGCAGCCTTTTCTTTCTTAGCAATATACACCTGTTCTAATGAAAACTGTTACAGCAGCAACGAAGTTGTAATTCTCTCATCACTCCTACATGCTGGGGCTGCCCCAGGGCCAAAGAGAAAGCAAGAAGTTTCCTCACAACCAACAGGGTGTATGTGGCCAACCTGATGTGAATGAGAGTAGAAATCACCCTTTGGCTGGTTCTTGTGGTACAGTCATAAAAAGTGCATTCTGCCAGCAGTGCTGTTTGTTCTTGATAGATCATCAGACGCACCCTTTCATGAATCTTTATATACTCTTTTCATTGTCTAAGAAGACATAAGCAGAAGCAACACGAGGACACAGAGTTTGTATTTTCATCTTCCTCTTACACTTGATTCTTCGGAGCATACAAGATCTGTGGTTTTACAGCCTGGCAGTACAGGGCTATAACCATTATAAACGGGCACAGATCCTAAAGGTAGGGTCAGGTTGCTCCATAGTTAGAACATCATAGTCATAACCAGATAAATATCTCTACCTTAGCAATATATGTCTGTGGGTAATGTAGTCCTCTTAGCTGGGGTGGAAGGACTCTCCATTGGCAGCAGGAAAAGAGAGCAAGCAACTGGTGGGCCAAGGTAGGGTTATGTGAAAGCCAGCTGCTCCAGTCATGTGGTCATGGATCCATGTGCTTTAAAATTAAGTTTCTTTCATATCCCCTGGCTGAGTGACTCTTCTAGTTGGGGATGATGAGGTGAGATAACCACAAACAGCTATTCACAGTACTTTCAGAGTATATTTCCTTCTGCAGCTCCTTCTATTAAAGGAGATGACCAAGGCAACAGAAAATACGTGAATGAAACTCAGCCATCACTACTACTCGAAACTTGGAAGCGTGGTCATGGCACCCTCCTGCTCTTTCTGGTCCAATCGCCTAAAGCCATGCATTTACACTGTGAGCATGAAGTTGTGTCAGTTCTGTGCTGACTGTTGTGAATGCTGACTGACCAAGTTAATCTTTATTGGAGTTATCACATTCTAAATGTACAGTAAAACACTAATTAAGCAATGCCCAAGGTTCAAAATTACAGCTCATGTTTTTTGTCTACAAAAACACGCTAATCGGAATACTAGATTTCCCACTAATTCTTACTATCTTCCCTAAAGTATGCCTGCCTTTTCATCATGCACTATTTCTGCCACATACAGAGGTATGCAAATGTCACTTTTGTGACATCTCAAGAGACCTCCTTGAAAGATGTCTGGATAGGAATAACACAGGCTAGCATGTGTGCTACTACACTCTGCTGCACTTTTATTTTCCACTAGAGCCCAGAGGACTGACAAAATCCTCTGTTCAGTCTCTGTGGTACAGTTGTCATATGCTTCTATAATAGATATTGGTCTACACTAAGCAAAATTACTTACTGAAGCATTCAGTTCTCTTAAGTGCTGCATGCCCCAAGTTGAGGACAAGAAATACCAAGGTGTCACTAGTGTTCAAGGACTTTCAGAATCCTAGCAAACAGCCTGTGCAACATGCTAAAAGGGAGGATGAAACTTCTGCTATGGGGAAAGAAATCCCTTCCTTCTTCTAAAGAGTAACTGCTTCCCCAGGTACTGCTAATAACATGTCATTGATACCATACAGGAAAGACTTCTTTCCTTCTACTCTGCTTGCAACATAAGCTCCCATAAACAGCTACCCAACCTTCACATTGAGGAAAACATATGCATCCTGAATTTGACCCCTGGAAACCCTGATGTCTGTGATATGAGCATTGTTACCAATGTAGAATCAGATATTAGGGTTATTCCAGTCAATCTTCATTCCTCTCTAGCTCATGTGAGCGCTGACAGATTTATCAGACTGAACTGAGAAACTGGTAGATTTAGCGGTTAATGGATTCCAGCACTGTGCAGGACAGCAATACTAATGCCTTTGACTTAGCACAGAGATTAGATGACTCTGAGACACCTTGATTCCTCCTACCTTGCTGAGACAGTTATGAAGCAGTGGGAGGTGCAGAGTGTTCTAATTCTACCTTTTTATGTATATTTTTACCATATTTCTGACTCCTTCCTGAAATTTGCTGCAGGAGTAAAACTCAACTCAAAGTCCAACACTAAGCTGTACTGAGATCATACAGTAGGCTAATTTCATACACAGCACTGAATTTTATTAGGGATGAAGCAGAGTGGAACAACAGGCTTGGGACAGAAGTAGTACATGACAGAATTCACAAAATACACAGTTCAGTGTTACTGATGCACTAATCCTTGTTTGTTTTCTGGGGCTGCATGCAGGTGCTCAGGTAGTGCTTGTGTTTTTGATGATCCAGTGCTGGTGTTTGATGTGAGCCCATCAGACCCTGATTGCACACCCCATCCTCTGAAAGCACTCAGAGGGAAGTGACTAGCAAAAAAAGGCACACAGGGAGAGGAGCTGTGGCTTTGCTGAAGGGTATCTCTTGTTTCCAGTGTACAGACAGGGCATTAAAAAATACCCCTAAAAGTCACTGCTTTTTTTTTTTAACTTTCTGAGGAGAATACTGTGTTGAAAAATTTCCAGCCTAACCAGGAATAATAGAAATACTTAGAAAAGATGATGTTTTCTTTGAAAGAGTAAGCCAAATTGTTTCCAAAGGACTAAAATGCTAATTTGGACTGTGGTTAACACCTACTACCTCTGTGACAACGACAACAACATCCTTGTTTGCACTTCTACAGCACTTCTCAGCTGTATATCAAGAGTTCTTTCAACAGTGGGGTAAAATACTCTTCACTTTTTGAATGGTGGAAGAAAGCAGAATTAGGTAAGCACAAGCGCTTATAAAAAGGGGTAATAAGGCTACGCAGAAAGTGCAGACTGCCTATTTTTCCAGCAGGTCATGTTTATTCCCACAGTTTAACAATAACTAGCATTGGGACTCATTTAACAACAAAAGAAAATGAACTCTTCACGGGGGATCCTCCTGTGGCATTCACTGTAATTAAGAACATTAGTGACACTCTATTATCTTCATTATTTATGAAGTTGCCCTAATCCCCTTTTTAAAATAAAAGTTAATATTATTATCTTTATTATTATCTATATTATCTATATTATGTGTGTGTCACATCCCTTTTGTTTAAAAAAAAAAGAAAGGGGAATATGTCTCAGGATCATGAATGCATGTGTGAGGTGCCTGAACCAATATGTGCTCAACCTTTCCCAACCTTTGATTTCATAAAAGGGAGAGGAAAGAAGAGAAAACAAGCATGTATGCATGGCTTCCTAGCCTGGAGGTGGGAGATTTTAAATGGGAAGGTGGTCTCTATGCCTGTTGTGCTCATCAGACTATAGACATCGATAAGAGATCAGTAGAGTAAATAATGAGGAAAGGGATCTCATTTTGTACAAGTACACTGGATAATGGAGGAGTGCTTTACTCACCTTTCCCTCAGTGGACCCTTACTTTAGGAAACAACAAAATGACAGACTGTCACTCCCCATGCCAGTGCTGACACAAACCCCTACAGTACTATTTTCATACTGTGAAGCACAATTGTTACATACTCACAGGCTCCGCTCTGCAACCAGTGTGAAAGCAACACTACCCCTCAACTCTACCATAATACATACACAAATAACAAAAAAAAAAGGCAATTAATTTTGCATTCTATGTTGTCTACCACTCTGGACTTCAAAAAAACTAGTGAGATATGACCACTTTCTTGTCTTCAACTATCATCCAAAGTGAATGTATGAGTGATCCAAGTTGCTAACTCCTGCTTTAACTGCGAAGAAGGCACAGCTAAGGAGACCCCTTTTCTCTGTCTGGCACATAGTGTGCTTGCCCAAAGGAAAAGAACACACAGAAAGGAAGATAGCCCTTATGACCTTCTGGATACACAGGTGATTATTATGATTAATGCTGGCTTTTCTTGGAAGTTTTTTCCCCAGTAGGAAAAATGCATGAGAACAGCAGGCAGCCTGTAGGTAGTAATAAACTTCAGTCGCCACAAAACAAATCACACACGAAGCAGAAATCATTCTCTTTGCTCTCTGTTATCAATATTGTCTTATTTTTTTCTTTTTCTTTTTTAACAAACCTTCCTTTCCTGTCTAGCATCGCTGATTGACACTGACACGAATCCATAAACAGTACAGTAGTTTTTGCAGAAGATAAGGAAGCACATGAAGATAAGGTTAACTCATGCTTATTATGGATTTATAATTAAAAATCCAAAAGTTTTTTGCCAATCTCATCAGGAAAAAAAAAAAAAAAATTAATAAGATTCTGAGATCTGCCTTTTAACATAGTGGGCATGATAAACTATGTAGACAATGCAGAATGCAATGCAGAATATACAGGATTCTATATCAGATCACATACAGAAATCAGGAATTGCTTTTCTCCATTCAAATATGAGTCACATAAACATACCATGCAGGCACTTGCAGGCAGAACACAGACAGCAACGCTAGAACAGTGGCCCTACGTGCCAGTTACCAGATCCAATATTCTATGGTATTTCTTATCTCATCACTAAAAGATGACCTAGATTCCAAAGAACTTCATTTTGGGGTTCATCCGGGATGAAGAGTTCTTCTCAGTTATCTCATTCATCTCTTTTCGTCTAAGAAAACTACACTTCCTGAAATACGTGGATGTGCTTTCTAACTAGTAATCTGCCTGGTTACGTAAGCAGACTGTCTGTACCTTCACTCTTGAATATTTCAACACATCCTCTGCAGTACAGAAGCCACAGGCAATGATTTATTTGACCCCTTCCATACCCCAAAGGCTTTAACTCAGAACCGATGTTGTCACTGCTGTTTGTTGTCTTGAACTCTGTTTTCCTGATTTTATTTAGCAAGTCTTTGAGTTTTGCAGTGAAGTTTGTTGGCATTCTCGTTGTTCTTCTGGCTTCCATCTCCTAGCAGTTGTGCAGCTCAGTGAAGAGGACACTGAGCCCCATTTATAACTTCCTGGTGCAATTGCACTGTCTGGTGGTAACAGGTAACTGGTCCAGTGAGGCTCTGACAGCATCTTCAAGTGTTCTTATGCTCAATCCTTAAATTGTTTCATAGAAAATGACCTGCATTAGCAAAAAAAAAAAAAAAAAATTTGTTTAAGGTAATGCAAATCACTATGACTGACATACACTCAGAAGTGAATGTCTTTATGTCTTTAGCTGGCTTGTATGTTTGGGGAAGGAAGTAACCAGTGCTGACAGTGTAAAAGGTGATGCCTATATGTGGGCTCAAGACAGTAATTTCTTCAGCTGGCGTTGCTGGTGCTGGTAGATGTAAATCTGCTTTGTGTAGTCTGCCATCCTGTACTCTATAATGGAGTCCATCAGGTATCAGCATAGTGGTCAGTACAAGACAATCTGAAAGTTGGCTTCTTCAGGGTGTTCTTATATCAAACAACAATTCTGGCTCGTTATTAAAGCAAACATAGGTGACTAGATCACCAAATCACAGAACTGCAGGGGCTGGAAGGGACCTCTAAGCCACGCCTGCCACCCTATTGTCCTGTCACATGTCACCTGTGACAGAAGATATAGCTTTTCCTGAGCAGGTTTAATATGCAATAAGGCCGGGTTACCACTTCCAGGAAGGTACAGCAGGTATTATTAGTCTCCACGGCCACTTTCCCTACGCAAAACTTAGGCAGACCAGAGAGCTGCTCTCACAGGATGTAAAACAAAGCCATGTCACTTCTCATGGCACTACCCTGAACCGATCCTTCATGCAGTGACTTTTACATTTTCCTTCCAGGCCACCAGCTGTCAGATGGTAACAATTTCCATCCACTTGCTGACGTGAGCGGGTTTTGAACTTTAATCCAGTCCATGTCTTAACTGTGGTGGCAAGCACTTTTTAACTAAAAAGAGCCTTCAAAACAACTTAAAAAAAAAAAAAAAAAAAAAAAAGAAAACACCAACAATCCCAAAACATCCCTTGCTAGCAGCACGGTTTTTATAAAAGGCTTGACAGACATAAACAGGCAAAGCAATACTGTGAAGGAAGGAAGCAGCTGTTGCGTGATTGCAGGAGTTTATGATTGCTGTGACCAAGGAACCTGGCTGCTGCTCTGTAGGAACACCACGCCAAAGGCCGGGGCTTGCCCCAGAGTTTGCAGCCTGCTCTCACCACCAGGCACAAGATAGATGCAACTGACGGGGGAGCACAAGGAAACAATGAAACAATGCTGGTCAGCATGAGAAGCAGTAGTCTCATCACTAAATCATCTCCATTTACTTTCCTAATAGGCTAACATTTTCTGCCACACACAGATCTCTTCCTCCCAGGCGGTACTGAGTGTCTTCAACTCCCAGGGAAGTCCAAGAGCATAGGGAGACGTCAGCATCATGCATGAGGTGCTTAGCATTGTGCATGGCAGAGCCTAGAGAGTCAAAGCTTGGCTATGTTACACCCTCTGGCTTGGAGCAACAGTCACCTCTGTAATGGAAAAATTAGTATAATACAATAATACAGCTGGGAAGAATTTGCCAAGTTTCTTGGCTGCTGACAATAGTAGCTTCTTAGTCAAATATACAGGGGTAATACATAAAATGTTGCTCCTGCTACAGTTCTGAAGATTCCTTTCTTAGAGATATTCACAAAAGTAATAAAAATACTGCCATTTTCTTTCTGAATCTTTCCTACTTGAGAGATGAACAAGCCACCACAAACTCAGCTATTTCAGATAGCTCTTTTCATGCTTTCCATGTGATTGCTTCCCTTAAATTTTCCTTTCCTGAGCATTGTTCACTGTAGGGGTTCATCTGATGAGTCCCTTCCTTGTGTTCTCCCTGCTGCCTGGTGACACCCTCATGTTGCAGATGTGTTGAGTTGTTTTCTACTTGTGATCTGGATATTCTCATCTTCCTGCTGGATAAATCTGGAGTGTTGAACAGTCTGGAAAATCTCAGAATTTGTACTGAACAGATTCTTCTTAATACCTTCCATTTTTATATAGCTGTTACCATCATCTTGTGCCTTCAGTGGATTTAAGAATAATAAGGTTTAATCAACTGTATTAACTCTAGATTCAAAACTAAGTGGTTGTAAATTAATTTGAATTACAAAGATTAGCCTTAGGAAGGAAAAATGTAGCAAACACCACAGTCTTCCAAGCTAACCGCACCTTTTGGAAATTCCCAGAGTAGCTGATTCACCGGAATGACAATTACCCCCCTGCTTCTTTGCCCTCCCCCTTGAAGCACATTGTTTTACAGGAAGCTTAATAAGGCACAGTTTGTTAACAACAGTCATTAGGACTTTACTCACGATGATGATAATCTTTGAAAGGTAATTTTTTTTCGGTCATTCCAACGGGATTTCTCTGCCTACCCACGTCTACTGATTTCAACGGGAACCTACCCTGAGTAAGGTCTGCAAACCCAGCCGTCTATTACTAACGTCACTGGGAATTTTCCCATTGAGATCAGTGAGATGAAAGAATATAGTATCCTGAAGAGTAATCGTAACGTATTAGACACTCATTCTCACGTTCTTTGCACATTCAATTTCTAGCAACAATAGTTTTAATTCCGGGTTGCTGGGATTTTTTTTTTTTTTTTTACTTTTTTTTTTTTTTAACTTTTTTTAATTAAATATATTATGAGTCAAAGGATGTTGGAGCCAACACTCCAAGGAAACAATGGGGACAGATCCTTAATCCTGGCTAAGTGCCTTATGTGTCCTTCTGTGTGGCTACTTTAATTTGTACCAGAGGCCAGCTATGCACACGCATACACATGTACATGCACGAGATGCAGTAAGTCGAATTAGAGGGACAAAAAGAAAAATGTTTTACAAACTCCCTATTTCCAGCTCAAGTTTATACATGCACACAGTGAAAGAGAGGAAAAAAATTGATATCTAAACCGAGAAAGGAAATAGTCACTATTTAAATATAACAGCAGTTGGTAGCTTGATGATACAAAAAAGAAAGTAGAAGGCAAACAAGTATTTGGGAAGATGGCAAGAGAGTATGGTCAGCACCGCAGTGCTTTGCCAGACATTTATTCCCAGGTCACTCACACATCATCTGTGACTGCACTGACCTCTCCTTTTCATTAGCTTCCACTCCTGGGTCACTTTCTTTCCTGTGTTTATATTTTGGCTCTGTTAAACAGATTTGTTTTCCTGGCTGTTGAGTTACAATATAATAGCCTGTAAGCTAGTACTGTACCTTACATAAATGCCCCAAGTATGTGAAATACATATCAGGAAAGCAATGTTTCCTACAGGGAATAAAAGTGCTATGTTTAGCACTGTATTTACACACATCAGTCATATCCTATCATCACTGTTAATCAATTGCCATTTATATCTTTGAATTAAGGAAGAAAAGAAGTTTGCCCATTTTAGGGAGAAAAGGACTTTTTTCAAGGCTGGAAAAGGCTGGCAGAAACCCTAGCTCAGCTCAGACCACTACTTGGAAATTCCCAGAATTCTGAATCACTGGGGTGGGCAATTACCATCCTCTTAAACTGAACAGTCAGAGATCGTAAAGAGTAGAAATGTATGCATGCTTAACGAAAGGAAATGCACCATTAGTGAGACTCTTTCGATTGAGAACAATTCCTAAGAAATCATTTTCTGCTCATAATGGGGTTTCCTCCTCTCTTAACCTCATTCTCACCAGAAATGCAACTAACCACAGATATTTCTAATAGTTTATCACTGCTCCCATACTTTCCCACACTAGAACACTTTTTGCAACACTCTTCAACCACTAAGCCCAACTGCTGGGCAGGTCTTCTGGTGTGATCCAGCTCCCCCACCATGTAAGAACACATCCTACAGTACTACCTGATGAAGTCTAGTACACCCATACAACCCAATGTGGTCAGTTGCCTGAAAGGCAGCAGTTTGGGGCTTTAGAAATATTCAAAATTATACCATGCTGAAAATCTAAGGTGTTTATACTATATATGTGTGCATATATATCTACTACATTCTTTCAATAGGCAAAAGTTGGCAGTGATCCCTATGAAAGTTGTTTCCCGTCATACTATTCCTCCAGTGGAGTCTTCAGCAGTGAGAGCACCCATGCTTACAACTTGAACTCAGCAGCTCTCTCCTTTGAAACAGCAAGTACACATCTGTAATGCAGAGGCAAATGGTAGATGTTGACATTTTTCTCAGGTTTCAAAAGCACTGAGAAGGCCAGTGGAGGTATCTTCACAATATTCCCCTATCACTAGTCTATCACATGTGAAAATTTCAAGTCTCCTGTGGTCTGAGGGGTCAGAGCAAACCAACCCGATGCAATAAGAGTGAGTTCAGAGGACATAGCCCATCTTATGATGCCACCCACTGCTAAAGCATCCTTTCCTACAGAGAGAGCAGAAAGCAGTGATACTGCTTTAAGGGAACTGGTTTGCAGTTGGTTTGATGAAATAACAATGATAGTAATAGCCCTTGCACACATCTGGAGTTTTGTAGAAATGGAGAGGATGTCAGAAAAAGGCCTTCAGAATCCCAACCTTCAGAGTGCGGCCTATCTCCCCCTTCCTGGAATAGGAGTCTCATGAAGAAAAGATCAATCTTTCTTCAAAGGTGCTCATTTCTCTCTGTATATTGGAGAGAGAGCCTAGACAGCCAGCTCACACAAGGTGCTTACACACCCAAGTAAACTTAGAGAAGAGTCCCGCCTTGATGGACCCGTGCTGCAGTGTGGGTGTGACTTAGAATGAAAACAGACACATTTATTTACTTTTTTATTATTTATTTTCTAGGCAATCTAGTTTTGTTTTCCTTTGAAAGAACCGGTATTGCAATAGTAATAAGACACTCAACATCTGGTAATGCGACGAGGTACCCCCCACGCCTAGTCAACTTGGCACACAGCCTGATGACTGGCAACATCCCTTAGGTGTGGTGGTATCTCTCGGTATCACCCCACCCTGACATGTCTCGCATTTCATTAGCACAAGCATTAAGGTCCAGTTCTACTACCCTTACTCACTATGAGTAAGGATGGTGGGATCTAGGTCTCAGTGAATGAATAGTGCTGTAACGAGGCAGGACGTGTAGCCTCATTATGCCAGTGAAAACTCCACAATCAGAGCTTTGAGAATAAGAAATTAATTGGCTTGAAGGAGTTTCAATCTAATAACCTCTTACCAGAAGCATTAAGGTTTATACCCGGGGTTGGTTAGATTAGTTTCAATTTCAGGTAGTGGGTATCTATCCAATTACTTCCCTCACTCGGGTAGAGCACATGGCATTCCTTCTGCTACTCGATATGCTAAGCAGCATGTGAGTTGGCAAGTTGGGCTGAAAAGCAAATTAGCATTATGCAAACTGCAGGATTCTGGCACTTACATTAGGATCAGTGATCTGGCAAGAAATCCTGTCAAGCTACCAAGCCTTCCTGAGCCCAGAGAGAGCTGCAAACCCTAATCCAAGAGACCAGCTGACAACAACCAAACAAAACAAAACAGATTGCGGGGGATGGGGAGAGGGAACAAATTCTTGCTGTCTGGGGAGGGTGCTGGTCCCAGCACAGAGAAGGGCTTCCTAAGGAGAGGGAACTTTCAAAACACAATGCAGGAAGAAAAAGAGAAGAAAAGACAGGACAGAAAAAAAGAGGGGGGAAAAAGAACAGGAAAGAAGAAAGGAGAAAAGGGAAGGAAGGAAGGAAGGAAGGAAGGAAGGAAGGAAGGAAGGAAGGAAGGAAGGAAGGAAGGAAGGAAGGAAGGAAGGAAGGAAGGAAGGAAGGAAGGAAGGAAGGAAGGAAGGAAGGAAGGAAGGAAGGAAGGAAGGAAGGAAGGAAGGAAGGAAGGAAGGAAGGAAGGAAGGAAGGAAGGAAGGAAGGAAGGAAGGAAGGAAGGAAGGAAGGAAGGAAGGAAGGAAGGAAGGAAGGAAGGAAGGAAGGAAGGAAAGGAAAAGAAAGGAAAGATGAAGAAAGAAGCAGGTGAAAAATTTTGTCTGCCCCAGCTGCTTGACAGCATCTTGGCATCATCAACTGCTGATGCTGCTGCCTGACAGGAGGGCAGCAAGACACAATGAGGTAAATCCATTTTGCTGTGAAGATGCCCTCAGTTTCTTGTCCCATCTCCTTGTTGGACCTGGAATGCAGGTCCCTAATGCTGACTCTGCATACACAGGCAGTCGCAGCAGACGACAGCAGGGCACTAATACCTTAAAGCACTTCAGCCGGATTCACCAGAATCTGTCTTAGTTTAGGTTGCTTTTAAGGCACCCCCAGGTAAAGATTAACTTTTCAGGTGCTGGAGTAGGCTTTTCCTGATATATCTGTCTGCTGTTTGCAGGCAGGATAACACCCATAATCCTTGTATCTTAGTTTGAATGGAAGGGAGAGGGAAACTAGAAGAAAGCATACTATACCACCTAAGCCTCAGTGAAAACCAAAGTAAGTGGTGCACCCACTTGTGACTGTATGTCCTAGAAACCATACCTGAATTACAGCTTTCTTAGACGAATTTCTGCAGTACTTTGTCCATAGACAGTTCATAGACAGCAAAAAGATTATGTGAGAACTCTCACATCCCTTTGCAGTTCTTAAGTGGTAAAATATAACTAACCATCTTAGGGCCAGATAGGATTTAGTTCTAGTTTTATGCATCGGTTGCAAGAGATTATGTTCCAATTACACTAACGTATGTTGCTTCATGCAGTAATTTCTATATCCTGTTAACAAAGATGATGCTTTTTTTTTTTTTTTTTTTTTTTGCTTGTGAGAGGCATGCTGCAGCCTATAAGTAGATCTAAAACATTCGGCAATGATTCTTCACTTTAATGGGGAAGAGTATAGTAAAATTTCTGGCTTTCTGAGAGTAAGGAATAGTCAAAGAAAGTTCTTAAATCACGGGACAGTCAAATGCAGCACTGTGACAGAATTAGGAGTCTCATTACTGAAGTTTTTCTTATCAAACATTGTAGGATGATACATATTTGACCTTTGAGAAATATTGGCTTTTGTGTGGCTCAAAGTTTCATCAATATGAAGGTTGCTGATAAGTTGAGCTCTCTGATCCCCCGTCTCTCAATCATCTTCAGTTTTCACTAGTTGACTCAACACTGAGCACAAGCTGTGCTTTTACCTCTTGACCAATGCAAAACCCTCTATTTTCAGTATTTATTTAGGAAATATTTCAGTTCAGTGCATTAAAAGAGAAGACAAGACAACTTCCATCCCATGAGTATTTATGAAGACCTGCCCCAGGTGCTGTGAACCTACTAGGGTACATTGTAACAACCATTTGGCCCTTTTGTGTGGAAACCATCAGACCAGGGCATCATTCCACTATTCAATTTTCTTCAAAAACTTTGTAGTAGGTTTCACTCATTTCTCCCTGAACATTCATTCAAGGGGGAAGAAACCGAGTCAAATTGTAGGTTTCCATTTCTCATGAAACAACCATTCTTACTTTGATTTCAGGTGGTTACTAGAAAAAAAAATACACAGTCCATTCATGACTCCAGAATCTTTCAAGTGAACTCACTGAGGAGGTCTAGTTTTACACAAACTTTTCCACTCTTTTCTCTAATAGTAATGCTCCCTGAACAGCATTCAGGCCTTTGATTTCAGATTTCTGATCAGAACACAGAACTGGGATCACAGGAAATAAGGTTCACCAATCCACAGCTGCTTAGCTGCAGTGCTACCATTGAAAGAAAGCCAAAAATTTTATTACTTGCATCTAGATCACAAGGTCAAAACTAATTTGTTTATGCTAAGAGAGGAGGCAACACAAGTGCCTCTGAATAACATGATTTCGTGATGGTAGGCAAACTTCCAGACTGTATTTAATTTCTTAAGAAATCCTGGTTCATGCTCAGGTTTGCATACCTCCTTAAAGCAAAGCAAGTTACATCGTAATCTTTAGAAAAGTGTATTCCTTCTCATCCAGGTGAAACAATTCAGCATCTTAATTTGGCTTCCTCCCTTACTGAAAAGACTTTACAAGTCTGGGTTTAGATCAGCTCTGCCTCTGATCTTTCAGGTGTCTACAGGCAAGAGGATTACCCCTCCCAGTGCCTCTGTTTCCTCTACCACACACTGGTTTCTCTATTTACATCATCATCTCTTTGCACAGCATAATTGTCTAGCACAATGGGGCCCTCAGTGGGAACCTCAAGGTATTTCCATCTTAAGAATAACAGACAACAGAAAGGAAGAAAAACAAAAGAAAAAACACCACAAATACAAGAATAGGTCCAAACCTCATCAGGCTGAAGAATTTCAGAATTAAGGACTTTTCAATAAGAGAAACAGCAGCTAATGAAAGGTTCCACACCTGAATTTCTGTAGAGTCATGACAAATAACCTACAATAATGCATTGCTTCCATTTTTAGATTGTACTGTGCAACAGCACAGTCAAGTTCTAGAAATTGTACTGTGCCAAGCATCATCAAAACCGCACACCACATTTTACATCATGACGTCCTTCCCAATATTAGTGTGTTCAGTAGCCAGTTAGGAGATTTTTCTGTCTTCCTACTGACGATTTATTTTGTTTCTTGGAACAATAGGCCACATTGTTTTTCTCCTTCAGAGTTTTCACTTTGATGTGTTGACTTTGACTGCTAGAGGAAGTGTTGTGGACCAGAAGAGGAGCTTTGCTGTGGTCCAAATTCACTGTAAACAGCAGGTGCAGCAGCTGCTGCAGGAAAGTGCTGGTTTTCCTTCTCCTTGTCAGGAATGAAAGAGGGGGATGTACTGACTTATTTTTCTGGAAAATCTGAGACATAGGAAACGAAAATACAGACACAGTCTGAAGTGTTTTCTTTATTTGTCAGAAGTCTCGACATGCAAAATAAAGAACATGTAAATGTTGCACGTTAATATGTGGATACCGTATGCAACCGTGCAACTATTGCACATGGAAATTACAGGTCTGGTGGTGTCTATAGAGCTGAGCATCTCAGGTTGAACACTGAGCTGAGCCATAGTTTGAATTGCCTTTCTCAGCATACTCAAACAAATTGCCACTGGCAGTTATATAAAGCAACTTCTCTCAGTAACACACTGAGTACATCAGTAATTCCTCTTCTGTACAAATATAAATGAAACTATGTAAAAATTGTGCTTGTAAATATGAGTTCTTCTCATGTTCAAAACATACTTTTAATCAATAAGCATATAATTGTATGCGTGCCTCATAAATTGTCTGGGGCAAGCTGTAAAGCATGTGTGCAATTGCTTGTGTCTTCATTTTACCCCTTGCTCTGGAACCACAGGAAAACACTCTGCATTCTGCGTAGGATGCACTATGCCTTGCCATGCTTCTCACACATCCACAGCCCTCTAGCTTCAAACAGTGCCTACCCAAAGAACAAGGTTTCCCAGTACATCTAGGGCAGTGCCCAGCCTCTGTATTGTCCCATCATTTCCAAGAACTGAGTTTAACAGCAGAGATGTTCTTAAAGAAATCAGTCTCTGTCAGCAGAGGTACTTTGACTCAAGGGCATTCAGCTTCTATGCCCATAAGTATGGAAAGCATTACAAAATGTTGCTTAGGAGCTCATTCATGAGTCCTGCTACAGTTCTACTCCCAATAAATATTGAATTTCCTTCAAGAAAACAGTTTGACAAACAAAGCAGCTGGGATTTATCTGCATCTGGGGTCCACAAGGGAGCTGAAAATCACCTATACTAGAAAAAAACAACAGAGCAATCTTTCTGTAAATAACTTCATTCTTTGTTAGTAAATTTGCAGAATGTGTAGTAAAGAGGACACAGGCTGTTATCTCTACAGTTCTTCATGAATGAATATTTATCATGTTTGCTCATTCTAGCTACTTCTTTGTTTCCTCAGGTGGAGCGCTGAATTCATATAGAACAAATTGGGGGTAGAAGTACTGTCTGACAGTCACACAGGCCCTCCTTCTTGGGGTAGAAGTACTGTCTGACAGCCACACAGGCCCTCCTTCTTGCACTCTTTTTCTCTGGTCTGGACAGCCAAAGTCCCGACTCCACCAGACATACCAAGAGTACATTTTAAACAGAGATGTTAATCCTCCTCTGAGCAGGATTAGCTGGCCCTGAAGCCTCCGAATGCCAACCAGATGTTACTGTGCAGCTGGCAAACTGCCCAAAGCAGCTTTTAAATTCCTTTTTCTCTTTTAAGATGGAGGTCCTTTTTACCAGTAAGCAATATGCTCTGGGAATCCTAGGGATTACAGAGTCCTCATAGAAGATGGCTCATTTTCACCCACTTGTAGTCCACTGATGCCAAATAAAAGACTCTGATGCTCTCTCTTGTATTAATAAATTGAGGCACGCTGGCACAGGACTAGCTGACGTGCTTTTTGCATGTTCCACAGTCTGGTTCTGGCACCATCAGGACATCTGTCAGGGGTCAGATGCATGGGATGTCATTCCCAATGGAATTTTGATTGTAGCCACCCTGTTCTTCTGAAGAAAGAAGAAAGTGGGGTGATGTGGAAGTAAGATGTGCCACACCACTTGGCTTCAGAACCAGAGAATAATCCTTGGTTCATTTTATTTACTACAGCAAATGCACCACCATTGCTTTCAGTGATATACAAAGATATACAATAAATTGTAGATGTTAAAGATGCACAGACCAAGAATTATTTAAATTGGAGCTAATTAGGCACAAACAAAGCCTGCTGTACTCTATGCCCATGCCAATTCATGTAATTCCCTGAAACTATGTATCTCTGCAGGAATGCCTGAGGCATTGTAAGCATAACTAAATGACAGTTCATATAAAACAGATTGATTTTTCTCCACCTTCCAGGCTCCTTCTCATGGTAACAGGAAATGCATCTCAAAAGCAGATTATAATATGAGACTTGGTGGCAGCTGACTTTTGCAAGTTAATTTTTCTTGTCCAGTGATACAACATGATACTGTACTGATTTCAGTAGCATTTTCTAAACAAACTACAGCACACTTCTGTCTGAATTCAGGTGTTCTAAGCACAAGATACGTATGACAAAAAGGCAAGATTTCCCCATTTAAATATGTGAACACAGAGCTGTATTTCTTAACTAATCGCCACAGAACCTCACCTTATTTTCCCAAGCTCTCTCAATCACTCAACGAACCCTCTTCTGTCTTCTTTTATTTCTCTATCTATCACTCATTCATCCATGACTAGCAGCCTTTTCCATCCTTTCCAAATTGCTGCTTTTTGCTGACACAGCAGCCTACTTAGATAATGAAAATCAAATTGCTGTAATAAGATAATGCCATGCTTTTCACTAATAACAAATAGAAGCAGAACTCAGAAGAAATCTGGAGGATTAGGAGTGGGGACTTTGTTATTGGTTAACTCCAAATGCCTGTGACAATCTGCCAAATCTTCTGAGCTTGCCTCATGTGGTTAAATTATCCAGAGATAGTTTGTGCTCAAAGAACTTAGCAGAGTAGCCCCAGGTAAAGAAATTGCTTTCAGCACATACAGAAAAAGCCCTGAAGAGCCCTTGATGTTAAGAGAGAGTGTTGAAACACTCAGCTTGAGCCAAAGAATGTATCTGTAAAGCAGAAACAAATCTAATAATAATTCTATCTCTAAAATACTTGGAAAATTTTTTACAACATTATTTTTAGGTGTCTTAAAACCACTGATTTGTACTGAAAGATCATAAATATTTGGAGAGAGTATCCGAAGTCCTGCAGTAATCAAGTGCAGACTTTAGAAATCCTTAGCAGTTGTTCAAATTCCTTTGCAGGGCTGGATAGCAGGTCTTGATATGAAGTGGTGTTATCTTCGACTGCTTATGTACCTCTTGTCTATACTTAGTGTGCTCAAGGCTGCAGATGATCCCCCCTCTCAGACATGTTAAGAACCCTGGCAGTATTCAGGCTCTTGTAGAGCTTTGAAAGCTTTCAATTCTCCTATCATTTGCAAAAGTAAATCTATGCTGCTGAATTACAGAGGTGACCTCCCATTCTGACCGGCAAGCAAACAAAACCAGAGTCATGCTTAAAAGCTCTTGCTGATTTTGCACACAGCATTCAAAACTGCGCTGTCCTCTGCACTGCTGATGCTTTTGTGTCAGGGAATGAAAATACAGTTGCTGACTAAAGTGCAGTGCTGTTCATATTATTGCATTACACAGAAGCTTTTGTCTTTTCTAGACACATGCTTGTACCGCTTACCACCTTCAGTAAAAATGGAGGAATATCACACTTAAATTCAGTAAAATAATGAGGAAGTTCCACAGTAGAGCTTACTATGCAGGCACATCACACAGCCCACAGATAAGAGACAGGGCAATATTCAGGTCACTCACTGGAGGGCTGTTATTTACCTCATTTCAGTTTAAATATCTCAAAGTGGTTTGCTTATTTAGTTGTCTAAAAGTACATGGGAAGAGAAAGGGGCCTCTGGAGGAAATTCATCTCAACTATTTTAGATACTGATCTTAGAGTGGGACTGTAGAGGCAGTTTGGATAATCACCTCTGATTTAGGCAGCTAGAGATGTCTAAAGCTGAATGGGATCACTCCCATCCTAAGATTCATCTAGAAGATAGTTGAAATGACTCATCCTCAAGGTGGAAAGATTGACTCTCTGACCATCTCTCTGTTGACCAGGCTGAAGAGACCTGGATATTATTTGTCTCTAGAACTTAAGACTCTATGGAGACATGGTTGATACAGGGCTGTTGGGATAAATAAATCTCTTGCATTCTACCACCACAGAAAGCTCAATCTACAATAAAGGTATGTAGTCTGGAAACGTGGCACAAGAAAAAGGATGCCCAAGTCTCCTTCAGCAGATCACAAACAGGGCTTCTTCAAGGCTGTTGTTATATAGAGATGAACTACAAGATGAGGGAACAGGTAAGAAGTGGAGCAAAGGTATAGTGCTGCTACAGAAATGTATAAATTATTGTCTCCCCAAACACCCACAAGACTTAGTGAGCAATTATTGTCACTGGGGTTGTGTCCACTGATCCAGGAAACACTTCTCCAGCAGTTTCAGTAGTAAGACTTATAGCTCAGCTCTGCTACTCTGATATGTCATTATTTGAAGAATACCTTCCCTGCCATAAAAGAAATCCTAACACGCCCAAAAGGATATTCATCTACCAGCTTCAAATGTGAAAATATCCATAAATAGGAGGCAGACAGTGTTAATTTTGTAGAGCAGACTTTTTCAATGAAATAATTTTAAATCATTTCACCAACTTGGGATCTGGTTTTCACTTTCTAATACACAATTCTAGTAACAGTTACAAACTTCAGTGCAGTCTCTCCCTTCCCCCCAACAGCAAAAGGCTTCACCATTTTCCATCAAATACACCTAATATAACTAACTCTGTTACTCATGCTTATGTGATGAAAAACAAATTGGAACCACAGACGCGTATGAGAAACATATTTGGGGACTCCACAATATCTCAATTCCTTTAAGGATGGAGGAGCTTTGTAGCTTTATCATAGGGGCTACCAAATACCGGAGAAGGAATGCAGACCACACGACCTCCTGGTTTTCAGGGGAACAATGTAAAAATGGTAAAAGTACAACCATACAGGAGGGGAATGCACACCGAATTCTGAAGGAACTGCTGGAGCACAAGATCTCTCCTCTGACTCTGAGGTTGGCTCTCTCGGGTCTCCTTCCTCTGGTTGACTCTGTTTCTTTTCACCGACAGAAAATTCTGTCTATTCACTTTCCATGTGTGAATAGAGTATATTACAATCTCTAAGCGTATTACAAGGCAACAGAAATCAGAAAAGGTCCCCATGGTATGTGATAGATTTCAGAATTCTCACAGCTGTCACCAGCCAAAGACTGCTTTACACATTAAGAAAGAAAAGAAAGCTATATGGGAAAAGGAAAAAAAAAAAAAATGTTCTGCTAGGGTCAAAAGCATAACATCAGTATCATCCACCTCTGTGGGCCTGATTCTGCACAGACATTTACACATGCGTCAATTCTAGTACTGAGTGCTCCCATTCACTGTCCTACACAGAGAAAAGCATTTGCAAGACCACAGCCCGTTGCCTGCAAAATGCATGTTCTAGCAAAGTGTTAAAATCTCTATGACTCATCTAGTATGATCACTAAACAAATATAATATAAAATGTAAACATTATAGGAGCATAGTATCATGAAGCCTCATGCAGACCAGAGCCTAAGCCCTTGCACAGTTTCCAGGCTATGGCAGCCTCTCTCAGCCTCTCCATCCATTCCCTCTGGAGCCCTTCTCCCATGCTGGAGCTCCAGTAGTGGTTCTGGGCTAAAATATAATTCAGTAAAAAGCAGATATTCACAGTATTGTGCTACAAATTTGTGTTGCTTTAATGAAATTTGTTGTTGTTTTCCCAAGCAGAAATCGAGATGAAGTTTTAAAAAGTGATGTTTATCATGAACCAAGACACTGAGCTTTACACATGCCTTGGATACTTAATTAAATAAATAATTAAATAACTCATTACAGCTACAGAGGGGCAGGGGAATTATATGCCTCAGGTGAGCTTCTCTGGGTGATTAAATTTTCACATGAGTTTATGTACATATAAATATCAGCTTCACTGCTCCGGTTAGAACCTTTGTGGGTGTTTAAATAATCACAGAGCTCAGACAAATGTCAACAATATGCAAGAATTCAAATCAAAACCTGAGAAAATACTTGAAACTCAAATCTTCTCTTTATTTCAGAAATGCGGTCATCTACTGCATTACTAGTCTCTGAATGATCATCTACTATGTTATTACTCTCTGAATGATGAGAAATCATTAATTTTCCATTAATTTGTGACAGAAATCACTAATTTAATCATTAACTTATAAAGAGTTGTATCTTGCAAAGCTGACAAGTAACACCACCATATATACAAACAGGTTTTAAGGTAAGGTCCTTTATAAAATAAGTATTAACCAGTATCTTTTATTTTGAAATAAGGAGACTACAATATGGGCAACATCCCGGCCTCTTGAAGGCAATAGTCAAACTCACATTGATTGCTGCAGGTACCAGATTTCATTCCATGTACTTTCTGTATGTCAAAATGTTATTAACATTTTTTGCTTTACCAGTGAAGCAAAGACATAGGGTTTTCATATCAAGGTGCTGCTCCACCCTGCTCAACTGGTACCAAGTCAACAGAGCTGGAGAGTGGACAAGAAGCTTCCATACTATGACATCTGTCGGAATGTACTGATGACTGTTTGACAGCTTCACCTATTTGCATCCTTGCAAAGCTTGGTACGATTCAGTGCTCGTAGCTCTGCTTCTCATCATCAGCTGATATTTCTCTTCACAATAAGTTTAGAAACTATGTGACATTAAAATTTGAACAAACACCCCACAGTAGGTATTGAATTTATGAAACCATATGTCTTAATGTAATGAAGTCAGCTGTTCACATCATGAAATCATTACCTGTCCTAGAAAAAGAGAGTGGCTTTATGTACAAGTATATACACATATATTTAAGATACATACATATTTACTTATTTCTTAGTGCTATTTAATTTTTGCTCATCCAATATTCTGACTTGGCCTTTTGTAGTCTTAAAGAATGACAAGACTTAAAACACAAAGAACGGGAATCTCACCACTCTCAGTCTAAGACAGACCAAGGATTTCCCCATGATAAAAGATGCAAGTCATGGCACTAAAAAAACACAAATGACAAAAGATACTCTTCTTCTAAGCTGAAGGAACAATATCTACACCAAGTCTTCTATGATTGAGTAATTCAGTGACGTATATATACAATATTTCTATAGAGGAAAGATGTTCAAATATTATTCATTAAATTTATCAAGGAATTTTGTAATGTAATAAGGAACAATTGGAAAAGGCAAGGGGTATCGAAATCTACACTTGTTTTAGAGGTTGAATCGCAAGGTCTGTTAGGCAGCATGCTGGAGAAATTAAGAAGGGTATTAAAGGAAAGGATACAGAAGCCTTTTTGCACATGAGGAGCAGACGAATCAGTGCACAACCAGGGAACATGGGGAAACTGAGAACTCCAGATCTGGTCATGTGCATCATAAGTAAATACCCCTTCATGCCTCTTCTCTAGCACCTTTCTGAGAAAGCAGCTTATAGGCAACTGAAAGGGGACCAGAGAAGAGAGGCGTGCCTGAGCTTTACTAGCCAAAGCATGTTTCGCAACATGTTCTCTGGAACCTTGTGCTGCAGCTCATCCTGTGGAATGTGACCAGGGAGCCAGTGTGCTATCTTGTTTACAGTTGCTCCAGAAACAACTAATTAAAAAGTAATTATGACAATAGTATACCTGAGCAGGACAGAGGTTAATTTAACTTTCTGAAGAAAGATATGTACCTTAGTACAGTGAAACAATTATGAGAAACAGTTTTCCCACAAATAAAGATAAGAAAATGGAATAAGAATCTTGCGTGCACATGGGTAGGGAAAATAGTCCACTAAAAATGTGGGAATGGAAGATAACGTCCCTTTTGTCTCCCATTCACTAATTATGCACGACTATAGGCCCAGGCCAGTTTTCACTGCAGTAAATGAATACCATCCTATAAGCTTCAGTCACCTCAGTGAGAATCATAGAATCATAGAATCACGAGGTTGGAAAGGACCTACAAGATCACCTAGTCCAACCATTATCCCATAACCATTGCTACCACAGACCACTAAACCATATATTGTAGCTCCTCAGCCAGACACCTCTTGAACACTGCCAGGGTGCCAGGGGTGGCAACTCCACCACCTCTACTCCCTAAGAAGACTTGGAGCAAACTCACTGGCACGACAGCTTGAATCTGCTGCTGACTATCATTTACTGGGGTGATCTTTAACATTTTGAGCCCCACAACTGAGACACTCATTTTCCTTCAGAGTGAAGACAGGAGGCAAATTGAACTTTTCTCACTTGGAAACTATTCCTCCAAAGAAGCAGTAAAATGTGAAATAAGAGGGCTATGAAGGAAGAGGGGACAAAGACTCAGATCGATGATCTGGGCTGTGATTTTTTTGTGTTGGGCACTTTTAGAGCATGTTACACAGTGCTTTCAGAAGGATGCAGAGATGTGATAAAACAGATGCAGCAGATGCAGGAAATACAGCACTTCTCCCAGGACAGACTTTTGGGGGCAATTCAGTTTATTAATGGCATGTATTATGGAATAACAAGTTGCAGATGATCATTAAAAGTTATCCTTAACAGACATTCCTAGTGCATTCATCTTTTGTTGTTGCCATAGCAAGGATGACAGAAAGTTGTGTAGCCTGAGACATTTAAGTTCCCAGAGCTCATATTTTCATTTCTGACTTGTGATTTAAAAGCAAGGATTATTTTTAAGGACAGTTTAATTAAAAACTAATAGTAAAATAATTCTGTCCTTGTGGTATGATATATTCCAAGGACAGATTTGGCTCCAAGAATCTCATCCTCTTGTTCCCCTGATTCTCTCAAGAGCTCTAACAAAAGCAATGTTAAATTTCCACTATTAGAGATTCATAGCTATCCTCAGAGCAAATACTGTGGCTTTTAAAGTTTATCTTCTAGTCCATTGAGCCTCAGCACTCTTCATTTAGTAGGTGATCCATAGAAACATACAATCACAAGGTTGTAAAGGACCTACAAGATCTAGTCTAACCATCCTCCCACTACCTTAGCCACAGCAAACCACTAAACCATATCTTGTCGCTCCTCATCCAGACACCTCTTGAACACTGCCAGGGATGGCGACACCACCGCCTCCCTGGGCAGCTGCTCCAGTGCCTGACCACTCTCTGAGAAAAAGTTCCTTCTTATGTCTAGTCTAAACCTCTTCTGGTACAACTTGCAGCCATTTCCTCCATCCAATGGCTCTGCTGGTGTGCTCACTTGCTCCTTCGGATCTGATCAGGACGTGCTTGCAAAAAGAGACAGCCAGCATCCCGTAAAAGCCTACCAAGAAGAGTACCTATGGCATGGTATAAAAACACAATACATTATTCCCAATCTGCCTGCAACACAGACAGAACCAAAGAACATATGTCATGGACACTGAAAGGACAAACCAGAGGGTATGAGATATGTATAAGAGAGATAAAGGCTGTGAACCTGCAAGCAGCAGGAAAATCCTAGTGATATTCTGAAACAAAGAAGCAAATAGCCATGAGGTAAACATGTCTACATCAGTTAAAAATCATATCCCTAAACTCCGGAAGACAGGACAATATCCTTTGGTGATGTTTAAGAAAAACTCTGGGTTGGAGCTTAAAATGACAGAGAAGCTAGCAAACAAATGAGAAATTAACTAATTTAGGAAGGGGGAAAATATATGGATCATTGTATTTCCTTCTCTGTCAAACTTATAAGCAATTGACTCTAAAATCGCATGCTGTCTTTCAAAGGTGAAGCTACATTTTTAGCCCAAGTTTACAGAAAACATTCTCTTTTAGAGAATGAATATTATTTACCTAGGAGGATTTTGGATTTGCCCTCACTGAGAGCTTTTTAGAGTAGCTTAGACTCTTTAAAGACTAGATTAGACAAATGTCTGTCGAGACTAGCTTATGTTATGGATGTACTTTGTACAGGGGACAAACTGAGCCATCAGTATGGTTTTTAGATCACTTGGGGTCTCCTTTCAGGACTGTCCTTCCATCATTCTATAGCAAGATTATGTAGGCCCTGGAAGAACTGGGGAGGTGGCATTTGCAAAGTGAACACAAGCATTGGAGGGCTAATACGCTAGCTGAATGCCTTGTTGTAAATACCATGTGTGTGTAGCCAAGTCCACTGTTGGTAACATTCAGTGCCAGGCATCCCTGGTGCAAAATAATGAAATGTGTGCGGCCAAGGAGGTGGTTTAGCAGACGGAGTAAACAACAACAACAAATGGGATTGAAGCAAAATGTAAATATAACGGTAACCACTGTCAGTGCCATACTGCATATGTGACAGATGTGAAACACTATAAGTGCTAAATGTACCCAAAATAAAAAGACACAGATGTCCTGACAGCAGGCGATCTGTGTGTTTCTTCTCTGTGCCAATTCCATATAGCACTTTGTAGTCCCCAGCTGTGAGCCCACACAGATAGCTCCAGACTCAAAAGTTAAAACTTAATCAGCCCCAAGCTTCTGTGCGCCAATGCACAGCAGCAGTGTCACTAACTGCCAGTGCCCACTGGCATTTCAGGCTTCATGGCTTTCTGTGACTTGAGGCTGCTAGACCCAGAACAGAGGAAAAGACGAAAATGTACAGCAACCTCACTGAATGATCAAGTGTCAAACTGCTGATCGTGCTACGGTATATGATTGCCAAAGAATCTATCAGGGAAGGCAAGAGGGGGCCAGGCACCATGATACTGTGCAGAATTCCTTTCTTATCTCTGTCATCAGCTGGCAAAACACCAGAGTAGGGATAAGGCACAATCTATTAATTAGTGCTGTCAGGACCTTTCTCACTCTGTTGGATAACTTTACCAAAGAGACCCATACTAATAAAGCCATGCACTATGGTGTTCTGCCTGCTTAATTAGAAGCAGGATTGTAAACCTGATTTTCACTAGATAGAAGTATTTGCCTAGACGTATGAGTAGAAATAAAGCAGGGAATACAAGATAAGCAGTATGTGCCATAATAACTGGTTGTCTGCTTGCAAATCATTGATCTAGGACATCCGAACAACCAACACTCCTGCATAATCATGAGTAGAAGAAACCAGACAGAGTTCACGGTGGTTACAAGCTTGCTCAGGTTCAGCTAATGGTATCTCAACACAGAAGTACAGCAGACAGGTTTCTGAGCAAAAGCAGGGCCCAAAGATGGATGTCACAAATGCAGACAAGGCCTCAGATACTGTGGGGCCATTTGATCTCCAAAGTTACAGTAGAGTCCTGCATATCCCATTCTTAAAACATGGTGTAACCAAATGTAGTTGATTAGTATTACAGGCCACAGCACCATGTGTAATAAAAAGGAGTTTGAAGCCTTCTGTGTCTTCAAAGGCCCAGAGGGCACAATCCAATTAATACCAGGTGACAAAGGCCTACTCATAAACAGCACAAACATCCTGACAGACATTAGAAATGAACCATTGTCTCACAGAGCCTGAACTGTTGGCACCCAGAGCCAGGAAGTTATTGGCAAGGAAAAGCTGATTCCCAAATGTGAGCACACTCTCAGTGAGGACCACTGTCCAGCACACACATGGGAACAAGGCAGGGCCCCAAGGAACAGCAGAAAATGGGCAGCTGATAAAGAGATATGTGAAAAAGCTGTGTGAATATGGTGTTACTGTCACCCAATACAGCATGTAACCACTCTGGTATGTGGTTTATATAGCACTCACGCATAATACTCATGTAATATTCCAAGTCCTATGCGTGCTGCTCCAGCAGTACCACACATGCACACAATACCACAATCAAAAACACATCTTCCTGGCAAATTTTGACAACCTATATACCATGTATTGCAACCACCCGCACACATATGACGTGATGATAACAGCTGCCTTTGCATCACTAGCAAATACTTCAATGGACTAGCACACATTTTCTCAGAGAGAGAGAATCTTCACACAGTCTCTGAACAACCTACAAGCAGATGGCAAGCTGCACATGAGGAAAAGCTTGATGAAGCTCCCAATGCAAAGGCAGTACAAGTAAATACACTGATGATGAATCTGGCTAATTGAATGTTTTATGAAGTAAACACATCAGTAAATGCTATCCCACCCATTAAAAACAGGCTGCATGGCAAAGGGTTTCAAAGCACTTAATAGTTGGTGGGTTGCCACTTGTGAAAATTGCTGGTGGACGGTCCAGTCCACCAGTAATATTTACAGCATAGAAATGCATGCTGTAAATATTACCATCAGTGGAAATCCATGGCCTAGCACAATACGTAGAATACAGAATGCTTTCTTCTTCCCCTATAGGCCTCTTGGATGTGACAAAGGCAAGAAAAAAATGTCATATCACTATCTCAGAGCAAGTCTTGATATGTTGAAAATGGCTTCCACTGTCTGGCAAATATAGTAGTCCTAGATGTGATGATTTTGGTCATAGGCTGTACAGGACTCAGGTTTTCATGGGGCTTCCTGCAGAAGCCAAGCAAATGTCTGATTAAGTATATCATTCTGAACAAAGAGAAATTAGATTTTTAGGAGAGTTAACATAATTGCCTGTGCAGTGGAGGGGCTAGAAGCCAGAGGTGACTGCATGGAAACAGATGTAAATATAAGAATTTCCGTCTGGTTCAATAACTGCCTATGGCATGTGTGCTGGGGAAGTTCATTCTGTGTCTTGCTGTACAGCACAGCATACATACAGTCGCAGCAGTGCTGCCACAGGCCAACCTGCACTCACAGCTAGGCTTTCATCTCATCCCACAGTTGTTTCTGTTCTTACATGCCAGGCAGCAAAGCTGAACACCTGTCTTTACTTAGCAGGCTGCATTCTTTCTCATTTTGCCAGAACGCGTCCTGATCTACAGAATATTTAGCTTGTGAGTGTTGCCTGGACAGCAACGCTCTGAGCATTTTCATGTTGCGCTTAGTGCAGTAATTCCAGGAATCTGGCATTTCTGTGCCAGTTTGTGCTGCAGACTGCAAGAAGCAATGGCTTGCAGGACCCACACCACGCCCATAGGACCTCTACAGCCAGAAAGCTTCACCTCCATTTCAGAGCATCTCTCTACATCCTTGAGTCATGGGCTTTCTTGCAAGCCCCTGAGTGAATCCAGCCACCAGCACACTGCTCCTTGCAGCAGATATGGACTGGACAGAAGTGAGAGACCTGAAGCAAGGTGTGAAGTCATTCCCATCTGCTCTGCTTTATCAGCAGAGCTGAGCAGGGCCAGGTTCCCCTTGGCAGTGATGCACAGATAGCGGGTGGTGTTAACGAGCCCGGCTGTGCCGTGTGTGCAGCTCTTCTGGAATTCTGTCCAGAAACACCATGAGAAACTTTGAGCATGTACTATTTATGCTGGTTATTAGAAGCAGATGCTAATGTTTCTTTGCAGCGATCTCCCAAGTATCCTGTCCTTTTATGATGTGTGGCATGTGTTTGCAGTGTGTATGTCTCTATATCACATGCAAATAAAAGGTTACTTTCACCATTTGTGTTGTGTTCATTGATAATGAGGACCTTACAACCTCTTTCTGTGGTCTTGCCCCTGCAGATGTTGACTGTGGAGCTGAGGTAAGCATCTGTAGCAATGTGTAGGGCTGCTGTATGGTGTGCATGTGTGGATGTCTGACATGAGCAAAGGGTGAAGGATAAATCAGGGCAGTAACAATGCTCTGAGCTGCCTCCTGAAACTGTGTAGAACAAAGGCAAACAGAATGTCTTAACTGCATACACACTGCCCAGTATTAGAGAACAGCAGGCCCAAAACAACTATTCACATTTTCTCCTTTCACGTGTATTTGTATGTACATATACGCATGTGTATGTATATATAGATATGCTTAGATTTCTTTTCCATCAAACTTTCTATGAATAGTCTATAAATAGTGCTCTACATACAAAAGTTTATTTGGAAAATGGTACTCACATATATAAAGCAAATGTTGTTTGGGTATTTCTCAGTAAAATTAGCCAATAGCCAATTATCTGAATTCACTGCATTATTTAATACCCAGTTATTCAATAACTAGAAAATTTGTTCACATAACCTAAGTGTCCTGTAGTAGCTGATTACCAATAATTCAATGCCATATACAAGAAGCCTAAAGTGTTACTGCCATAAATCAAAGTCTTATCAAGCCTTTGCAATCCTGTTCTCCTGGGGTGACAA
Source organism: Excalfactoria chinensis (assembly GCF_039878825.1). Lineage (NCBI taxonomy): Eukaryota > Metazoa > Chordata > Aves > Galliformes > Phasianidae > Excalfactoria > Excalfactoria chinensis. Next base: position 40,189,274 of record NC_092827.1, read on the forward strand.
GGTCCTGTTTTAATGGATCCACGTGATTTCAGTTTCTGTTTCTAATTTCGTATTTTCAGGCCTTACCTTGCACATGAAGAAACAGGGCACACTTAGAAGACTTCTTAGGATTCCTTCAGAACTATCAGCTTGAATTTGGAAGCTTTCAAGACAATGAGCATGTCTACACTAACCAGAGATTTCCTATGAAGCCAAGTAACACCTCAGCAGAGGTGTATAAACTTCCATCTGTGTTTATATGATATTTTGGATGAGCATCGACTCTAAAATAAAATGTAGAATTAAGTCATTCCTACATGCCAAGTGTACACCACTGTAGTATTATGCTATAATATGTCCAATTTTGGGAAACTTTTTTCATATGCCACAGTTCCTTTATTTCTGAACCTATGTTACCCTTTAAATACAAAGCTAAAATACAATACCTTCAACCACTTCTGCTACACTAGCGAATGTTGTTCACACATTCACAAAACTCCTAAAAATAGCTAATGGATTGCTTTTGTAAGTAAGACCTGAATTCTGTGTCCTAAAAAACACTAGCAACTGTAGATAATTATAAGGGAAGACAGAGAGATTGTCTGTGCTGAGTGGCAGGTTTGGATGTGAGCAGGCTTAAACATTGTCCTGATGAGCAATTGAGAAAGAGATTGACCTTGTCCCTTGAGAACATGGTCTGGAGACTAGTTGCACATCGGTCAAAGAGTGCATTTTTCTTTCTGAAGGAAGAGAAAGTCTGGATGACATTTACACTGAAAGACCCAAGCTTTAGTACGTTACTCACTTCAGAACAGGATGTAGGCTATTCAGCATCATGAATGCAACTCTGTGTGAAAGATAAAGGGGAACTGCACTTATGTGGGGACTATTGTCATTAATGACTTGATATGGGAAGAAGAAATAGGATTGAAGTACAGTGAGTTGACAGTTGGCAGTTCTCTATCTGCTGCTTGTTTACTAAAGATGATCATGTTAGGCAAATGAGGAGAAGCTTTATAGTTGGTTCTGGAGGGCTTCTACAGATTGTATACCTGCATCATGCTCTGGGAGGATTTATTCCCAATGAAACACTGAACAATCATGAACATGCCCTGCTAATATAGTTTACAGTTGCATGTGCTTCCTCCTTCTTCTCCATACCCCTCTGGGATCCTCTGTTTCCTTCCAATCTCAAGTCTTTATCAGGGCAAGACCCCATCTCGGAGGTCTGACAATCCTTGTCCCACACTGTTTGGAGACACTCCCACCCTGATTTCCATACCAGCCTAGTGAGACCATATAGACTGAGGAAGTGGGTGGCTTTGATTCGCATTCTCCACCTTTTTGTCTTGCCAGAATGAAGAAGAAAGATATACATAGTCCCACTGCCATTGCTAGATGTGAGAGTACTTTCTGTTACTGCATATTTTGGTGCATACTCAGTTGGGAAGCTCCTGATTTAAATGGGTTTCCACATCTATCTTCAGCCATCAGACAGTAGCGTAGGTTTGGTATAGATGTATCACTATCACATGTATAGTCTCTCCAATATTTAATTTGTGTGATGTCATCCAGAATTGCTTTATCCCAAATCACTCCTACTCCTTTCTACTACAGACTATTGCTTCAGCAACACTTTGAATGAGGAAATCTCCTTTAGCATCTTCGAGAATTCTGTAGAAGATTTTAAAGAATTTAGGCTATGGATGTGCAACTGTGAGATTGCACATCCCCAATCCCCAGCTGGAAAAATATCCAGAAGTTTGGCTATGTAAAATGTTCAGTATAACAATCCAGCTCACATCTGCATTCTTGCATTTAAAGCCCATGCAAAAATGATTATTCAATATATTCAGAATTATTCTGAGTAGATGCAAACAACAGGAACAGAAACTATTGTTCATTCACCAGGCACATTTGTTTATGTAAAATTATACATAAATTCCCGTATCGCCAAATTTTCAAACACAAAAGCTATGTGAACATCTGAAAAGCAATTTAAATTGAGCCCTGAGAGCATTAAAATGTATGTGGATTTTTATGGCTACAAATTCTTTCATTCAAAATGTCTAAATATCTTTGTATACAGATTTGTATATGGAAAGGAGATTAGCTGGAAATGCAGCCTGTTCACAGGGTACAGTTGATACGCCTAGAAGTTTCTTTTTAAAGATACCATAAATGTGATTTTGGTAACGTACATGCTCATTTTTACTTTGTGTTGATTAGAACACAGAACACATTATTGACTCAAGAAAAGAAATCCTTAGGCTTTTTTTTTTTTTCCTTAATACAGTAGAAGGACAGATATTCCTATCTGTATGATAGTAGTTCTGTCCTGACTGCTCCTCCTGGAAGAGACTGAAGCCTTGGCTTTAACAGGAACTAAAAGAGCCAAACATATAATACTTCACGAATCCCTGCAACAGCAGTGTATTTCTTCAAAGCTCTGCCTACCCTTCATTTGCCAAACAGAGGCCATTCTTTGCACCTTAAGCCAGGGTGGAATAATTAGTGGGAGGGAAAGGCAATTATGGCCTAAGATGATGGAGAAAAATACACAGTGGACAAGCAAGGCGCAACTTGTAACCATCATTGTTTATAGTACGAAGCAGGACACGAAATGAGGAATGGAGCAAGCAACCTTCCCTGTGATTTGAGCATGAGGGCTGACAGGTACCTTTCTTCCTTTTTAACACATAGGGTGCTCGGAAGGACAAAATGGGCAAAATAAATAAATAAATAAATGTTTCTTTAACACCCTTTAATACCAGTACCAATAAGGAACCTGCGGGAGTATTGATCAAATGAATCCCTCTTTCCATGGCGCAGTTGAGCTGCAGCCCAAAAAGATGAAATAAAGCATGTTCTGCTCTTTCTGAAATTGGCATCAAAAACCACCTGAGAGTTTGCAGGGAAGTGTCATGTCATTATAAGAGCAAAGGGGAACGTCCAGCTGGCCCCAGGACAGGGCAAAGCTTCCCACTAATCATAAGGACCTAGCTATTCACAGCAGTGTCTAGCAGCATGTTCCTGAGCCCAAACAATGCAGTCACTATTTGTTTGGAAGGCCTGGTCACAGTGTAGGAGCCCAAGCCCTGCAACCTGCCTTCATGGCGGGGTGTGCTCTTCTGAGGCGGGAAAGGACAAAACAAAAACAAAACTACTTTCATTCAGGTGCTGGTGACTCAGGCTGCAGTCAGCGACCTGCCCCAGCCCAGCCCACTCCACAGGCTGTTGACAAGCGGGTGCGGGTGCTCCTAATGACACCCTGTCGCACCTCGGGGGTGGAGTTGTCCTGCCCTGTTCCACCGCCCCATAAGGGCCCCATGGGTCTTCCTCTAAGTGTTGGCCATCTATGGTGACTGTCATTAGGCTCATGGCTATGGGCCAGGTGACATAGGCCTAGGCAGAGGGCTTCCTTGTCCCTTCTGACAAGATGCCTCCTCTCCCTCTGTGCCACAGGAGGTACAGTGATGTCCTCAGCCTGTGCATGCAGATCTCGGGAGGAGGGCTCAGAGCAGAGCTCATGAGGAGGCAGACTAGGTGTCAGCCAAGAGCACTGTCTTCTTCATAGGGTTGTGTAACACACACCTTTTAATCACTAGATGAGGATCTGAATGCAAATGTGTCCTTTATGCAATGGGGTGAGTAAGATTCTGTGCTGCCTGCAGCCTCTCTCCCAGTCAGCATTGTTACCTTCTCTGCATGATGAACCTGAATGTCAAATATTAATAACAAAACAAGTTATCTCCACCCTATCATCAAGGTGTGTCGCGGCTGATTCCTGTTTAACATCAAGATTTCTATTGCTCAGGAATCCTTCCTGCAATCCTGGACTCCAGCTGCAGCAGTTCTATGAGCAATTAAGGAATGACAAAAATCCTGAAAAACTTCACAGTGTCTGAGCTCATCTCAATCCTCTTCCATAGTTTGTTGGGATGGGAGGGGAAAAAAATGGAGCTCCAGAGATAGATTGACTGGAACAATTATTGTAAAACCAGCCTAAGTATCATCATCATATCATAGTATCATAGTATTGTGCGAGTTGGAAGGGACCTTAGAGATCATCGAGTCCAACTCCCGGGATTCGAGCCCTCTGTGTAGCAGAGCGGCACTTCTACTCCCTGCTCCACAGGGGGGATTCGAACCCGGGCCCCCTGGTGTTGCAAACGGGAATTCTACCGCTGCGCCACCGGGGCACACAAGTCATCCACCAAAACACTTCTTTTAGGTAAGAATCAGGATGCTATGTTACTTCTTATTTATATATTCAAATACTTGACAAACACAAAAAAAGATAAATATAATAAAGACAATAGTGAAAAGATCGGGCTTTAAATAAATAAATAAATAAATGTGTGAAAAAGAGAGAGACAGTAGAAACAGAATGAGCTAAAAAGCGGACATGAAGGAGCACAAATATAAATAAAATAAATAAGAACAGACTGCTGCTCCTACCAGAACACCCTCAAAATATCCTGGTCCAGTAAAGAAGAGACAGATGATAGGTATGCCCATTTCATATCATATAGAAACATAGTATTATAAGCTATCCTGAGTTGGAAGGAACCCACAAAGATCACCGAGTCCAACTCATGACTCCAAATATTATTTATATGCATATAAATACATGCAATACATTGAAAAAGGGGGGGGAAATGTGTCTTAATGTAAATGTAAATTCAATCTACTGTTCCTAAAACACTTGTGGGTCAAGGATGAAGGTATTTCTTAAATACACCCTCACTTTCCTTTGACTAAGGTAAATAATAGTGTTTTGGAAAGAAAAAAAAAAAAAAAAAAAAGGTAATGGAAATATGGAAATAATAATTAGTACGCTAGTAATAGTAATAATAATCCCTGAATACTTCAGAAGATTAATCATGGGTTGTATAGTGGTTCATCTCACCACCAGCTCAAAATTCAGCCTCAAGAGATAATTAAAAAAGACAGCAAGTGGTTTCTTTTTCTACAAATTATCCATATGCAGATTATATTCTCATTTCAACATCTAAGAGCGCCCAAGCTCTTCCTGAATTGCCTACAGGCAAGTGTTTCTTTGAAAAATCAGGCTTGAGGACTTTCATGTCCCATTTCTGTACTTGGTAACCTGGCCACTCTGTGTGGATTTTCCTTCCTGAAGGTGAGGTCAACAAGTTAAGCTGCAGGAAGAGTCATACAGAAACACCATAAACCAAATGTAAAACAACCATTTGGAAAGGCAAACCAATGACTGAAGGAAATGAGAAGCCACTAATCATTTTCCTGTCCCTCACCTGTCCTTAATGATAAGTGTTAGTAGAAGTTTCATCACCTGATGCTTGCATGATGCCCTCTGTGACATGGGTTGGATGGTATACACATTACAAAAAATACCACAAGAACTGGAAATAATTGATACCTCTCATAACATATGCAGATCCTGTGTGGAACACAATGTCTCAAAGCAAGGTCTTTGATGTTTCTCAGTTATATAACCCCTAGGGAAGGAGGATGTTATTATTTGCAGAGCACATTATCTCTTATTTATTGGCAAAGAAAGAGAGAGAGGGAGAAAGAAAAAGAGAAATGAAATGAAAGAGCTGAAATGAAATGAAATGGAATTTTCACTGAAAAAGCACCTACAAATCAAACATTTCTGTGATCTCTCCTTCTGTAACATCTTATTCGCTTTCCAGATCTGAAAATAGAGCACAGTTGAGTCCAACTGTCCCTAGAAAATTAATCAGTTACAGTTACAGAAGTCAAGGAAAACTTATGTCTGATGCACTGGTGAGTGGAGTTCTTTCTATTTCACACTTGTAAGGATTAGAGATGCCATGAAGCAAAATGGGATGTCCTGGTGAAGAAGAAAACATTTCTTGTAGGAAAAACTCACAGAATTCTATATTCCCAGACTACAGTTTGATAGTCTTAGAGAGTGATGGCATTAATTATTAAAAAAGAGAAAAATGCAGAGGGTTTTGGATAAATTTACAGTATATCATAAAGGACCTGAAACTCAAGTGCCTATTGTAATAATTCTTTCTCTGCTCCCTCATAAGGAGTTAGTAACTTGTGACTGGGGTTAACCAGCATAAAAGTACTACAGTAGATTAAATGTATTTGCAAAAGTGAAACCAGCAGCTAATCATCTTGTTCATACACGTTGATTTTTCCCTCTGACTAATTTCTCTTGTAGTGGGAGTAATTAACTTTATTAGTAACACTGACTACTCTGATACCTTCAGGCAAGCACTGGTAGAGCTGCTTATTAGCAATCACAGAGTTTCACTTACACTGTTATCCTGAGTATTTCCTATGGAGTGAGGAGCCTGTTGGATGTCTGAGGGAATAGATGAACCTACCTAAAAGAAATGACCAACTACAGGGGGGACATAGGGGAAGGGGAGAGGAAGAAATCAAAAAATCCCAAGCTTATGCAAGTTTGAGTTAATTCCTTCTTTAAGCTCACAATTTGCCTTTACATGGAGAGGAAGACTGGAACAGTCTCATTCCCCAATAGTGTCTCCTTATCTGGGCTCTCTGTGACACATACTCATATTTTCCACGACCCAACAGACTTCACATGCAAGCAAGAGTGGACATCTGTTTGCTTTACCAACTGATCACAGCTAAGATTTCTAGGCTGTTCAGAGGCACAGAAGTAGCAGAAATTTACTCAAGCACAAGGCGAACTAGTAACCCTTGCAGCAAGGGCAAGCTGGCTCTGTGCTAGAGGACAAGATCCAGCCCAGTACATTTCTCAGGAAACATGCTTGCCAGTTTTTCTGCTTCTCACATTGTGAGGTGAGGAACTTTGTACCTGTTCTGCCTTGCTGTTCCCAGGAATACTTTCACCAAAAAAGACAGGCAACCTGGCAGAGAGCCACTTTGCTTAGGGGTTGTGAAACAGTTCTAGCACTGGAAAGAAAGAAGGTCATGTACCCGCTTATTAACTGGGCATTACAGCACAAAGTGTGTGAAGAGGCATTGGCATCCAATCTGAGGGCTGTTTTCAGGGGTGGGGCAACTGGTAGCAAACTCAAATGAATTTGAGTGGTCAGAAAGCAAGGTCACAGGAAGAAAAACATCCAAGGAGGAGAAGAAAGGCTCTTCCTGCTCAGTCAGATCATTTATTGTTGCTTTTTCTACCATGACATCAGCTACCTATCCCCATAATGCACAAATGATGCTTACAGGGACTTACTGGGATTAGGACATAGCTCTTTTTCCCCATACCAGAAATAGTCCCTTAAAGTTCCCCTTGTACCTAAGAGGAATGTCAACAAAATGCCTCACTTTTAACTGTCTGAATCTAATTTATCCATTCTGTATGTAATACACAAATATTTCAGGAGTCATTGCTTAAACACAGTTTAACTCCCAAACTCATAGACTAGCACTAGAAATCCCAAAGTATGGTTGCTAAAAAAGTGGTGTACCACTGAAACTGGAAAACACTGAAGTACATGTAATATAGTCCAGATGCACTAGTCTTTTTTACTATTGTTATTTATTTAAGTTAAAGAAAAGCTGGGGAAAGTGAGTTTCTGCACTTGTTGGCCCAGCTCCTGGCTCCTAGTATGTTTGAATTTTGCTGCTAACATCTGCTCCCAGACCCCGATGCAGTAATGTGGAGGGAAATAAAGTGAGTGTGGTGGAACCATCTCTATCTCTACCCAGGACTTACAGATTGTCCTAGATTTTGTGGACAGTTGGCACTAGCCAGAGAGTAGCTGGGATGTCACTCTGAAGGGCTGCAGGACTGTGGCAGACAGTGTCCATACTGTCTTTGCAGTATGCAGTTAGCTAAGCATGAGTGAAACAAACTGAGCACCATTATGCAAGTCAAGAAAAGAAGAAAGGAAGAAGTGGAATTGTTGTGTGGGTGGAGTGTATATCACATAAATAATAATGAATTTATAGTACTGAATATGTTTTTTATAGATCTGTTATTCTATGGGAGAGACTTGTGTATAAGAAGCCAAACAAGCCAACTTATCAGATAAAAATCATTTGTATGCTGAACAACTGGCTCTGGCTCTGGCTCCAGCATGCTTTGTTCACTGACAAGCTCTCTGACTGCAACACTTTAAAAGAATTCCCTGACTCTAGTCAGCTTAAGAAATCAGACCTGCATTTTTAAAGCTTTATTATTGAAATTTCCCAAACACATTCCTTTCTACTCTTTCCTTCAGTGTCACGTCCAAGAAATCCAGCTTACATTTCTCAGAGAAACAGATTAAAAAGCTGCTTGCACTAGTCAATGTCAAGTGTATCCAGAGAGATGATAATGCCTTTGCAGTATGATGTACCCTGCTGTTATCAGAAACTAACTTAATCATATATGTGAGGGTATTAAGGTCCAGTTTAAAATTAGCTTCAGTTTTGCAGCCACCTCTCCAGCTGAAAATCTGTTCCAAAACCTTACTCCTATGGTGGATTTCATCCAGAATTTATTCATTCTGTGTTCATATCTACTTGTTTGGAGCCTTTCTATGTATTTTAATCTGTAATGCTCCTACATCTCCTATGTTTACCCCCAGCTATAATAATAGAGAGCAATCACATCTTCTATCTTCAGAGCAAAGAAGTTAAGGTCTGGCTCGGATACAGGTGTGAACACAACCCATCATTCAGTGGTTAATAAAGATCTAGTCTGCCTACACTCACTTACTGCATTTACATTAGATAGGGTGAATAGGTATTTTCCACCCTATAAAATTTTAATTATGAAACTAAAAGTACAAGTTATATAATCAGCTTTCAACATCATCTGACGTTCCAGTTCTGCTTACTTTCATGTCCAGCTTCCAGTCATTAAAGAACAGATTTGCTCTTTGGTAAACACAAGCAAACAACTTTGCAAATTAAAATGATATCTGACCTGCCCTCAAGTGTGTTTAAAGTGGGCCAGATGTAATAGGATGCTCTAACCACTACCTCACTGAAATATGTGTTTGGCCATAGCTTTTAAGACCAATCTTTCTTGCAGTGATCATGTACATACTCCAGTCAGAGTCAGAACATTTGTTTGGGATGCAGAAAATAACGTCAGGCCCAACCAAAGTCCATAGTGCAGCCATTTCACTCAGGAGACCATTATGGTTAGCTATATTTTGCTCACCATATAAGGGAAGAAATTCCACCAGAGGTAGTGATAAGAGCATTTAAATTAAGAGAATAAACCAGAGACTGCTATTTGGCTCCGGCAGTTGATCCTTCTGTTATGCAATAGTGATCTGGCAAGAAGACCCCATCCTCAGGAACCACTAGCTGAAGCAGCTGTCAAGCCAGGCTGTGCTCTCTGTGCTACTGCTGACTCCTTCCCCTCCACCCCATTCCCCACAGTTCCTCCCTAGACCATACTTTTCTGAGTCTCAATGTTCGGTGAGGGAGCACTTGCCAATTCAAGCTGAAAAGCCTTCCCTCATATGTTCTGATACCAGAGCACTGAAAGGGAAGTAGCCAGCTTCACAGCTTATCATTATTTTCCTAAAGCTTTTGTGTGGTGAGCCAACACAGATTTAAGTACCAACAATTCTAGAAATGGGCAACCTTCAACCTTTGACCACAGACATTATGCCAATTCATTGCCTCTCATCCTGCCCTAGATGACAGAAGGAAAGGATGAAAGTATGCTGGCATAATACAGCATTCAGTTGACTTTCCTGGTCCCACCCATTGATGTTTTCCAGTTTCAGTCTCTACGTCTTTCTGATTTCCTGGAGAAGATACATAAAGAGTTTCTCCCTTCCTCTCACTGAAAATGTATACAGAAACTTCTAGCGGGAGTGAAATAGGAAAAGAGTGAGAAATTTATTGTGTGCGATGTTAGAAACACCATCCCTTGTCCTTTAGTGAAGTTGTCTACTCTATGGCTGAAAAACTGAATTTTTGAAAGCTTTGCAAAAATAATCCATAGGTCTTATTTCCCTAGCACTCACAAATGGCATTATCTTTTTCTTAAGTGTTTACAGAACCAGAAATTCATAAAACCTCCATTAAAGAGACATTTGCTTTTCTGTGGGGCTAGGAATTAATATTTAAATGTCAGCATTTCTCTGTTTTGTGGGGAAAAATAACTGTTAATTTTTCCCCCCAAAAGTATCAGATATCATTGAGAACATTTTCCTTATCAGATAATGTGCTTATAAATCATCACTGCTTACAAAATCAAGGTATGTCAGGATTATTTCTTTAATGTATTTTCTCAAAACTTAATGTCAAATCATTCCCTCAGTGCACTGCATATCTTAATACCTGAAGCATGTGAGTCCCAGAGATACTCCTCTTTACTTTGTACACTTCACTGAGGCAGCTGGAAGCCAAAGGGTTCTGTTTAAAGTTGCCCAACTTCACACTTCCTCTGAATGCTCCCTCCAGCAACTTTGAGTTGCCTCAATGTATAGGCTGTCCCAAAGGGTTATCCAGCTCATCTGAGATTTGATCTCCAAGAGCACTGTCTTGCTATATTAACTTCAGAGCATGTTTTGCATTTTACTATATATGCAGTAATTCTGCTATTGGGAGATCTAGAGTGTACCTAGAAGTACTCCAGCACCTCAGTTCGGAGTCTAAATTGATGGACAAAAGTAAGTAGCCCTGGTGCATGAAACAGATGCATTTATGAATGCTGCTCCTCTTTTCTTTTTTTCTTTTTTCCTTTTTTCTTTTGGCAGTGCATTATGCTTTGATAAATATTTGCAAGCACTGATTTCTCATGAGAGCCTTTCCCTGTACAGGCAAATCTAAAAACTCCCATGCTTCAGACACCAAGTAAAAAAAAATTAGCTTAGGTGAATCTTCTTGTCAAAATGTAGTAGCGAGGCTTGTCTACACAGAAAAAAACAGCCTGAAATAGTTATACTGCAATAACTATTCCACACACAGCATTCCACCATTGCTGTTTTATAATAGTACCCCTAGGGACACATGGCTGAGTTAAACCACAAAAAGGCACTCTTCAGGCAGAGTAAAACTGTCCCCCCACAGCGAGTGTGGACTTGCTAACTCTGGCGAGCTCTTGATTCACTCCCTACTATATTTCCCATTTGCCTCCACAGCTGACTGAGCTTTTATTGTCTTCCGGAGTTTTAATCTGAAAAATTGATACCTAATAGAATCCTAGAAATTAGAATAAGGCTTTCAGTAGCTGGCCGTTTTAATCATCTTCCTGCCAACTATTCACTGCCATACAGGAATTTGAATGCTTTGTGCAGCTGAATTTTCAGGCTTGCAAAATTGAAAGTTCTGACTCTGTATCTGCAGTACAATAGAACTCATTAATAAGAAACATGCCTGATAATTGTTCATTATTTTCCCCTGCTTAGTTTTGCCCTGCTACTTGTACTCTGTTTCCCTTAGGGAAGTGCTCCACTGCTATCTTTGCAGAACACAGTTGACAAAAAGGTCTTTGTGGCTACACCGTTGGGGAAAAAAAATGACCAAACTGTCATAGTGGTGCCAAGGAGTTCTGCTGCCAGCAAAAGTACACGAGTAATGGTTTGGATACCTAAATGAAGCACCCAATGGAACCACTTGGAGAGTGACAAACCCTTAGAACCTTTCAGCTGGAGCCTTAAACCAGACTTCATTATTCTGACACAAGTGAAGCCAGGTTACCCAAATTACTCTGTTGCTAAATATATGATGCATAAATGGCTTGTTGTTTTCTTGCCAATACAATATGCTACCTCCTCCCCCACCTCTCCTTTACATAACCTTATTAAATAAAGACTGAGGAACCCTGAACAGCACAAGTAAAAACAGGCATTGGATTTAAAAGAGAGGTGTGTGAATTGGTTCTGAAGAACAGGTCTTCCTTTGCTGAAAAGGAGACTCGGGAATTTCCTTTAAGAAAAAATCAACATCTTTTATCCCAGTTGCTTCAGATAACCATTGCTGCAATAAGCACTCTTATTTGTAAGTGAAAAAAATCTTAACATAGAGAGTGAACTTAAAAAATAGAAAGAATCAAACAAAATTTGCTGTGGTGTTTTTCAATACAAGATTTTTCACTTTGGTTTTGAGAGCATTGCATAACCCTTGTAATATTATAGCTTATTGCATTGCCTCGTCATACTCCGTGAACTTGTGCTGTGACACGTCCACATTCAGATGTATCAGACACACTGGCAACACCTATGACACAATAAACCTGAACTATGTTAATTCGAGCTTAATGGGACATGTGGCATTCCCACCTACCAGACTGGAACCTTTCCTTTGTAGGTTCACACTGCCCCATGCGCTGCTTAATCTGGGTACCAGCAGAAGAGGCTAATTTCTTTGAGAGTGAGAAATGAGCAGTGGCCAGTGGTACCTCATCAGCCCATCATTTTGGGAGTGGACCATGAGAATATGAACGTGAGGAGGAAACTTTTGTATTTGAAATCCAGGTTGAAGGATATATGAAAGTTTGGGATTGCGTTTCCTGAATTATATTACTTTTAGACTTTGTATTGAGCAGGAGAACCCAAACAAACAAACAGAAAACACGCTGGTGCCCTCAGAAACTCATTCATTTACCCACTGCTATTAGTCGCCTGTTTCTAAAGGAGGTTTTTACATCTGCAGGACATTAGAGTATCCTGCAGCTTTTGTGAGCAATGCAACAAAATGAAGAAAAGCTGAGAATAGTTACCTTGGGACTGGGAAATGATTTCATAGTCATAATCAGCTCTAATGTGCCAGTCTGAATGAAGCTGCAGAATGCCCAGCAAGAGAGCCAAAAGAAGTCTGTGTGCCTTTTCAGCCATCCCAGATCTCCTACTCTTGCCAGCTCTGCCACTTTCTCAGTGGCAAACCTTGTTTTGTTATTTTTTTCTGCCCTTTATTCCAAGTAGACCTGATAGGATCTAATGCATTTTAATAGGGTTCAAAGCACAGCCACATTAATTCTGTAAATGACTCTAATAGCTTTCAAATGTTTCTATCTATGCTTTATGTCTTTAGTAATAAGAATGTGGAAGTATTTGTAGTCTGTAAAATAAAAGGGAAAATTGGCTTCAGACGTAAGTTTTACTGCCAGTAAAACTGTACATAACCATTTGTGTATTTTTTAATGAAGACAATTTAGAAATATAGTTCTAAAAGTAGTCTGAAAAATGCTTAATTTTGTCTTCTTGCCACCTTTTTCTCCTGTCACAATAAGGTGAGGCTGTGAAATGCAACATCTTACAAGATTCCTAATGTTAATTTTCTTCTGCTGCTCCCTGCAGAATCACGTTCTTCCATTCTTTTCACCACTAAAATCAGTTCCAAACTGTCTAACATGATAATAGGAACAGGAGGTCAACGGCTTTCAACTTACTTTTCTTTATAATTTTAAGAGGTAATAAGATTATACAGTATGTAGGTTCAAATTTTTCATCACGACATTGCAACCTGCAGGATTTTATTTCTCTTCTGTTCTCAGAATATCTAAAGCCAAAAACTGATGGTCATGATTCAGAAATACTCATTCAATAGTTCCCTAGTTGCACATGATTTAAACTTGAGGATGAAAAAAAGCCATTCTGAATACTTGTCATGTATGAGTCAGGGCTGGTGTCATAGTGACTGGTCAAATAAATCACTTGGAATTTTTTCTTTTGTCTGATAGGAAAACACAAACATTTCTAGCATCATCTTTGTTGTATGCAAGCATGAAAATGCAGTGGTTCATTTTCCAGCTAATCCTCAGAAGCAAACATTATCAGACATCAGCCTGTGCAGCTGATTGTCAGTTTAGGTACTAGACTGACTATAATATTTTAGAAGCAAACGTAAATATTTACAAAACTTATGTGAGCCCGTATTGCCTCAACAAAGAATAAGCTAGTGGCAACAAGAATGCCAATAATGAGAAGTTTCACCTCTACAGAGTAAAAGGGGGTAGCTTCCAAAGGGAAAATCTGCAAAAGTTAACACTGATTTAATAAATTCTATTAAATGGATGCTCTACATGTCTGTGTAAATTCCAGCCCTAGAATATAAGTGCTTCCCACTGGTTGAATACAATAGAAGCTAAACATTGCTGAATAGAATCCATGCAGACATTCAAATAAATATATAGGAAATGATTTTATGATTCTTTTCATTCAGCTCTCAGTTAGCTGTGTGAAACTTTCATGCTTCTTTCTGAAAGTAGGATAGCAGTGGGGATAGGCCCTAGTGCTTGCTTCTGAATCTCAATCCAAGTCTAACTTTTCCCAGAGGTGAAGTTTTGTTTGACTCAAATACATGGATTAAAATTCTTTAATAGAAAGAAAAAAACTGGTTTGTTTTTTGTTGTTGTTGTTTGTAGATTGGTTTTGTTGTTGTTGTTTTGGTTTGGTTTGGGGTTTTTTTGTTTGTTTTGTTTTTCCCCGCAATATAACAACAGGAACATGAGTGCAAGGCTCTCTTTTCTCATTTGTCTTGTCACTGAAAATGTTAGCACTGGTCCTGATTACCTCCAGCCAATAAATATGCATGGATTTCAGCCTTTAGAAAAGCTCATATTATTAGTGGCAAGCTCTTTTGAGAAGCTGAGATCTCCTGGTTAGAGAGGAAAGGCTGGGGACCCTTCTGAAAACAGGATATATCCATTCACTTGATTCTAATGAAATCTCTTAGGCATCAGAGTTTCTTCATATGTTTATCTCATTTACCAGAACTGCAAATTGTCAGAAAATACTTTTCATTGAGATTAAACCAAAATCCAAAATACAGTTCTGTGTCATTTTGTGTAAATTATCTGCAAACATCAGTATTAGCATGAACTAAAAACCACTTGTGGGATGTGTTATTTTGCTTCTTCATTCCAAAATGAGCTTTTGCACTACAGAGACCTGAACGTAAGCAACTGCTGATTGCAAAGGCTGAAACTGGACTTGCAGCAAGATCTTGTACTATACAAACGAAGACGTAGTACCAATCAGTTGAAAACCGGTTATGTTTGTTTCATTACATTTAGCCTAGATGTTCTCCATACACTTCCTTTTGTTCCTTTCTGTTTTAAAAAAGTGAGAGCTACAAAGTCTTTTTTTTTTTTCTGTCTTTCTCAGAAAAAAAATACCTTTTTTTTTTTTTTTTTTTCTCTTTTGAGCAAGAGATTTCTTTATTTTGTTCCTCTAGCAGTACATCTGAGAATAGTCCTACACCTGTGAGAGTGGGAAGACCATGCAGGCAATAAAAGTACTGGGAACAGCCATAAGGGAGGATTCTCAACTAGAATATGATATTATTTCCTCTAACTGTGGCAAGTAAACCTGTTAATCTCTTTCATCACTAGGGGTTAAAAGTTCCTGGACCTAAGATATCTCACCTGTGCATAGGCCTGCCTTGCTGCCTCACCTTCATTGAAACTCATTCAAGAGAAAAGACATGCCAAATTAGAGCAGGCCACCCTGACCTCCAGTCAGAGCACATTGGGAGCACAAACTCACTTTTACCAACCACAGCAAATAACAAATATCTGCTCTGGAAAGTGTGTGTCAGAAGAGATAGATAGTTAACCTTGCTGTACACACTGGAAGGTCACAAAAAGGTTTTGCCCAAGAACAGCATTATCAGGTTCTCTGTTCTTTCTCATGAATTCTCAGGATTGTGTTTCTTTCCCCTAAGGAATGGCTGTACACGTTAAGTGTTAACTTGATCTTGAAATCCCTTGTGCAGGCGGACAGACCTGAGAATTGTATTGTTCTCTAGAGTCTGATTTGTTTAAAACTAATTGTAAGACAATAGTATTTCTCTCTTGACATTTGTTTTCCTGTTAAAGATAATGTTGGAACCCGTGACATGACCACATCCAGCTGCAGCAGACACATCAAAATCAGTGACAGGATGAAACCAAATTACTAGGCCTTTTTGTGGCTGGGGCACCATGTGATGCATCACAATGCAAGATGACAATTGAAACATTTTAAACTGTAGTTTAAACCACAGCAAAGAAAACCTCAGGACTCAAGATCAGAGAGACAGAGAAAGAGAGAGGTGTTTGCAACCCATAAAAGAGGAAGGGATTTAGTTCTTTGCTTCTTCACAGGTTCACCATCTCTGACTTGCTGCCAATTGCCAAAGGGTTTTGACATCTGAAGGACATTATACAAATCTACAGCACACAGGAATAGTAAAGAGAGAAGAGAAGCATTTGGTCATATGTGGAAGAGATCTAAGCATTCCTATCTCCCTTCCCATCCCTCCATGGGCAGAAATAATCAAGCACTGAATGAGTCGTGAGGCTGACAGGACTGAGAGAGGATGAAGCTGCTCTCACAGATGAGAAAAGGAGAGATGCTGGCTAGGTCCTTAACACAGTAACCAGCCAAATAGGCACAGAAGTCCAGACCTTTCGCGTAGGCTGCACCTTAAAATAGACATATGCAGAATATGAGAGATGGAAACTGTTCCATGATGTTGGGATAGTGCATTCAACACAGTATATACAAAATATTCAAACACCAAATGATTAATTCACCTTCATTGTTCCGATGAAATGATTGCTTTCTCAGAACCACAGCCTGTAAGTTTTAAAAATGCAAAGAAATAGCTATGTATTTTTAATGTATAGGTCTAAAATGTCAGTTCTTTAGCACAAATTCACACATTCAGAAAAGTGCCACAGTGTTTTCTGCAGATCTACAATACCTCAGGACAGCCACAGACAGTTCATATTTACAGTTACTTTCTGTAGATCCCAATGCTGCAGAGACATATTGCTTTAAAAGTCAAAGCTGGAGTTATTGCCACCAACAAAGAGACCATAGGCAGATTCTGTGCAGACTTTGTGGCAAGTTCAAATTCTTTGTCCCCATTTTGAAAATATGACATCACTTAACTGAATGTTACTCTTGACTTTGCCTTCTTCTGTCAAGACCTCTTCAGATTTCCTTCCATGTCAATTCACCGGTATATCCTGAGCAATTGACTCACAAATTTTACCTGCCTATGAGAACAAAACATTTCTACATTTCCATCTCAGCCCAGGAATGTACCCCACCTTTCAACTCTACAAAGCAGTCAACAATTATTTTCCCATTCTACCTTGATATACAGCTAACTAGATATGTTGCATTTAAGGCACAGACAGAATTTCATCTCAGCCAGTTTATTGTAACTGATATTTTTGAGACCTAGATTAGAAAGTTAGGCCTAGATTAGGTGGAGTCATTCCAATGCTGTAGAAGCCAGAAGACCTTTCATACCAATCTTCTGTGGTCATGTGCACCAAATGAAGCTGATAGAAGTAAAAAATAAGACACTCATTTTTGTGTCTTGCAGAGATCATTTAAGAGTGAAGACCTGTCAAGCTCAGAGATGAAGATATATATATATATTTTTTTTCCTGTAGGGACATTTCAGACATCATTTTAAAATTTAATTTTGAATTTTGCAACCATCTGTTTCAAGTATTAAAATCTCCATGAATTTTAAATAATCACTCTGGAAAGAAACCATTCAACAGGTTTGTTTCAGAGTGTTGCTGGCACGGGACTTTTCTTCATTCCACCTCCAAGATAACAGTGAATGATTGCTCCCATATGTACATAGCATACATGAGTCTTGGAGATCTGTGCATACAAGATTTGCTGTGTAAAGTCATTCTTTTTCTTCTTTTGCTCATCTTTAGAGTGCATACCAAAAGCAAAACTTTCTTCCTGCATGATGTTTGCAAGCAGTTTAAGCTGAAAAGGAGAAAGTGAGCCTTCCCACTCATTATGTATAATTTTCTTTTGATTTGTTTTGATTTGTCTTAATGGGGATGGAACAGCGTGTAGGTGTGGGTGTAGATGATGGGGTGTGTAAATTTTATGGGGAATGAGCTGAGTAAGCAAGTTTGAAGCTACCTCTCAAAATAATTCTTCATACAAGCCTTGGGGAGGCAATCAGACACTTATTTTAGGATCCTTTTTCAAATCCACATACTCTCTTTCACAAAACTGTGAATACCAAGGCTTGTGCAGCCAAAATTAAATGGTCACGTCAGCTCCTTCTGCATAGGAATTTGGTTTGTTACTATCAAGTTTGGTGTCATTAAAACCACTAGCCTAGAAGAGCATATGCATTGTGTGTCTGCTCATTTCTAAAGCTGCTGGTTCACCTCAGAGAGGGCATCCATCTCAGTGAAGTATCAGGATTTTCCTAGGGCAGCCCAGAGTTCTTGGTATTGAGAGATCTGTGCAGAAAGAAAGGATGGAAATTGCTGAGCAAGCCTATGGGAGGAGGAGAGCTTTCATCCATCCCATACATCCATGATCCTTTATGAAACTCAGCTAAATGTCAATAGGCAGACATGACTTTCCCACAGTCCACAATGTGGTAATGCAGAAAAGAAGTGGTATTTGGAAGGAGGAGATATAGATGCGTGCCCCAGCAGAAGGAGTATCGTGACACATTACCAAAAAAGATGAAGAAAGGGAGGGAGACAAAAAGCTTTCTTACAAATAAGATCTCTGGAAATTCCTGAGCGTATCAACAGGTTGTTTCAAGTCCTGCAAATCCCACCCATTCAGCAGAAGAAACCTATGAAAATTCTGCAGAGGGAACTCAAGAGCTGCTTTCAGTGGAAGGAAACAATCTGTCCTTTAATTAAGTTTTCATCTCCTATTATTTATCCAAAATCATAGCATCTCATCCAACATCTACCTTGCCTATGCTGTTTATTTAGTTACTTCATTATATTTCTCTATAATCTGTTACAGTTGTGCTGAACACAATGACTTAGAAAAACACCATTCCAAACACTTTCATCATCACAACTTTCTAAATATCCCAACCCTGCTTGTTGCCAAGCAGAGAAGGAAGCATCACTGTTTCTGTCACACTTCACTGCAGTCCTTTACAACTAAAAATGTACCCACTCCTGCTCTGGGACTCGTTACTCATTCATCCTCCACCAGTCTTCAGAAGTGACAAATGTGGAGGGCAGAGGAGGAACTAAGGAGATGCTTAATTGTATGTAAATGTGTGGATGTAAAACTGAAAGAGATGAGTGACAGAAAGATAGTGACCTTCATTTGGCACACCCCATTTTTCTAGATTGTTGTTTCACGTTACTCTTTCTAAGCTGTGTTTTACTCTCTTGACTGGGGCTGGGAATGTCTTTTGTGTGGTATGGTAACAAAGCTTTAGTTACAACAGGTGAGAGGTCATTAAGAAAGACTGAAAAGGGTTTCTGATCAATTACAATCAACAAAAATTGAATAAGTTTTAATTTACCTTAGGTGAAACAGTGCCGGGATCTGTTTCATGTATGTGCATCAGCCAGACATGCACAGACCTGTGACAAGCTTCTGTGCTGCGGTAAATACCATCCATAAGGAGTATAGCCAAGCAGACCTAGTAGTTCAGGTCTTGTGTGCCCTGTAGATGATTGGAGACAGCCATCTTGGTATGAAAAACAACAGAATAATGAGGATCAGCAGGTCTGATTCTGATTTCAATTATATTTATGTAACCCAGGAGTGACTCCACCAAGATGTGGAGCAGTAATGGTGGAAATGCAATGGCAGGCCAAGAATCTGTCTTAGGTAAATAGGCTTCATCCCTAACACTGTGAGGGCATTGTAGATGATTCAGTAATCAAAGGTGTGACAGTAGTGCAGTCATGTTCTAGCTAGCTTCAAGAACATGGAAGGGAATCTGCAGCTGTGCAGGTTTTGGAAGGAGTTCCATATGTGTTTTAGAAGAAGGGAATGAGAGCCATGAAGCTGAAATCACCATATCTTCCTGGCTATTGTTAGTGCTAGATAAAAGCTGGTTTCTCCACATCTCACATTCTGCAACTGCAGCTCTGAGCACAGCGTAGACACGGTGTTGGAGGCTGGCAGACATTAGCAGTGCTGACTGTAAATCTTAGCAAAGAAATACACTTCTTTAAGGCATTCACCAGGTAGTTCCCAAGAAGTCTGAGGCATTGCAGATGAGAAAGTCTTTCCACAGATGCAGAAGGAGAATTTTTTTTTCCTTCTCTCTGGCAATCTGATGAACAAAGGGATGGTTTTGATTCTGAATCTGGAGCAGATATGGGGAGGATTGATTCATGATCCTTTTCTTTTTTCCTTTTTTAATGGGCTGACAGACTATGCTCCAGGCCTGTGTTTCAAAGGCCTGATCCAAAACCCACTAAGTCACTCCTTAAAGACTACAGTGTGCTGTGAATTTGGCTGCAAAGTACAACTCAACCACCACTCTGTAAAGAAACATAGATCATCAGTTTTTCTTAATTGCCACAAATATTAAACAATCCCCAAAATATTTGCCATGCCTTCTTCCTGCCAAAGCTTCCTGTCCCCTGCTCTGCACCTTACTTTTCAGAAGTTAGGCACTTCACACTCACAGAAAATCTGGCAGCTGTCTTTGCCCCATGGCTGGGTTACCTGCCTGTTCCCTTGCTGTGCTGTTCATCTCTTATTACTTTCATACTGCTCTTAGCCAACCTTACCTGGGCCACTGAAATGTAAAGGTTACACTATGTAACAGAAAAGAAAAATGAGAGCAACAAAGATGTGCCTGTTGTAGGAACATTTTCTCTCATCTCTTGTAGCAAATATCTTTGGTATTTTTATGCACATACACACACCCTGCCCATCCTTTACTGTCCTCTTTGCTATAATGACTGCATAAGATTGAAAACTCCTGAGGGCAGGGTCCTGGCAAATGGCTTGTTCTTAAAAGTGTGCACGCCTGGGCTGTTGTTTTAATGATGAAGGTAAGGCTACCAGTTAACATACCACATTACCACACTGAACAGGCATCTGGTCCTTACCCTGCAAAGTCAGAGCCTATAAAGGGTCTTCTGAAAATCCCACTTCAGCGGGGCAGTGGAGATGTTTGTAAGCGTGTAAACATGTGTTCCTAGGGCTGTGCAAATAATGAACTTTATCAGTTGAGCTTCTGGGCTGACAAACCATGGGATAAAAGAATTTCCATCTGGATAGACAGGGAATTAAAATAATCTGATTGGTTTCAATGAGATGAAAACTTGTAAAATGTAATTTTGTTTAACAGGAAACGTTGTATTTGCCTGAAAACAAAATGGTTCATTTTGGGTACTTGTAAAAGATCCAAAGGAATGAAAGAGACCAGATCACAGAACAACTGAGGCTGGAAGGGGCCTCTGGAGGTCATCTTACCCAACCCTCCGCTCAAGCAGGGCCACCCAGAGCCCAGGACCATGTCTGGACAACTTCTGGATATCTCTGAGGATGGAGACCACAACCTATCTGAGCAACATGTGTCTGTGCTCAGGCATCTTCACAGGAAAAAAAAAAAAAAAAAAAAAAAAAAAAAAAAAAAGTTTCCTGTTGCTCAGATAGATAAATATCTTTTCTTTATCTATCTGGGGCTGTTGGTGTCCTTCTAACTTCTGGGACAAAAGATAGGACAAAGGTTGTAATTCCATCTCTATCTCAGAGGTGAATTGCCAATCAAGCTATGAGGCCTCCTGTACTGAGGATACTACATTCACATTATTAGTTTGCACAATTTCACCTTCACTGGAGCAACACTGAAGTCTGTCTTCTCCATTTTGCAGCATATTTGTCTCCTCATCGTGTCTCTGAAGCTATTTCACTCTCTTGTTCTATGACTGTGTAAGTACTTCATAAGTACTTCAGTTTAGACAAAGCAGCTCCCTAAGGAGGAGTCAAGGGGATACATGCCTCAATGTATTTATAACCTCATGGTAACATTGACTTTAGAGGTGGAATATGTGAGTGCTGGTCTAAAGTCTCCACTGGTTCAAGGCATGGGTTTGGATGTAAGGATCTCTGCCAAAGAGGTATTTTGTAGGTATTCTGCAGCAGAGCCTCCTCACTCGCCTCTTCTTATAGCTACCCCATTTCTTATAAAACATCCAGATAGTCATGGAGGAAGAGTGTGAAGAATGACTCCTGACATGCTAGTTAAAGCATTCTCCCAGAAGGCGTGACATGCAGGACAGTCATTCCTGCTCCAATTAATGTTTAATTATTTACACAAAGAGAATGGTGTAAAAAGGAATAAGAATCTTGGTCCTCAGCCCCTGTCTCCTGGATTCTGATGCAGCAAGCTAGGAGGAAAAGAGGGTGAAGGACCAGCTCTTCTGGTCCAGGTCACTGTCTTCTATATTCTTCCCAAGAAGAGTGGGTTTCACAGGACATTCTTTCTCCACCAGTTCTTTGACCCCAGCCCTCTATTCCTGATGCTATTTGTGGCAGTCAACCTCAACCCACAAATATTTTTGCACTGACAAAATATTGCCAAACACGTTGAGTCTTCACTGTAAAAAATTCACCAGCTCTGCAGGACCTTTGGCAGCCACATCCACGCTGGCTTCCTGTGTACCTCCATGCCCTCTTGAGTTTCTCCTAGGCTGCTGAAATAAGCCAAACTGCCTTATCTCCACTCTACTTTAATGAGTTGCTGTCAAATTGCCAGGTATTTTAAGAGGCTTCAAGTGCAATGTCTAATTTACCTGCTAAGTGTTTGCACAATGCCAAGCACAATGGGGTCTTGACTCTGGAAAAGACGTTCAGACACTGCTACCATTAACTGTAATTATGAGTGATTGCCCAAATCACTGCTCACGTCATGGGGCAGACTCTTCTTGGTGTGCAGAGGCCACAGGGGCTCCGCCTGAGCACACAGCCAGGGTGCCGCACCCTGAGCTGCCAGCCTGGCCTCCTCAGGGCAGGGCCTGGTCAGTGGCTGGGTCAGAGGGCAGCAGGAGGCTGCAAGGCAGCAGGCAAGGAGACCACAGGCTCAAGGGAGGAAGCCAAGGCTCATGCCTTAGCCACTCTGCCTGGGGCCCTTGTGAGTCTAACCTAGGCTTTGCCAAAATATTCTGCACTCTTTCCCTTGGGGGTGGAAGTCAGGTCGGCTGCTGGGGCTAGTCCAGCTGCACTGTGGCAACCCACTGAATGTTGCCAGTGTCTTTAGCAATTTTTCCCCCATTCAAGGGGGCATTTGAATGTTGGGGTCCATTATAAACCATGTCACCAAACAGGCTTACTAAAACAGAACCGTGAAATGTTTGTTGCTTCATTCTACTAGGCCTTAATTTTGGCACGTGCAGATTAGTAAGCACTGCATATTGGAGAAAGTATGGAGAAGAAAATGAAGGCTGCTCATTTGCACATACCTAATTAGAGTCAGATAATTACCACTCTGCATGCTTTAACTGTGTAAGGGCAACACAGAGGCTATGCTTGCACAGTAGCAAGTAATTCAGTCACTGTACATTAAAGCCGTTCTGTATACACTTACCTGGACTTGCAAATTTCAAGGCACTCTGTGTAGTTCACTGAGGTGTGCTTGGCCTGTGTAATATCTGTGCCAGTTCTGGACTTGTTTTTCACACTGAACTTAGTAGAAACAAAATGAAACAGAAAGCACTGCCTAACATCTAAGCTAGCAGAGGTAACTCTCAAATTGGTCCTGTGGGGAGTGACGGCTTATACCATTCATGCTCTGTCTCATCTCTTGAGATAACCTACATACTGAGTAACTGTTGCTCCAGGATTTTTGGCTGGGTTTCTCAGCAGCATCTATCAAAGCAGTTTATAAGAACAGTGGATTTTTTTCTTCCAGCTGGACCTGGGCAAGGATGGAGTTTGGGAGCAGGACTTGGGCTCTGTAATCTCAGTATAGCAGACAGGTTTGTTCAGGAGAGATCTGCACTCATGGTAAGACCTCATTTATAGCTGGTCTGTGCAGGTTCATCTTCTCAATCCTACTATATCATTGCTGTGACTCTCATCCGTCAAGTGTCAGTATTTTGAAAGCCCTCACTGCTATCACCCATTAAGTTGGATAGCACTCTGCTGGTATTATTGTTTTTGAAATTCACCTTTTGAAATATATATAAAATGGTGTTGGGCAGTAAACTGCATTTCCATGATTTTGATTGTGATGGTGGGATGATGCATTTTGCTCTTCGACAAGGCCTGAATAGCTACAGTTATTGCAACACTAAGCCCTATCCATCACTCCTTCTGACTGTGACTGGAGTGTCTTTAAAGTAATCATTGCAGAAAAAGCACAATAGCATGAAGGATTTGGGATTTTAAAGTTCAGCAAAAATAAAGGTAGTCTTTTTCCATCTCATTTTCTCAAATCCAAAATATTGTGCTGATATTGTGAATTTAGGTGCACTCCGTTCTAAATCTACGTTAGGAAACTTTTACGTTTGTCTCTAAGACGTTTAGCTCACCACAAAACCATGCCGTTGGGCTCTTTTTACTTCATGTGTCTGTCCAAACAACCCTTAGAGTCACACTGAGATATTGTAAACAAATACTTGCAAGATTTTCATCTCATTACTCTGTACAATGATAATGCTGATCAGCAGTTTCCCTTTAAATGGGTACTTTTTTACCCTTATTTTTAAATTATCTGCATGGAAGAATTGGCCTGCTGAAGAAAGGAACTTCTTTTCAAAGTTGACAAAAGCCTTCTTTATAACATTTGTATGAAGCATTTATTTTCCCACTTAGAAATTGCTCTCAATGTAGAATTTTACCCTAAATAATAAAGTTTAAACCAGAAAAAAATTTAAAGCAATCTTTTCAACTTCACTTTAATTAAATGTATCTCTTCCCGAATTAAATGTTTTGTTTTGGTCCGTGTTTCTGAGCTGTTCCTCCAGAGATGTCTTCCAGCAAGGCATCTTTTTGTCACATTTGTCAAGAAAACATTGACATTTCAAAACTTTCTGTTGGAGAAGCCAGCTATTTCTTGTCACGTTCCTCTGCTAAATACTTTGTGACCCTTGGAGGGGGTAGTGGTATACATAGGTGACATTTCTGTGGCAGACCCATCAGCTGCTGACTTTTGCTAGCTTGGCTGTTTGGAGGCAAATCTGAAACTTCCACTAGGTTCTGTCACCCTGTGCTATGGGTCAAACATGGAGCAGGGGCTGTGCAGAAGCAGGGAGTGGGATTCCTGAGTGGTACCAGGGATGTGGTTCCCAGTTTACAAAACACTCAAACGTCTCTTCCTGTTCTTCACTGTCTGCAGTTTATGTCAGAAAGGCATTTTGTATTGAAAATGACAAAATGCTGAAAAATGAAACGTAGATTGTTTTTTTTATAAATTAAAAATTACTATTCTTCAAACCATCTGCGTTTATTAGAAAGACCAGAATATTGAATCTAGAGCACTGAAAACCAACCAGAGGCAATATCTACTGTGATGCAGAGGAAAGCTAAGCAACACCGTTCTCAGCTTCATGAACAGAGGATACCTATCTTCTGTTTTAAAAGAGGAGCAGCAGATGGGATGCAGTGCTTGCCTCTTCCCCCTTGGCATTTAAGCTTAAGGTCAGCTTTTGTTAGGTAGCACTTATTCATAGCAGAAGGCACCATATCCCATTTTTTCTCTGAACAAGAAGAAAAGAATTGCCCCTCCTGAACTACTAATGATCTTGGTAAATCCATTGTGTAATAGTTTCAGCATGCTTATATCCTTTCTAATTGCAAAAGGTAAATAAGTTAAAATCCAAATATAAAAATTGCACCATAGAGCCATAAAACAAACTAACACAATAGCGTGGCTGTACTACCTTCTTTGATTTTCACAACTATGTTTTGTCAGCAAAGATTCCAAACAGCAAAAACACCGACACCATTACAGATGTTTACAATTATAGGCAACTGGATAAAAAAAAAAAAAAAACAGCTTCATTTATCAGTTGGGATTTTGGTTTTGCTTTTATTTGGTGTGATACCTGCTTGTGGGCCCTTCCATGAAGTTGCATCGTTGCAGCTTTTGAGGATTACATTTCATGACCATAATACAAGAAAGAGGGTCTTAAAATGTTTTTGAAGTCTTATTATCGACTTAACCTTCCAGCATCATTACTCACCTAATTGCAAGCTTTAAACAACATTAAAAAACAACAACAACAACAAACTCATATGATATGTACTGCTGTGATTTCATGTTTTCATAACAAAAAACTTCTTAATAACTAGGATTACTCCAGGCCAAGTACTGACCTTGACAATTCCAACAGATTCCTGTTGGAGGCTGTCAAACTATAAAGTCTGATGCTCTTTTCTGATAAAGATATCCATTTCACATTCCTTCTTCCTTCTGTATGTCCAGCATACAGGCCTCATGCTCCACAGAAGTGGGTGAGTAACTCCATAGATACTTCAGAGTCCTTTTCTCATAAGTCAAGCATCATCCTCCAGTTTAAAAATAACTGGTGGTGAATCTGAAGTACACGGTGACCCAGACAGTTATCTATATTAAAACAATGGCTTCCCATTAAATCATCAGATCTAGTCATGTCCATTTTTATCACGTATTACCCTGGTGCTGGACCCAGAGCTGTTTGCTGTACTACACAAAGCCAGACAGACACGGTGGTTTGTGCTTTTGCTAAAACACAAAGTGACCTTTTTAGAAGTCTTGCATCTTGAGATGCTTTTACGACTTTTTCTCCACTGCTTTCATGTGACATTGCCACCAACACAGAAAACCACTCTGGTTCTAATTCAATGAAGAGAGTAACTTCCATATTCTGCACCGGTGAGGTGCTGGGCAGAGAGAAGGGCTGATTTTCACAGGCAATTGCATTTACCTCAGTTTCCTGCCATCACAAATTCTCCCTCTAGGTTTTATGCTTCATTTTTTTTCTCTCTTCTTCTTACCTCTTGTTATCACAAGCTAACTCAGAAAGAATGAGTGTCTACTGATGCCAGACCAGATGAGGAAGACCTCTTCCTGCCTCAGTATACAGACCAGTTTGTTCTCATGGGAGGTGAATCATTTCTGCCCACTCTGCATCCTTTGGGAACTGCATGTGTCACTGGACACACATGATTAGCCTCGCTACCTTTGTGTGCACATTGTCCCAGGGCTGATGAAGGTAAGTGGGACAAGGAGCAGAGGGGCATGGAGTGCTACTTGTTTGCATCTCCCTTTCTGAAAGCTTGGGCAAAACTTGGATGTTCTGTGCAGGAGCTGAGCCTTTCCCAACCTGGAAATTTTGTCTTAGAAGAACAAGAAATTTCATTTTTTCTGTAGGAGTGTCAGAGTATCCAAACAACTTCCATAGGCTTCTTCTTGGCTGGAAGACTCAGATGAATATCTCCAGATCAAGGCATAAGGAGCCTGATGCTTTTCAGAGGCATTAGATCCGCAGTGCATGAGCTCACAGTGGATCACCTAATACACAGGAGACATGTTGAACACGCATGTCAGCTGTCGATGTGGTACATGTGTGGCTGAGGGAGCGCATCCCAGCTGTATCAGACTTGTGTTATAGAGTATATAGTACCCAAACCCTTATTTCTCTATTTAATTTTTCAGGAAGAGCTGTGGAAACCCTACAATTAAAATCTTACTCTAAGTAAACAATTATTTAAGCTTGAGGAAGGTCTACAAGAAGTCTGAGCATGTTGGAACAACATCATTTTGATATATTTTCTTCCTGTTGGAAATGTTCCATAAGAAGATACGTGCAGAGACTGACAGTCATCCTTCATGAGAAACCAAACTTGTTTTGGCATTTGAAAATAGCACTGCCTATCAACACAGCAGCCATGCTTATCTTCCCTGTAGGAAGACTATTTGTCATTTTGTAGATTGGAAGGCAAAAGGCTCTGATTCTACTGTCATTGCTGACATGATAAATTGGGAGTAACTGAAGAGCTGAGAGTGACGTTAGTGTATCACTCAGACAAATGTACTTGAGAAATCAACCTCATAGACATGGTTTCTCTGGGCTAGGATCAGCCCATCTAGCTTAAGGATGTATATGGTACAACCTCTGTGGTCAGTTATCCAGCACTGTGGCAGGCCTGTGTTATTTGAGTAATATGTTTTCTCCTGCTGGTGCAAGTAAAGCAGTGTTGGTAGCATTGTTATTTGCTGTACTATTCTGAGGCAGGAGAAAGGCAGTCCTGTTAAGTCCCGTTGACTGTTTTCCTGGAGATATGCCAAAGAGAGCTGCAGAAAATGCATGGGATTGGTTGGAGGGTGCAGAGCCCTGGGTGATGCTGGCGCACTTTATGGGTTGACATGCAAACTCACAAATGGAGAACTGACACAAATCCTCCTCTGCATTGAGCCTGGAGTAACTAATCCTGTTTGCAAGCTGGGGTGCATTGTAACTTCTAAAAAGAGGCAATTTAAAGCCTAGGGCCTTTAAAGCATTGCATTGTCTCCTGTCTTTTTTATGGCATTCTTTAAAAAACAAACAAACACAATGAGAAGGAGAGATGAGATAGAGATGATAGGCTTTCAGTGCACAACACCGCCAACAGAAGTCTGCTCCAGGAACTGTAACATTTCAATTTCCTATTTTCTCTATCTTTAAATTAACTTCAGTTTTCTTAAGTATATTCAATTAAAAAAAAAAAAAAATGCTGTTTGCATATATCTTCCAGGCAAAGATCCAACACTCGAGCTGTGTTGGAAACAAGTACCATTGTTAGGCTGGCTGGCCCTTCACATCCATGCCCTCAAGATGCTCATAAAAATCTGAGACACACTTTCATTATGATCAAGTGTTAGGATACATGCAAAGCACATTTGCATTACAGGGAGCAATGAATGGCAGATATGTAATAACATTTGAAGACAGACTAAGCTGTAGCAAGAAACAGAGATTGCTTAAGGAATAGGCAGATAGTCCTGTACTTGGCACACGTGATTCTTTATGCCTTAGCAAAAGTGATTTTAAAACTTTCCTTTTTAACTGTTATGGGATTTGACATCTGTGCTTGTGCAGTTCTCCAGTAATTAAATAGGGGACACAATAGTAATGGCATGAAAAGAAAGACAATGAGTTTTGATTAAAAGAACCTGCTCTAGTACAGTGTTTTTGGTGGGAATGGCACAGGCCAACATGTGTCAACATGTGTCAACATCCAACAACTGTTTTTTCTTTGTCTTCCTCTTTTTTCTTCCAGAAGAGTGGGTTTAGCATGCCAGATTACATCATTTTCACATACAGCGTACACATGTCTCTTCCAAAAATTATAAACACAGATGCAAAATCATGATTTGTTTGGCTCTGGCCCCTGATAGTGACACCCATTCGACCACTAGTCACAAAAGGGCTGCATTGTAAAAGTGAAGTATTGAGTGTGCCAAGAGGAGTTGTTTCCACTGGGAAACAGAACTGAAGTGATTCCAGGGTTCTCAGTTTTTCATGTACCTTGTTTACCAAGGACTGCAGAAAGTCATCATAGATGGTCTCCTTCTGGATAAATACCTCTCTCCAGGTGACCCAGTCAGCCATCAGATGCATTGGTCCTTGTGGCCATTAGAGGCTACTGTGTGCCACAATAAAAAATGTGGACAATTGCAGCATTCTTCAAAGCATATAATAAAGGCTTTCTTTCTTTCTTTCTTTCTTTCTTTCTTTCTTTCTTTCTTTCTTTCTTTCTTTCTTTCTTTCTTTCTTTCTTTCTTTCTTTCTTTCTTTCTTTCTTTCTTTCTTTCTTTCTTTCTTTCTTTCCTTCTTTCTTTCTTTCCTTCTTTCTTTCTTTCCTTCTTTCCTTCTTTCTTTCTTTCTTTCTTTCTTTCTTTCTTTCTTTCTTTCTTTCTTTCTTTCTTTCTTTCTTTCTTTCTTTCTTTCTTTCTTTCTTTCTTTCTTTCTTTCTTTCTTTCTTTCTTTCTTTTCTTTTCTTTTCTTTTCTTTTCTTTTCTTTTCTTTTCTTTTCTTTTCTTTTCTTTTCTTTTCTTTTCTTTTCTTTTCTTTTCTTTTCTTTTCTTTTCTTTTCTTTTCTTTTCTTTTCTTTTCTTTTCTTTTCTTTTCTTTTCTTTTCTTTTCTTTTCTTTTCTTTTTTTTTCCACATTCTTACCCAATAGGTGCCTGAGACATTAAAAATGCTTCAAAACTAGGCAATAATGGTTATGTCCTTTTCACAGAATGACAGAAGGGTCGGGGTTGGAAGGGCTCTCTGGGTCCATCTGGTGCAACTCCAGCTTGAGCAGCAGGAACACCCAGTACTGCTTACTCAGGTGGCTTTCAAAGATCTTCCACGATAGAAACCAAAACCACTCTGGACAACCTGTTCCAGTGCTCCTTCACCCTAATGATGAAAAAGAAGTGTTTCCTGATGTTCAGAGGGAACCTCCTGTGTTTCAGTGTCTGCCCACCATTTCTGATTCTAGCAGTGGGCACCAGTGTCCTCTTTGTATCCTCCAATCAGATGATTGGTGCACAATGATGAGATCCTCCCTGAGCCTTACAATAAACAGTCCCAGCTCTCTCACAGGAGAGAGTTCATCTTTCCCATCTTTCCCATCTTTCCCATCTTTTCCAACTCTCCCCATAGGAAAGACCCTGCTTTAAGAGATGTCTGTAAGAGAATCATTGGAGTGATCTTTGAGACTTGGGATTTCTTGCCATAAAACTCCACAGACCCGCTTTCTGCTCTCCTCCTATGCTGCTCAGTTGTGTTTGGTTCTCACGTAGTAAGATCACGAGCACAAGACGTTACACACCTTTCTCACAGAGACTTATTTCTAATCAAATGTGTGAAAGCTGAACAAACGTACTTCATTGCTTTACTTATAGGATTTAAAAATGTCATGCGGTGATGAAGAAGAAAACACACCAACACGAATGGCTTCTGTAGTCAGTTTGATTTATGGTCATTGCAACAGGTCACTGTGTTCTGCCTGATTAAGGTTTTTTTTTACTTTTGTTGGTGTGTTTTTTTTGACTTTGCATTCTGAGTAAAATATTCTTGCAAGCTAATAGGAACAAACAGGGAGATTTTTTAAAGTTTTTACAGACTTATCCAATGTCAAGGGCAATTAGGTGTCTGAGTACACTGAAGCATCTGGGCTGGAAGAACAGCAAAGCCAGCTAAACCAGCTAGTAGGGCTATCACTGGGAATAGGTGGTGTCTCTGAGCGGCCTAGAATTAGCATAGTCTAAACCAGATTGAAAGCAGGGCCTATCCTTTTAATATGTGTTTGCCTAATGACTCACAGCACTGGGGTCCCCACCTCTAACTGAAGCGTCTCAGACAGGAGCTGCTGGTGTGCTATTTCTAATAATAGTATCAGCATCTGTACCATGTAGGGGTAGATATGTACCCAGCAGTAGCTGCAGCGTAAGAGGGTGTAGCCAGCTCCAGAGGGGCTCTGGAATGGTTCCACCTCGATGATAGAGCTTGGGCTGCTCTCCATGGCTTTTTCAGATTGCATCTACTCCTCCCTGGAACAAAGTCCTCAGGCATTTCTCTGCTTCAAAGCCCGCCTGGGATAATAGGAATGAACAAACTTATGCACTGGAAGTGGAAAAGAAGATGCATTTCTTGCGTACGAGGCTACTTTTAAATACACAAACTTCCTCAAGCCTTTCAGCTATGTCCAGTCTTCCCACAGTTGTTGGCTATCTTTGAAGCAGCTGTCCTGTCTGTAGCAAATCTGTGGTTATTTTAGTGTTACCTCACTTTGGACCACAATGTGATTCCACCTGCAAAGTGACAAGATCCATCCATGCAGTCATCCTAGCCTTGCTCTGCCAGTGCACAGAGCAGGGTAGGGACTCAGAGGCAACGCATGATGCACACAGTCTGTAATCTGCACATAGTCATGGCTCAGGCTGCTCACCAACTGCTTTATAACTTGCTGGAGAGGGTTCTCCTGGGTCTGGGCAGACTCTTTAGATACACCATCCTCTTTCTTTGCCCTCCAGCATAAGTAAGTGAGTGCAGTGAGTGCAAGAAGAGATGGGATGGTGGCTGCTAAGAGAAGCAAAGTCAAAGTGATGAGTTTTCTGTATTGTCTTCCATGCACTCTTGATTAGGCCTCCACAAGATCAGGAGAGAGCATTGCTTCTGCAATCTCCTGAAGCCTTGCTGGAAGTCCTGAGGGAAGGAGGAGGTGCGTCCCTTCTGTCACATCAGATATCAGCTTAAGAAAAATGTTTTTCAACAAGACTGGCAGCTTGTAAGGGGCAAGTGAAAAATCGGAATTTGGAGTACTGCCACCACAGTCCAAAGCATTGCACTTTCTGGGTGTAGCTGGGCTGCAGTGGGCAGCGCAGAACAGGGGAGAAAGGAAAAC
The DNA here is from genome assembly GCF_039878825.1 of Excalfactoria chinensis. NCBI lineage: Eukaryota > Metazoa > Chordata > Aves > Galliformes > Phasianidae > Excalfactoria > Excalfactoria chinensis. The sequence continues at coordinate 40,221,227 of NC_092827.1, forward strand.
ACAAGCAAGGAGACTTTATGAAGTGGAAAACAAACAGACAATGAAAGGGTGTGTTCCTGAAATCCTTCAAAGGGTGTTAACTCTTTCATAACAAGAATAATGACTGCCCCTTAAGCTGGTAGCATCCTCTGTGCCTCATTAAAGTTAATTCAGTGGGCCATTTCTGGAGTCCTTTCATTGAAATCACTGGTGTGATACCACACATAGATACAGCAGAACAATGAACCAAACTTTCTTTGTATTAAAAGAGTTTTGCTGAAATTTTTTGTGAAACTTTTGGCAGGTAATGGCCCTGACAAACTCTTTTGGCAACATCTTCTTGCTTGTGTGAATAGAAAGGAAACATGTCAAAAGGAATTTAGGAAATTGCATGTTAGCCTGCTGTCAGGTTTGCAATACAATCCAACAAAATCAGTCCTGTCAAAGAGCTGGGAACGACTCCTTTCTGAGAACAGCTCAGACACAGCTCATGAAAGGAAGGACTGGAACATGGAACTCTGCAGCTGAGGCTCTCTGAACATTTTCTTCCTAATGAATGCGCTGCTCAGGCTTCACTATACAGCTGTGCACCTTTGCCAGGAGCTGAAGGAAATGGGCTGGGGAAGCAGGTGGAAATGGCTGCATCCAACCTTACTGCTGAGCAAAACTGCTGTGGAGTCCTACCCCAGCGGTCTACACAGACAAATAAAGGCTTTGGCATTCACTCCTCTGTGTTTCCACACTGCAAGTCAGAAGACTGGAGCAACATGCCTTCATCTTTTATTCCATCTTTTTCTTTCCTCCAAACCAGTTCTTGCTTTTGAAGCTAGAAGAAGATCAAGCAGGACAGGATAGTAAGAATGAAACATTGCCTACCTTGGATTCTATCTGAGGTAAAGACAAAAGTTAAAATTGGGAAAATATGCTATTGTCCAGGAGTTTTAACAGTGCATTTATTATTTCCAAACTCAAGTCATTACCTTCTGCCTTTCTTGAGAAAGAAAAAGAGGGTAAAAAGGAGGAAGGAGAGAAAAGGGGAGCAGGGAAGGAAGGAAGGCAAAAAAAGGAAGAAAGGAAAGAAAGGGAAGGAAGGAAGGGAAGGAAGGAAGGGAAGGAGGGAGAAAGGGAAGAAAGGGAAGGCAGGAAAACAGGAAGGAAGGAAGAAAGGAAGGAAAGATGGAAAGAAATGAGCTTCTGAGGCTGCTTTTGAGTTCAGCACCACTTGTTTGACATATATATATATAACTATTTATTTTTTAATAGAAATGCATCTCTCAGCAGGTTATCCAAACATTGCCAAGCACCAGATGTCTGAAATGGTAAATTATGCATTTGGAGATTTAAATTTACTTGATACTGATCTGCTTCTGATGGTGAGGCTTTTAGTCTTTTTGTTTTTCTTTACTTTTAGACTTTTATTTCCCTAAATAAAAGTACAAATTCAGCTGGAAAACTGTCCTGTAAAAGTGGGAATGAGCAAGGAAAGTCTTTCTCCGCAGTTATGCTCTTAATTCCCAGAGGTGTTTGCAGTCTGCAGACTGAGAATCAGTTCAAACTTTTCTATCTGTCTGCTGACTCATGTCATCTCCTGCAGAGAAGAGGCAGTGTGAGAAAGACTAGTCTCTGAGGTTTCTTTCTCATGTCCTCCACCATCTCGAGTCCATCTAGTTTTTCACAAATGTTGGTGATGTTCCAGTGTCCCCTGGCTTTATCCTCCAGGACATTTACTAACCTGAGTCCTCTTGACTCCTGGAGAATTATGTTTTTTCAGCATTATTTTTTCAATTGAAAACCTTAGAAGTATCTCGCAATGATTTCTCATTACCTTGAAGGATGTGCTAAAACACGTAGACATGTCATGAAACACCGCAAGATGCTGTGACGTAGTGGTGGAATGAGTCGGATCTTATTTCCCCTGTCTTTGAACTACATTTCAGTTTCTGCAAAGCCCAGCTGTGCCCAGTGATATTGTTGATTCAGCTTGTTACAAAGCAAATATTCACCGACCACAAACTTGGATGAGCACATTCCACTATCACCAGCTTTCTTGGTGTAAACTAGGTATTTATCCTTCACATCTGGCAGAATAAAGAACGCTGACAAATATCCCAATGAAATGCATTTTTTTTTTTTAGAATATCTCCCAGGTTCTGGTGGGGACTGTGAAAAGCATTTTTGCTACTGAAAAATTAATCTACACTGTAACGAAAGTATTGATTCCAAAATAAAGGGTGCTTTTTTGCTCTGGAGTTGAGTGACCACAGTGGGATTCAATCTGGAGTCACCACAGGACAGCTTTATCAACAGTAACCATGCCAGCCAGCTTCACTGTAGAGACATTCCTTACCAGTCTTGTCTGGCTTAGGAAAATGGAATAGAGTTAGGAAATGCATTGCATAACACAAATTGATCACTCTATTTTTAAGCAGCAGATGAAAAAAGAGATTAATGAATGCATCTAGAGATAATTTGAGATCTCCAGAAAGGTTTTAGTTGGATAGTAACACATGAGTCTTACTGACTTGGTGACTGCTAGCTAACATGTTTTTCTCTAGCAATTCTAAGTCAGCTACCGGGATTGTTTAAAATCCTGCTAACCACTGTTAGAAAAATACCTTTCTCTTAGTGCAAAGCACACTTCAAAGTAATAGCCTGCATACTTCTGTCTGATGCTCAGTCATTTTTAACTAACCAGTGCATTCAGAAGTGCTTACTAGAGAAGACGAGATTGTGATCAGTTATATGCAACTTAAGGAAGTATGCAATAATGTGAGCCTCTGTGTGAACAGACTTCATGTATTACAGTGCGTTTGTTTGGTTTCTCAGTCCAAGACTATGATGAGAAAAACGATATGGGTGTTTTGTGATTTTACCATCAAGAGTTCCAGCCTTTTACAGAGTGCTCTATAGTCATTTTAGACCGTGCAAAGTGAGTTAGAAGTGGGTGTACCAATCAGACCGATAGTATTTTACTCCCACTCTTCAGGGACGATAGTGACTATGCATGGTTGCAGGTAATGGAGAATTATGGTCTCTATTTTTCCACATAAAGGAGTACATTCTAGCACTCCTACTCAGGCTGAAGTCCTAGTTTTACGATATGGGAACTTGAACAGAAACACAAGTAAGGAGTTCGTATTAGCCGCCTCCGCTTTCGACCGCATCTTTCCAGGTATCAGCACACTGCCCCTACGTGAGCAAGCTCAGCAGGCTGTAAAAATACCCCCTCATTTCTGAAGGTTGTTTTCCTCCTCAGCAGTGTGCAGAGAAGGCAGTGCATGCTGGGCACACGGAGGCAGGCAGAAGTATCTTCCCAGCACCAGCCCTTTCTGCAGCCAATGGTATAGCTTGTGCACAAGAACTTTGTGCACATGATTTAGATACTGACTACAGAGCAATGGTTTTTTAATAAAGAGTTGTTAGGATTTTGTTGTTATTTTCTATAAATTATTATTTTATTCTTTCCAGAAAGTTCAAAGCAATGATCCAGAATTTCAAGTCAAAATACTTCTACAGGGGCCAGGACTTCCAGTACACAAAGCTCTTCTCAGACATCCATAATCCTTGAAACAGTCTGTGAGGTAGGAAATTGTGTTATTATTCCCACTCCATTGGTGGTGATTCTGAGGCACTGAGATTATGTTATTTGCCACAGGCTACACAGCAAATCCATGCCAGACCCAGGATTAAGATTCAGCAGCACCTGACATCTGGGCAAATACTCAAGCCCCAGTCTCTTCTACCTCTAGAACACACACTTACCTGTGTACTTGCCTATTTTTACCAGGTATCCTGATGAGCACTCACAACAAACGACTGTATGTCACTGTATAGTACAAGGATGTGCACACATACCAAGAACGTACACATCTAGTAAAGGTGCAGGCAGAAAAACATGTCAATTTGGAGAAATCTTCCCAAAATTCTAAAGGAAGATCTGCACAGCAAACTTTCAACTGTTATATCTTGCTTACAAGAAATGTATAACTTCAAACAAAGTAGTAAATTCTCAATAGTAGTTTACTTTGTGTTATGCCAACACACAGGAAGAGCATTATTTAAATCAGTGTTTTCCTGTCCGTTTGCTTTCTGAACAAAATGCAAAGACTGGTTTCTGGTGAAGAGCAGACAAAACTCCTGATTTCCTTGGGCTGGAAAACACAGACTAGATCCCTAAATTAAAAATAAACACCATCAAATTTCATATTAGAAATGAATCATTCTGAGCTCCTTATTTTGCTTTGAAAGAGGCAGATAAAATATACCTTTCATTGTTCTTATGTCACGCAGGGTGTTTTTGTCTCCTTTCATACTGCTGAGTTCCCTTTGTCAGTTCGTTATGCAAAACCCTGATCACAGAAGTTTAATGTTTTTGTTTTTCCACAGTGGAAAGTACTTCTTTGCTGTAGTTGTCCTGTCAGCTCTTGCCAAAACATGTCGTTGTTCATTTTCCATCTCAAAGACGGTTATGAAAAGATTAATTTCTAACCTCGAGAGAAGAAAACCTTTTTTATTTCTTCTTTCTTCACAGTTGTTATTTCTAATGAACACTGAATAAGACAGAAGAAATAAAAACATGCAAAGGTCAGATTTCTTCTCTGGCTCATGGAAACCCTCTCTGTTGTCTCCCCATACACTGCACCCAGAGTCCATGGCCTGAGTTTGCATGACATCCCCTCAGACCCTTTCTCCTCTTTGATTTCTAACCCAAATCAGTGCAGAACAGCTACTCATTCATCCATATCTTCAATAAGACAATGCACCACCCCTCGTTCCTCCAAGCTCTTCTTCCTCAGCATCCCATCTTCTTCAGTGTTTCCCACTCACTTCTTACTCCTCTGTTGCTTTTCATTGCTGTGATAGAGAGACCCACAAGTTAAACATCACAATCATAGAATTGCTGAGGTTGGAAAAGACCTTAAAGATCATCAAGTCCAACCACAATCTAGCCATACTGCCCTTACTCTAACAACCCTCTGCTAAACCCCAGGAACAGGACAATTGGGAAACAAGAATAAGATCATAAAAGGTAATCAGGTCTTTCATGAAACAAGTAGAACAATAACGATTTTAAAGATTTGAGGATCGGTCCAAATATTCCTACACAACAATTTTATTTGCTCAAATAACCTTCCATTACTGAGTGTATTATGACAAAAAAATTTAAAAGTGCATAATAGTAGTCAAAGGTTAATATTAATTCAGACATTTCCCACAGAGAAGACTGCAGCACTGGTAGGAAAAAGATTTGGAACTCTATGCAGCTGAAGCGAGCATACCTGAGAGCCATCAACAAGTTATCTTTCCCTATTAAAGCAGATTATCTATGTAATTAACAGAAGATACTTTCCCAGTTCATGCAGAAAATATACTACTTGCTGTCTTCTTAAATATGCATATCTTTGCTTGTATTTTTCTTTGCAGTTACATACAACACACAACCACAAAACCATTCCAGACACTTTGATTTATCTTCACTTCTTCTCTTCCTCTGTTTGCTTTATTCCTTTTGTGCTCTGTGCTCCCTCACCCTACCCACTTTCCACCAGTTACTATATATTTTTCTTCTGTTGTTGTTTTTATCAAGTTGTTTCATGTCCCATCTTTTTATAACCAGTGGTAAATTTCTGTCACCAGAGATCCTTGTGAAGACCCATCATACTTCATTCACAACTGTAGCGAAGTTATTCTTCTGTAAAGATGTGCACTCAGTGGTTCCCTATGTCATACTAGGGCTTGGTTCTAAAAGCGTATTTATAACTGTTTTCTGAGCTTATATCACTGAGCTGTGCAGTTCAAGACTAGCTCAGATGCTGCTTCCTTGTACACAGATACACTGCCCTTTTTGTAGCACATGGAAGATCAGGAGAACAATAAAAACACAATCCAAGTTGTTTTACTCGAGAGTGCAGAGATTAGTTTTTTTCCATATACATGAGAGCCAGATAAGAACTAATTGGGTCCCCAAAGTCCATTTTGTCCCAGAGCTGTATCAGCCACCCCTTGACACCCAGTATGATCGCACATAGTAGGAGTCATTTTAGAGATAAGTGATGCATATAGTTAGACTGCAAGGACCAGAAATTAATATGCAACACCAGTTCCTGCTGGGACTCTTCTGTCTGGTCTTACTCATACAGATCAGAGAAGAAATAGCAGCGATAATATTAGAAATATTGCTTAAAGTTCATTTTCTTTGCTCTCTTCATTTAAAGATAAGAATGCCCATTATTTTTAAATCACTCATCTGCACTGGATAAACGTTACAGTTTGTGGGTGTGCCAATTAAAGTTAATTATCACTTGACTGATCTGACTTAGCATTAAATGTCTGGTAGAACTGGATCTGATCTTGCAAAGGGGACTTTTTCTTCTGTATTCCTGTGAGATTAGGAAGCTTGCTGGGATCTGGATTTCCTGATCATCCACACAGACAAGAAAAAAACAAAAGATGCTTGACAAAATGTGAAAATCATTCCATATAATAAAACCCAGTTGCATTAAGACTAACACCATTTCCTTGGATATATGAAACTATTGCAATTTATCCCGTTCACCTTAACATGGCTTGCACTACTCCTGATATCGTTTTATAGCCAAAGAAAAGAAATGAAAATTTCTGACCCAGATCAACCTAAAAGGTTTCTGGAGAAAGTCAGTGTGAATCAGGCTCTGAGAACAGTTCATTTCTTGTCATTGGCTATAAAAGAAACTTACCGGGCAACATAGCTTAGTCTTAGGCAGCAGAGCTTTAGATGCTGAAATTAAATTAGATAGATCCCATTCATTTTCATTCAATAGTTGACCACAGTTTTTGGATCGGTGATGGGTAGATTATCAACATCAGAATACGTTTTTCCCTTTCCAAATTAGTTGTGTGGTTTCAATTACAGTTTTCAAAAGTTCAGTTTTCAGTTCTTTCAATATTTTTTTTTTCATTTGTTTTGGTTCAGTCTGAAACTACATTTTTAGCTAGGCAATACAACAATAAGGCAACAAAAGTGTTTACTATTGACTGAAACTTTTCATTTAGCTCAGAACGAGATTTTGCTTTCAGCTTTGCAATTTTTAGCTGTTTCTTGGATTTTCTTATCCCATTAAAAACTAACCTTAAGCAGAGGCAACTTCTGAAGCAAAGTAATGCCTCAGTAAAAGATCAGAACAGTCATTGTAGAAAATGTTAAGAGGAAACTATGCAAACGTAAACAAAATTTCTGTCAAAGCTATCCATAAAACCATTCAAAATCCTGTTCCAGATCTTCTGCATTTTGGAAAAATGAATCACTTATAAGAAAAAAAATGTTACTCAATCCTAGTTTTCCGATGTTATTTTCAAATCAACAGCCCTGAACAAAGAAGTTTTTGTGCTAATGCGGGCATCAAAGCCTACATGTATATGAAAGTGAAAATTAATAAATGTAATTATGTTAGAGAAAAAAAAAAAAAAAAAAAAAAAAACAACCAGGATAAAGCTGGAAGTGGAAGGAAATTTGATCTCATTTCTGAAACAACTCAAACGTGCTCTATTGCACTATATAATCTTTTAAACACTTTGCTAAATTGCAGCTCTGAACTTGGCAACTAAATGATGTGGAAATGCATATTCACATTTTTGTTTCTACTGAGGTAAAAATGGAAAACACATGTGCTGAATGCATGCATGCTGCCTGTTCTCGAGACTAGCATTGTCACTCTCCAGCAGGTGTATGGTGAAATACAGAGATGGGACCAGTCCACCAGCTTTCAGGGTGCTGTTGTATTAGAGCCCTTGAGATGAGATCTTAATGTACTAGTGAATATTTAAGATACAAAGTAAGACCCACTCACTTCTTTGTTTTATGCTCTGCATTGTGCTGTTCCCACCTTACCATTCACAGATACTGCATTCCTTCTGTTCCTTGCCTTCACTGTTAACTCTTTCTTCTTTTTGTCTCTCTGAAGTCTATAGGAAGGGAGCCCCCAGGTGCCTTTTCTTCACTGTGTCATTCATTCATTCATTCATTCATTCATTCATTCATTCATTCACTCAGAACCTTAGTTCCTTTCAAGTACTGCTCATAAAGTTCTAAAGGTGCTGAGATACAAATCAATCTTCAGAATTAGTTCTTCCATTAATTTCTCAAAGTTTCTACAGAAGATATTGATGTCTCATTAACATGCATGAAATTAAACATACAAAACAGGAGAAAATTCCCAAATTAGTAGTAATCAGCTTTGATGACACTTGTTTAAACCATATGGGTATTATTATGATGTGTTTCTTGGGAAAAAACAAAACAAAACAAAAAAATCTTCCTATTTTGTTTCATTTCCACTGACTCCTCTACTTTGTACACATAAATAAATAAATGAATATATGTCATAGAACTGGACGTGCTTCCAGAGAGAGAAAAGTGTAGAAATGGAGAATGTTCCAAGCCCAAATCTGAGAGAAAAACATACCTTGTGAACCTCTTACGTTGTCAAAGGCCTCCAACACTACCATATCATCCTCACTTTCTCACTTAGCTTGTGAGAGCATTTCTTGGAGCTGGTGAATGACACTTAGGGTGGGTTAATTACTCCCAGTGAGACTTAGACACGCGGTGAAGGGTAGGATCCAGGTGTTCTCTTGTCTTTTACTTACTTACTCAACAATTTTTACAACCATTTGAGTTTATATTATAGTATGTGTATATATGTCATCATAGCCAGGGCATATTAAAGAAGTTAAAAAAAGTAACCATTTAGCACACTCTGCAATTCTGTGCCAAGAGATATTGTCACACGCTCTCCATATCATAATCAGTGCTGTGCATCTTTCCCTTATGCTTGGTATGGCTTCTTGATCATGAGATCATGGCAGATGGGAGTCTGGACATGATAACACACTCATTATGAACTTAAGCTGCTGCTGCTGGTGTCATTAAATTTTTTTTAAAAAGAATCCTCAAAGCTGACCTTGGAAACTCCCTCATCTCTTCTTACTGCAATTACTGGCTGCATTATAAACATGGCATTCCTGAGAGACTGGAGAGACTGCTAGAAGTGGACCCAGAGCAGAGCCATCTCACTGCAGCAACACAGTGAAACAGGGTATAGCGCAACGATGAACATTTGGAAACATGTTCCATTTAGCAGCAAAAATGCAGCAAAACCAAGGAGAGAGTACATCTCAATAATACAGCTGTCCCACTGACTCCTGAAATGAAGATGGCTGAAGGACTGGATCGACAGAGCTGAGCTGATTTGTTCCTGTATGCCAGCTGCTGAAACCTGATAGCTATCTTTGGTTAGGTCATCTGAGAAAATAGTTTCAGTGACAGATTTTGAGGACAAGCACTGCAATGTAAGAGGTATCTAACCTTTTTTTTTTCCCCTCAGAAGAAAGAGTAACCCACTCAGAAAACAATTACTGAATTACTGTCAAAACACTGCAGGAGGGAATATTACATCAGCAGGGAGCGTTAATGCAGCAGTTTACAATAGCTCACATTCTTAATTCTCTTCCACTTATTGTCAAGTACAAAGGGATGGTCAGGAACTGTGTAGAATAAGAACCAGCCAAAAAGCACATGAACAAAAGAAAGAAATGGTGCAGATGCAGTCACTCATCCACTTCTGTGCCAGTATCTCTTCGCAATCAGACAGATGTAAGGACGTGGAGCTTTACCCTTAGCCAGTATCGTCATTAAAAGGAGCTGTTTTGTCACATTCTGTCTGTGTTTCATGGTGCTTTTCCTCATTGACTCCAACATTACATCTTTTTATACTCCTTCAGAGAATCATTCTCCTGTTTCCTTCCTATTTACATGCCAAGAACTTGATTTCTCAGGGTCCCACCTCTCTCATCAGATATTATTCAACTTATGTCGACATTATTTAACTACCCAGGCTGGCTGGGGGAATCCAGCATGTGGCTCTGCCCAGGCAGGCTCATGTGGATATAAGGTATGGGACGTGAGATGGAACTGGTGTGGTGACAACCCAGTCCTGAACTTTAGGGAGCTAGTAGAGATATATGTTGCATTTAATATCTGTAGAAAAGGTGACTTCAAATAATATTCCTTTAATGCAATCTACTGTAATGGGCTATTTATCTCTGAAAACAATTGAAAGACATTATGCCTGCTCTTAAAGAATAAGTGTCGTTTCTTTGGCAAATGAGGAAATGAGAGTTGTTATCTAAAAGACAAGCCACAGGAGGAGATGGTGGGAAAAGGGCTTCTAGTAATGCTACACAAGAGAAATACATGTAAGGTATAAAAGGTGTATCCAACCATTTTCTCCAGTTCAGAGGTTCAAACTATTTCCTCAAAGGCCCTTTTAATGAGTAATGATCAGGAGCGAGTGTTTCCGTGCTGGTCAGGATGCATGATAAGGCATGGCTTCAAGGAAACTCTTTGTAATTTCATGGAAAGATAAAGTAAAAGGCAATGTCCTTTCTTGAAAGAACAGGAAAATATCCCTTATGAAACTCTGCCAGATTTATCCATCTAAGGAAAGAATGAGCTGGAATTCTGTCACACTACTAATGTGTTTGTAAAAGACATATTTGAATGAGTTCACCCTTATCCATTCTTAAAACACATTATCTGAACTCATAATCAGGGCTTTACATACCTATCTATACATGCACCTACATAATTGAATATAAAATGCTTCTTCTGTAAAATACAGCTGTAGAGTATGCCTGGAGACATGGTGACTTTGATGGTGACTCATCTATCTCATGTTGATAGTTAGGATGTTTCTCTGAGACACGTTAGGAAAGTTTCCAAATCTGTTGTTTTCTCACCCTCAAAGAGAGTTAAGACATAAAATACGATTTTGTAAACAAAGAGATTTCCAGTATGTCAATGATGTGGCTGTATTGCACAATCAAGTGACGTGTTTAACAGACTTGAATACCAAGGGGCTCCAGGAGCAAGAGACAACCACCAGTGACTGCAGAGCAGTTCATCCAAGGCCGTTGTCTGCTAGTCACTGCACATTAGGTATCTCTTCGTGGAATTTGCTCTACAGAGCACATGGGTTCATTGCAGGCCATAGCAAGGGCTATACATACTGGTTTGTGCTTTCAGCCATGGAGATCTCGGGCTTGATTTCAAGTGCTACCTGAGATGCTGCACCAACACAGTAGCTCTGGGAAAGGCAGTTGTTAAGATATGACAGAAACCTTCATCTTCCTGAGTAAGAACACAGGATTTCCAGCAACTACAAATAAATAAATCTGGATACTTGCACCACATTCTTTAGCAACTTTGCCCAAACTGGTTGGGGCAAACTGGTTGACAAAGACAACACCCATGTACCTCTCTCTAAACCAGCATGACCTCTGCCAGCAAAGTTTTGTAAGTAGAGCAAGTAGGTAAGCTTCACAACAAAGCAAATGCACATCATGATCTCTGGATACTCTCCCATTTTCAATAGAAGCAACAACAGAGCATTTCAGCACTGAGTAAGCATAGAGGCCTGTAAGCCCTTCTACTTCCATCCAGGAAAGCATTTGTGCAATATATTAGCATGTGCTGAAGTGCTTTACTTTCCTGAAGCTCCAGCATGGCACTGAGTTCATTCCTAGCACAGAGGATGGCACTGCTGCTCACCAAAGTAGATCAAGCCCTAGAGATCAAATGCCTGTCGCCTTTCCTGAAGGTTTCATACCTTTTCTCTATTAGTAGTCCCCCATGTAATGGTAGCTTGCCAAACAAATTACAGAAGTTTCAGTCTTAATAAATACCACAAGAGCTACAAGTTCAAGAGTTTGATTCTGTCTTAGTTTTGCGTGCTACAACATGAAATTAATCTACTAGTACATCTTCAAGTGCTTTCCAAATAACTAATGTTTGTTGCACACTACTCTACAGGAAAAAATAAAAAGCCTTTATTTCTCTAGGTGCTCCTCTTTCTATAGCCCTAAGTTATTGTCTTATAGTGGGTTTTGAAACTGTGAGAAACAATTTGCATTGACTTCACAGCTATAATTTATAAGGAACATAATGAGTCATTGTCACAGGCTGTTTGCCTTTGTTCTCTTCTACTTCCTTCTTTCTAAAGGGAATTTTCTTAGGAAAAAAAAATCATTTTGATAGATAGCTTCAGGATTCTTGAAAAAGAAAATAAAACGTCTGGAAAGCAGTATGAATCAAAGAAAACTTTGACCAAAGAACAATGTGTGAGACAACGTGTTGCATTTACTGTTAGAATTAGAGGAAGATTTGCATAGAGCACTATCTGTTCCTTACAAACAGTAACTCATATGCTTATACTCAAACCTCTATTGCCTAATGATAGCTTGGCTATTGCAGCAGTGAAAGTAGCAGAAAACTCTAAGCTAAAAGAAATGTTTGCAGTTTGCAACACTGAGGGTTTGGCCAGTCAATTCGAGTGAAGGGTGGTTTAATGAGCAATTTTATCTCCCTGAAATAAGACTCTCTTTTACTTGAAGATTGCTAATCTCATTTCTAAACATAAACATGACTGAGTGGGGAGGAATAGTATGTTCTGTCTGGTTTTGAATCTCTTTGAAAAACAAGAAGGTAAGATGAAATGTGGACATCTTGGGCCATAATGTTTGTAACCTAGTAATTATTTAGATTGCTTAAAGCTCATAAAGTGACATGTGGAAACACAGTCAGCACAAGTATCTTTTGCTGCTTTCTATTTTCACCCAGGGACAAATGATTTTATATCCCTCTTTTCCCCAGGCTTTCATAAAACCCCCTTTTGCCCTTGTTGCAGGTGCGCAGTGGCAGGCAAGGTAGTCCCACAGGCTCCCCAGTACCTCTCATCCCAGACCAAAAAACATGGCTAAAGAGCCTGTTATATTTTCATGGCTTACAAAACGGGTCTCCTCATAAGCAGCCTTCTTGAGCAAGTATTTAATAAACCCCTTCTAAATAAGTGATACTTGCTGTATCTGCCAATCACCTTCTACTGACAACTTCTATAGATACAGAAGTCAAACTCTGCTTAGTTATCAGTGTTTAGTACAGCATTCCAAGCATTTAAAGAAAAACTTGGACCTTACTAGATGTCGGCAGAGATGAAGTTCTGCAGTGAAGCTGAGCAGTGCTACTGGAACCCTTTCTGTGGATTCCAAAATGGGTAGAAATAAATTCTGGCAACTCTGTTCAGAAAAGCATATATGTGCTCTTAGACTTAGGAAAGTCCTTAGAATTACTACATGCACTTTGAAGAACTTCCTTGAACGTGGTCTTACAGACTAATGTCTCAAGCAGGGGAAATGCTGCACTCCTCTGTAATTCTGGCATGAGCTATCATACACAAATATGTATATATTTATATCAATACATTCACACTTAAATGCAATAATCATGAGTTTATGATGAACTGATGTTGACCATCTGACTAAGATGACAGTAGAGTGAATCACTGCCACATCAAATTTGTTCAAGGTCAGACTTGTTTTTCTGACTTTTTTCCTTCATAGGATGGCTGTTATTCAAGGCAACCCACTTAAAATATTAAAAAATACAAGTGTCTTTGAAAATTGTGGTTTATTTGGATAAATAAATTTTTAGGGGAAAAGAATATGTGCACTGTGTTTTATATGGTGATCATTTTTATCCTCTCCCCCCTCCCCCCCCTTTTTTTTTTTCAGCCAAATTAAGGATTCAACTTTCTCACGTGAAACCAAAGAGATCCTTTTTCTGTTGCAGACATAACACGAGCAACCTGTCAGATACTCACTGTGTGACTCATGTGTCATAACGCGAAGAGATCAAGAATATCCAGCCTGGAAAAAGTGGCAGAGAAGGGTTTAACAGTCAGGATTTCCTCACTAAGTCAAGAGCAGCTCTGAAAATCAGTGGAGTTATGTACACATAACACAGGATCAGGCCGATCAGGCCTTGTGTCAGCAGCTGCAAGGTTAGAAAATACAAAGTGCTGAGATTAAGTGAAGTTTTTAATTAGGGGGAAAAAAGGAGAAAGAAAAAGAGAAAATGTAAATAGTTGCCTCCAAGCAAACAATCTGAGAATATACATTTCAAGTAGTTGGCACTAAGGTAAAATCAGCGCATCACAGTCACCAGTTACTTTGAGATCAGAATCAAGCCCAGAAAACTTCAAAGAAAAGTCTTTCAAAGGACACTGCCAAGTAGTTTTTCAGATAGCCAATACTATTTACTCCTATGCTTCCAACAGGCTCCTTGAAAACCTGCTCCTAAGCATCTGCTTGGAGGTCCTGAGTGCCCTCAGTCACCAGCCAGGCCTGCACCCACAGCTGAAACTGATGAGGGCACCAGAACAAGCTTCTTGACAAGCAAGACTCCAAGAACAGCTTCCTGCCTTCTCAAAACTCTGAGCTCCAGTTCCAAAGCAGCTGATAACTCTTTCTTTTGGAAAGCTGCTGTTGTCCCACACGAGCCATGGCAACCCACTGCCAGTTTGGTTTTGTGCCTACAGATGATGTGGTGACAACAGATGGAGCTGAAGCATGGGTGAAGCTGGCCAAGGAGATGCAGTGGAGACAGAGAGGGGTGCAGCAAGCATCATGGTGTAGAGGTTGCCTTTCTTTGAGCACTTCAGCAAGGTTCTGCAGCCTGCAGTCTGTTTTCAGTTGTGTCACAGGCCTCTTGCTTGCTCTGCAGCAATGTAAATCAACTCTGCTTTCTCATCTTCCTTCTCATGTCCCCACCTCACTCAGATGTACTCAGAGCTCCCTGAGCCACACAGGTGCTACATAAAATCCCCAAGCTCTGCCCTTCCTGATGTCTGCTGATGGGAGGCTGGGTGGAAAAGCCAGGTAAAAGCAGCAGTCCTATATTTGGTGCTCATCACCTCGGGGTTCCTAGCTGATGGACACCTGATAGCAAGGCAAATGGCTGGAGTAGGGCCTCTGCCCACAGGGAGGGTAGAGCCTGAACAAAGCATAGCTGAGCCACTGTGAGGAGCAGAACCCTTTGGCCTTTTGTATATCTCATAAAGAATTCCTTTTTGGAATTTGTTCTTCTGAATAAACCTGTTTTTTTAGAGGTTTTCATGGGCCCAGTATATAAATTCTTTTGGGATAAGAGAGGAAATGAAACAAGCAAGTAGCCTGGGATCCAGGAATTTTGCCACAAACTGGAAAGCACTTCTTAACATGTATACCATGCCCCATGCAGAACAGGAGATTTGAAGCCATAGTCCCTATTAACTCAGGGGAATGCCATGACTCTCAGACTGATGGCCATTCCATGCCTTGGTCTTCTCCCTCTCTCAAGTTTCAAAATGTCAAGAGCGTAATCTCAAGAGCAGGAAACTCCAGGATAAATGCAAGAACAATGAACTATTTCAGCTAACAAAATGGTACCCCTTTACCCTTAACATTCCTTGATTTTCAGAACAGGCACAGGTTTGTGTGGCTGCAAGCTTGGTTCTCGGCTTTGCAATAAATGAAATTAAACCCTGATGTAAAATTTTGATGTCTGTTTACTTTGATATCAGTGCAGAAGTTTTCAAGTTAAAGAAGAGTTAGTCAACCGAATGAATCAACATGAGTCCTTTTTTTTCCTCAGCAGACTTCAGTTGCTTATTCTGGTCACCACTCATCACATATTTTCTTGTTCTTTTAATGTTCAAAGCAAGCTTTGCATGGGACGATTGGACAACATACCCTGCTCTAAAGAACAAAATTGATATAATTTGTACCATCCACCAAAAGTAGTTACACATCACTGTGGAAAAAGTGTGTTAATTCTACCTTCTGCTTTTCATTACAGTGATAATGAGTTCATTAGAATGATAATTCAAAGACTATATTTTTATGGCTGATGACCAGTTTAACTTGCAAATGTACACTGTCTTCATAGAGCTCACTTAAAAATATTGACAGAATTCTTTTTTAGCTGGAACTAAAAAGGCTCGTATCCACAAGAAAAAATAAAAACAAAAATAAAATAAAATAAAATAAAATAAAATAAAATAAAATAAAATAAAATAAAATAAAATAAAATAAAATAAAATGATGATAATTGTTGACAGATTTCTTAAGACTGTCTTTGTTTCCAAATTTTGATTCAACTTGTTGAAGCTGTTGAAATGTATTTCTGCTTGAGACTCCTGAGAGAAATGAAAATACACAGGGGTAAGGAAAGGGCTTAACTCAGACTGATACTGATTTGGACACTATATGTAAAATATTGCATTGTGATGGTAAAGCCTTATGCAAAAGAATAACTTTACATAGTTAAGTATTCCTTGCAGAGCTAATTTTTATCAATCACATACAATCCATCAGACCCTGAATTGCATAATGGTTATGCACTGGTTTTGTTACTCTAGGTCTTTCTTTTCTTTCAGTTGAACAACTGTAAAAAGCACCACAGAATAAAATATCCATAGAGAGGAAATATATAAAGGGAGGAAAAAATATATAGATTTATCCAGGTAAGACCAAAAAGAAACTGAAAGATAACTGCAGAGTTGACATAAATAGATTCAACTGTATTTCAGTAACTCCACCAATTGTGGAATGTATCAGCCAAATCCTGAGCTCTGATCTTACACTGGAGACTGTTCCCTAGTAAAACTATAATAGCATTAGAGTTAGAAATCTCAAATACTGTAAAAGTAACAGAATTCCAGGGCAGTAATAAGAGAGGGAATTCCAGACAGTAGGACTAGTAGCCTAGGGGTACAAAAGGGTTTTGGCAGATTCTGGTCTTAACTGTGTGATTTTTTTACATACACAGTTCCACAGCCTCTCTTGTTTCACAGTTAGCCTGGTGCAAATGAGATCAGACTAGTGTATTCCTCTGACTTCCCTTGTAAAATTATCATAAGCTCCAATGTGAGGATAATCCCTCATTCTAAATCTTAATGTAAGTTCCATTCATGAAGGAATCATAAAAATATAAAGGGTATTGAGCATTTTAACTTCTGCAGCAGCTCAGTAAATGTAGTTTTTACCTCTGGGAAAAGGATTGAAAAAGACTTTTGCCAAAATTTATTCGGACATGAGGTCAGACAAATTAATTAGAGTCCCTGAAGAAGCATTATGTGATTCTTAGTCGTATCAATCCTGTTTGAAATTCAGAATACACAGTGAAAAGCAGCTTCAGAATTATTTCAGACATTTAGAAAGTGAAATACTACATATTCTAGTTCAATGGACATTTAGAAGTTGCAGAACAAAAAAACACTTCCAATTCATTGAGTTACTGAGGATGTATCACAGACTTAAGCTAGGAGCCATAAAGGTCCATGGAAAGTGTTCATTATGACTGCCAGGAGTTCTTCAATTGACCTTCTGCCAAACCATGCCTTGGTATAGTTTTCTGTGAAGGCACTAACAGCAGTTATCACCTCCAGAAGCTTAGTGAAATGCCAGACTTCCAGAGGAGATTATATAAAAATCAAAATTGACCGACCAAACCATAACCTCTTTGAAGAACTTATTGAAAACTTTGCTTGGTGTCTGATTAAGTGCTAGGAGCTTGACGAGTGACAGCACATGGAGTCTTATTATTTGAGGAAATAGGCTTCCTCCTAACCACCTCAAAGATGTTGAAAATTTCCCTGATACTGCTTTGCTAGCTGCCAATTAGTTTCAACATAAAGCTCTAGGCACTCATAAAGGTCAATGCATTGCAATTACATTGGAAGTCTATAGGATCAAGTAAAGTAACTGTCTAACATGAAGAGAATAAGAAGCTGTCTGAAACTGGAAGTGGCCAAAAACTCTTCTTTTTGACAAATGACACTGCAATGAGTTACCTATTTAAGTGTTGGCTCAGTCAATATTTAAAACTGAATTATGTATGGACATTTCAGTATTAACATTGTTAAAAGTAGGCAATATCATTGAGAATGGGGGATATCATTGAGAATTAGCTAGAAATGGCCTCCCCATTCTTCTAGATGCTGTACGAAGAGGAAGATGAATATTATAATTCTACTGAAAACACTGAATCTAGGACAGCTAAAACAGAAACAGAGTGTGAAGAACTGTGCAAAAATAGTAACAGGTTTTCAGAAAATCAGGAAATGCAGAATGTATTGCCCCCATTCCTAAGGGTGTCATGTTCTTGGGTCATACTCATGTTTCCAGGAAGCTATGGGCTAAAGAAGGATGGTGGTATTTATAGAGAGGTAAGACATTTGTTTCTCATGATTCAAGACTTATGAAGCATTGTGACAAACTGAGGTTGTCTACAACATTATAGAATGCTGTTGCTGAGTTTGCTGAACAATAACTTGGATTGTAGCAATCAAGTCCAATCTCAGGAGACATTTTGCTCCCTTCTCATCATGGATGGAATGAAGGAAAAGTCTGGTGAGCATCTGTTAAGTGAGCCATCCTGAAAATGGACCCAAGATACAGCATAATCAATGGAAATTATCTAAGGAACAAAAAGGTGGAGTGGTGATATCTTTAAACTTAACTTTATAAATTTGGGAGCTGTCACTTTACAGTACCTTCTCCATTCTACTTTTACTCCAGAGAAACAGGATTAGGAGTGGAAGATGGCAGCCAATGTTGGTACTTACGAGAACAGCCCCTGCAAGGCAGAAAACTCTGAGTTAATTCCACAAAGATAAGGGGCAATGAAAGGGAGAGAAAATAAGTCAGGATTGGAAAAGAGAAGACAGAGGAGAAAAAAAGGAGTGTAGAGAGAAGCTGAAAGGAGGAGGTTCAGAAGGGGAGGGCAGACCAAGCAGCCAGTTGGTAAAAGACAGGATGTCACTATGCTTTGTCTTTATCTTCTGCTGTTTGCGGCTGCTGGTGTCTCCAAAAGTACCTCTCTCACCATCTCTTGCCCAGATTCTGAGGCTGGACGAAACCACTGTGCTGCTCCTCATGTCTCTGTCGTTGCAGGGTCTCCCTACATGGCTGCAGCTCTGTCATGTTGCTGGAGCAAAAGAAAAAAGCCCATCCATGTCTAGGAAGTGTTTTTATTCGATTCCTTTACGTACCTGCTGTCCCAGTTACAGAGGCTTAAAGTTTCAGTGGCCTTGATGTGGTCACACATGCAGTCTGGGAGAAAGTTTTTAAGTATTTTGACTGACCTCAAAGAAGAAAGTATTAAAAATTGAGGGTTTTGTGCATAAAAGCATCAGATTTCATGTCTGTTTCCCCTGTCACTGACATCAGCAGTAGATCTCCCAGACTTCCAAGGTGGGATCAAGCACTTTCAGAAGCTTCTGCTAACAGTTTTGCTAGCAAATCTGATCAACAGCTCTATCACTACTGCAGCCCTCAATTATACAGCAATGGCTGGAACCATGAAACAGTGAAAAACAGACTGATTGAAAAAATTAGGAGAGATTTCCTCTTTAACCAAACTGTTCAAAAGTGAAAGATCTTCCAGTTTTCATAGACTCATAGAATGATAGAATGGCCTGGGTTGAAAAGGGGACTTCACCAGACAGCCAGGATTTTTCAAATATGATGGAGAGCAGCTCAGCAACCACATCAGCCATCTCTTTCAGAACTCTGGGATGGGGCTCGGACTTATTCCACCATTACAGTGGGACAGACACCACTCCCCGAACCCTCACCTAGAGGCTCAGGGTCCTGGCAAACATAAGAAGCCTGACCAATGGTGAAGACTGAGGCAAAGCACTCAGTAAGTACCTCAGCTTTTCCTGTGTCTGGGGAAGCCAGCTCCCCATTACCTTTCATCAGAGGGGGAACACTATCCTTGGCCTGTCTCCTCCTGCCTGTGTAACTGTAGAACCCCTTCTTGTTATCTTTCACATCCCTCACCAAGTTCAGCTCCATCTGCACCGTAGCTTTCCTAATCCTATCTCTACACACACAGACAACAGCCCTGTATTCCTCCCAGGCTTCACAACCTTGCTTCCACTTCCTATACAGTTGCCTCTTTTCCCTCAATTTAAGCTGCAGGTCCTTGCACAGCCAAGCAAGTACTTGCACAGCCAATATTACACCAAGACCACAAATTATGGTACAGTTACCCAGGTATTGACTGATTTGGGATGCACAGCCCTCTGGTGAGTACTGATATCCCACACTGTGTGCACTCCCTATGTGGTTCTTACTCCCAGATCTCAGGTATGGATATTCCCTTGACTTGGGTTCCCTGCATGGCAAAGCACTGGGGGACCTTTATGCTCTCCTGGCTCCCCTTGGCCAGGCTTTAGGAGTTCTATATTTCAATTAGGGCTGCAGCTGCAAAGTTCTGATCTGGATCCAAATTTCCCAAAGCAGTGCTCAGATGATTTAGTTCCTTGTTGAAAAGAGTCAGTACTGAATCTTAAAACTGAAATCAGAGCCAAACTTCCTCAAAGTCTGGGAATGTTCTGATCTAGTGGGCTTGGTTCGAGTCTGTCCCTAATGTGAACCATATAGATACGGGGCCCAAGTCTGCTTTCATTTCCACTCACTTGACGTGAGAGCAGGTTGGAAAACTTTCTTGCAATACAAGTTTGTTGGAAAAGAGTGATAGAGTCAACCTGATATTCTTCTGATATTCTACAGACGCAAGGAAAAATTCTTCATGAATGTAGTTTAAAACAGAAATAGTTCTCTCCCAAAAAATATTTCCATTAGATTTCATTTGTATTCTTTCTAAACAGTTTTATGCTCGTATCTTTTCCATGATGCACTGATTTTTCATGGTATATCAGTGATATCTGACATATCGTGCAGTTAATATTATTACTGCATTCCAGAGTCCTGAGGGAATTGGATAATATAGTCTCCAAGCCATTCAACAATATGGCTGGTCATAAAGTCCTTAGTGACTGGAACAAAGTCAATGTAGCACCCAGATTTAAGAAGGGAACTACTGACCTGTGAGACTCCACATTGAAAATATATGGATTTGGTGGGTGGACTGTTCAATGGACAAAGAACTGGCAGTGGGATCATACCTGCAGAATGGTGGTCAATGGCTCAATGTCCAGATGGAGACTGTTGGCAAGTGGTGTCCCTCAGGAGTCAGCATCAAGACCAGTGCTCTTTAACATCTGTGTTGGTGAGACCTCACCCAGAGTACTGTGTACAAATGTGGAATACTCAGTACAGGAGAGATATGGACATGTTGGAGTGTACCCAGAGGAGGGCCACCAAAATGATCCAAGGGACAGAAAACCTTTCCTATGGAGAGAGACTGAGAGAGATGGGGCTGTTCAGGCTGGAGAAGAGACAGATCTGGGGGACCTGATAGCAACCTTTCAGTATCTAAATGGGAGCTAAAAGAAAGAAGGGGACAGACTGTTTCGCAGGGTCTGCTGTCTTAGAATCATAGAAACATAGAATTACCCAGGTTGGAAAAGACCTCAAAGATCATCAAGTCCAACCACAGCCTAACCATAGTACCCTAAGTCTAACAACTCTCTGCTAAATCGTATCTCTGAGCTCCACATCCAAACGGCTCTTAAACACATCCAGGGACGGTGACTCAACCACCTCCCTGGGGAGCCTATTCCAGTGCTTAACTACCCTTTCTGTATAGAAGCGTTTCCTAATGTCCAACCTAAACTTACCTTGGCACAACTTGAGGCCATAAACACCAAAGCAGAGCCTCAAAAAATTCCACGACACTCGTGCTTGTTCCTCTCCACGTAAATCTTTAGTAAAAGGTGAAAGATTTATATGATCTGAAGAGAAACCAAAATATAGGATAAGGGGAAATATTTTCAAATTAAAAGAGGGAAGGTATAGACTGGGTATAAGGAAGAAATCTAGAACATGTTGCCCAGAGAGATGGTGGAAGGCCCATCCTGGGAGACAATCAAGGTCAGGCTGGATGGGGCTCTGAGCAACCTGATGTAGCTGTAGGTATCTCTGTTCATTGCAGGGGAGTTGCACTAGATGACCTTTAAGGATCCCTTCCAACTCAAACAGTTCTATGATTCTATGATTCTATGGAAGACATTGCATGGTCATGAGTGATACGTTCCATTTCAATCCGCTTATCTTGTGTGGCTGCGCTGCTTACTATAAACAGTTTGTCCTTCCGGCTCAACATGCAGCTTATGGGAAAATTTGTCACTTGATGTTCTCATATACTGTGAAATTTTGTTCTAAAAATGATACATGGAACAAAGACTATTCAAAACACTTCTCAAAACAAGAATGTTAAATCTAAATATGATGTACAAAAATTTAGTCATTAAAAAATTACCTAAAAAGAGTTCTTCCTGAAATCCTACTTCAAGAGAACTTCTGGAAATGATTGATTTGATTTGGACGAAAAATGAACTGGAGAGGTGGAAGAGCCAAACCTGATCAGTTCAGTTTTACCTGTACAGACTTAAGAATATTTGATCTCAATATATTTTGGAGATGAGGACCATATCTATATTTTTTTAAAGGAAACTGTGAAAGTATGAATAAAATTGAAGTCCCATACCCTCAAAATTCTCCTAAATGACAGGCCAAAAGCAGCCATGATGCAGCATGGTGATCCTGAGGATGGATTGTCTGATGGAGATACACTGATCCTGCCACAGACCCAGCCCAGAGGGCAGTCAGCATGGCACAGTGGGGTGAACAGACAGAAAACCCTATCTCATGGAAACCAGACTTGCTTTGTTCTTGGCAAAGCTGATTATATTTCCCAGTTTCATGGCTTGGCCTGCAACAGCAGAGTGGTTTAAGACCCAAACTGGCTCATGTTGAGCATCAGTTTTAATCCTCCAGTACCACTATGTGAATGTGCCCAGTGCCCCATGCAGCTCCCTGCCCTGGCTGGTTTCTGGCACAAGGACAGTACTCCAGCAGGCAGCAAGGTCGCTCATCATGATGACATGTCTCCCAGGATAGAGTCATTAGCCTTGAAGGAATGCATGATACACAGGTTCAATGCCTCCTTTGTTTTTAATGACCGTGCAGTAGTAGGACACAATACACTGGAAATCACAGCCACAAATAAGACCACAGTGTATAAGCTTGAGACTTGCTGTCTTGGTAACTAACACGCTGTATAGTGAAGGCCATAAATTTTCCCAGAAGATAAAGTCTTTAGACATGTTAGTGCTCACAGAGATAACAAACCAAAACTAAGTAAAATGACACACATAGTAATAATTTCAGATGTTGCTGTTCAGGGTGATTGGTATCAAATAGCTTTCTTTTGTTGCTTTAGGTTTTCATTTGCTTTATTTTGTTCAGTTTTTAGGCCATCCTAGGTATGAACGCCTTGGTTTGAGATCTAAGATAATGCTTTCATCCATCTTCTCTCAGACTTAATATATTTTCTTTACTCAGAGCTTTTCTACTATCAACAAACAGTGGACTTACTGGGAGGAAATCACACTTTATTCACCAACTATTCATTTATCATGGTAATGTTTTAATTTGTACTAGTGTTAGACTAAAACCATTACCATGATTATCTTAAATACTCAACAGACACGCTGTGAATACCATTCATCTTTCAACCATACTATTCAGGAACAGTAATTTTCAACAGCAGCCCAGAAAAAAAGACAAAATATGTGCTTGTGTTTCACAATAAACACATAAATTGCGTTAATACCTTGCGTTTAATTATAATTAAAAGTTGTGTTGTTAGAAATGGGCTGCTTCACTTGGTTACTCTGTGCAAATCAGAAGTCCACAGAACTCTGTATTTTCCTCAGGATTTCCCAGGCAGACCAGTTTGCCCTTGTATTTAACAGCATCCACTGAGCAAGTATCATGACTGTGGTCCTCACACCATGGACAATAACTTCATGCGGTAAGTCAAGGATTTCTGGAACACACCAGACTTTCAGCACATGCACAGCCCACATGGGCACTGTGTGTGTCTGAACATCTCAAAATCTGCATTGACAACGCACTGGGACTCAAAAAAAAAAAAGGAAGAATAAAAAGGAGGATGCATTCAAGAAAACCCAGATGTATGATAGCTTTAACTGAGTCTGATCTCAGGAGGAGTTAGGGAAGGGTAAATAAGGCCATGTATGATCAGAATTCTTAGAAAATGCTGTTGCCAGACTCTAACAATCAGCTGTGGCATGTAGGCAAAATTCTTGTCTTTTTTTTTCATGGGAAATGGAAAAAACACACTCCTAAGATATTTCTAACTCCAATAACAATGCATAAAAGCGCTTCCTATAAGCAGGGGGAATCAAGTGAGTCAAAATAAAACACTGGTCAATTTTCCTTGATGTCATCCTTAAAAGAAGCTAGGTATTAGCTCCCATAGCACCTACACCTAGGAAGCTTTCAGCCAGAAATGCCAGAAAAATCATACAGTATTGTAAACTTATGGCACAACTATCAGTAAGTTCAAAGAACAGTCTTATATACGACCATACTAGATGAATTATCAATGCCGATGCTCTGTTCTTTGTAAAATGAGTTTGATTCAATTAAGGAGTCTTTACAGATGATTATATCTTTTTAATTAAATCAATTTAAAAGCTTATTTTATTTTTAACTGGTGAAAAAAAAAATATGCACAGAACCAAGAATAAGGAAACAAACAGAAAGATGCTAAAGCAGGACAATATTTTTTCCTTTATGTACAACACAGCTTGATTCACTGGAGTAGTGTGGCAGAAGCAAACTTTTACAGAGAACTTAAATGTGGTCAGTGTCATCCAGATCCAAATCTAGCCTAGTTGCTTCACTGTAATTGAGATCAGACCCTGATGCCACAAGCAAAAGCTGCAGGCACTCCTGTGAATGCTGTGGCTTAATCCCCACAATCACTTGCAGTGCTGTAGCAATACATTTTGGCACCTGGGACGGCTCCTTCCCGGATTGCTTCTGGCTGCTGTGACAGAGGACCCTGTCACCATGGGCCATGAGCCACTGGAATGAGTGCTAATGCAAGAGGTAAAACCTAAGCCTGTCCGACTGGGGCTCTGCCGGGGACATGCTGCACGGGGTCCAGACAGAAAGCAAAGCCATCAGAAGGCAAAAGGTGTCGGCAGCATGCCAGGTAAAAGGAAAAGTGACCCAACTGGGAATAAACTCCAAGTTTGATGGAGGGGAGTTGCATCTAATTCTGTCCAGGATTCATACACAGAGAGCCAGAAAAAAAATAGCACCAAGGGAGTTATTTTCTCATGGTATCTCCAGCCAAAAGCAAGTTGTTACCAGAAGTCTTCTGAGACACATTGAGTCAGGAACAAAAAATAAATACAAATAAAAGGGGGGGGGGGGGGGGGGGGGGAAGGGGGCTCTGGGACTTAAGGAGAGATTTAGATGACTTGAGGCACCCACTTCCAAAGATGTCATCCAGAAAAAACTCCACCCAGAAGCCACATAACCCTGCAAATGCCAGCATCCACAGGGCTCCAGTGGGGTGCGGACGCAGGCCTGAAGCCCCACACAGAGCTACGCAGTGTGGGCAAGCCCAGCCACAGGCACAGAGATGTGTCCTTGCCTACAGACTGTTAATCCTCCCAGAGACCAGGAAATATGAACCGGGAGGGTTTTGTCCACAGGCATCTCTGCTCTGAACAAAGCTCCATCTCCACTGGCTTCTTCTCTCCTTTGACAGCAAAAGTCATTTTTACCCCACTGGGGCTTTTTTCACATTTTATGGGAGAAAGCAAATGTCTGATGTGGGGTTGCCTTGGGAAAGAGAGCTCAGCACCCCCTGGCCTGGAGTACTCCAGGACATAGGTCCTCTGCAGAGTGGGCAGGTTGTTTGCATCAGAGACAACAGAACCTCTGTTGAATAACAGAGCCTTTGTTAGCTCACCAGAGCATTTAGGACAGCAAACAGTACCCCTGCAAGAGTAGGCATTACACCCTGAAAGGAATGCACTTTCTCTGGGCTGCATCCATTCTAGGGCTGTTCTCCCAAGTAGTGAAACAGCATTAAGAAA